>NC_133619.1:573001791-573301791 GCF_048593235.1 Sminthopsis crassicaudata | reverse complement strand
AGGGCAAGGAGACCATGTCCCTCCCTCCCTTCCTTTTCCCTCCTCCCCCAAGTCTGGTCATTTCTATCTCTACCCCAGTGGTCACCCAGATGTTTCCCAAGTGGATCCCCTAACTTCTACAGCCTCTTACTCCCATCCCGCCTGCTCTAAGAGTAACCTTTCTGCAGTGTCTCCCACTAGGTCATTCCTTGCATCCCAGGAACTTTAGCCCCACAAAGCCCAGACTTTCTTTCCCTGGCACTTGTTAGTCCCAACCCAGTTTTCAAAATTCACTTCCCTCTACATAGCATCCACTCCATCCAGACCAGACCACGGGCAGTCCTTCCTTGCCTCCTTGCCTTTGCTATGCTCAGTCTTTCCTCACTGCTCACTCATCATCATTTAGCACCTAATACAAAGGTTTTGGGGCTAATATAGGGGATACCATTCAATAAGAAGAGCTGTCCATCATCTGCTGGGGAAACATGGATACAGCAGACTATAAAAAGTTAAGACGTAAAATAATCTAGAAGACGGAATAATCTTCTAAAACCTACTTCTACTAAATTCAGCACCCACCCCCTTAGTGAGAAACCAAGTGTAAAGCGGGGGTCCAAAGGACCCAGGGGAAGCTGGGCATGGCCTTCACCTTGGAGGACTGGAAGAGAAGGAAGGGTGCAGCAACAGCCCGCAGGCTACGGACCCACTCCTTCTCAATGACCGCAGAGCCTTACTGTGGAGACCAGGTCCTCAGATTCCTCTTAAGACTGCTAGAGTCAAAGAGTAAGAGATGAGCCTCCTGCCTCTCCCATGAGACACGAGATGAGAGACACATAGAAGCCCCTCAGCCATTTTGTAGACGGCCCCCTAATCACCCTTAGCACTCCTACACCACAGGCCCGCTGTTTTGTCTGTAGCTCCCCTCCTGAAGGCCCTTTCAAAAGGCCTACATAGAGAAAGCCAAGCTGTGATGCAACCCTCCTTCATTCAGCTGTATGAACTTCTGGCACAAAGGCCACTCTAATTTTAACAAGGACCCATCCCAGAACCCGTTCAATCCCTCCAACAGAGGACAGGCCTATCCCTCCTCATCTATAAAACAGGAGGCTGAAGAGGAGGCCACAGGGATCTCATCAAACTCCCTCTGTGCTTCCTCGAGGGGGGGTCCAGAAGAAAACTCTGAGATGGCCTCTGAAGATGGCAATGCCATGGCTGCAAAGAGGATGTGAGAAGGGAGGACTCTACAGGCTAGACTGGAAGGCTTATATTACATCCTAGAGACCGAGGGGGCCTCTTGATGATCAGCAGCCAGATGTGCTGTGCGGAACAAGGGCACCCTGGAGGCACAACTTAGCAGCTCACTCTCTGTGGTAGTGGGGGAGGCAAGCGCAGACCACGAAGGGAGGCAGAGCCAAGGACAGAAGTGCCAAAGAGCTGTGTTTGCAGGGAAGGATGACAGGGTCTACCTATGTAGACCCCAGAAGTCTGGCCAGATCACCAAGGAAAGCAGACACCAGAAGAGGGACTGGAGCACAGCCTTGGTGAATGCTCACTATGTGGATGATGGCTAACAAGGTCCCATCAGGCAGCAAGAGGAGAACAAAAAGCATCCCCAAATCCAAACAGAGCAAAAGTGTTCAAGCTAACAATCAATAAAAGACTCAATTGAACCTTACAATTGGATGGGACACGTATATGGCCAAATCCAAGCACACAATGCAGATACAAGCTAACCTGGTAGGAAGGCACTACAGGCTGGGGGTGGGATGTGGTGGGTGGGAGGAGGCAAAGGCCTATGTAGAGGAGAGCTTTTGAGCTAAGGGGTTGCTGAGGCTTGTTGGGTCTACTTTATCCAGAGGAAGCAGGGCACCTTTGCTCTCTTGGGTCCCTCCCAAATCTAAAGCCAGAACCCCACAGCAGCCTTTTGCTCACTACACTTCAGGGTTCCCGTTGGCAGTTTCAGTACTGAAGAGTTTAGTATCAGGCTGTTCCATATCATAGAGCTGCTGCAATAAGCCTTGTAGCCAGCCAACAGGTCAGACAGACTCTCCAGCAAAGGCACCCTGAAACTTTGCCTCCTAAGAAGCACAGCGGAGCTGTCAGTGCCAGGCTAAAGAAATCCTTTCTGTTGATAAGGAAGGCCAGAATGGGACCAAAGGTCCTGAAGTTAGTCAATTTAACCAAAAAGTAACACAAAAATATAGAGATAGCCATACCTCGCTAAGCTCGTGCTGCCTTTGCATCTTCTTTTCAAAGCCCGATTTCATCTGAGTGAGCAGTTCATACTAAAGAAGAGCAAAAAAACAAAAACAAAAACAAAGCAAAACAAAACAAAAAAAAGTGTGTTGGGCTTTTTCTGGTCCTCTCATTATTTCTTTCTTCATGAGGGGGGAAAAAAAATGCACTGACCTTCTCTAGGACTGTCTGCCTTTTGGCTTCCAGGCTGGGCTCTAAAAGAAGATTTTTTCCTGCAAAATTAAGCCAATGTTTAGCCAGTATCAAACACACTTCTCAGGAAGCTAGCTGAGTGCAGGTAGAGGCCAGACTTACGGGCAAGATCTTCGATGCTCTTTATCAAGTCGTCCTTGTCAGTAATGACCTGCTTCAGCTGGGGCAGAGTTGAGAACTGCTCTAAGAATGCTTCTTCGTGTTCATTCATATCTGTTAACTGTGACAGGCTGGGAGCACACAGGGAAAACCAACACTGGGTAAGTGAATCAGCCTCTCCTCCCTTCCCTCCTCTCCTAGCAGCTGCCTCAGGCAGTGGTTCCCATCTCTCAGATCACTCCCAGGTCTGCTCTCATCTCTCACTCTCTCCCCTGCTCTCTGAATTTCCATGCCATTGCTCTCTTGGACCATTCCTCTCCACTCTTATCCACCTCTTATCTCCCTCCCCCAAAGCTCTAGGTACACCTATCTCTCTCATTTTGTTCTTTTCAGGTGCCATATTTAATCATCTTTCTTTAATTCTCCTTCCTTCTCCCCTCAGCAGACTCTGGTGCTGCTGACCATATTTGCCCCTTCACATTTTCTTCTGTGGGTCTTCAAGGCATTTCTCCTATCTCTTTTTGCTCAACCACAGGACTCCCTCAAAGCTCTGCCTGGAGCTGCTTTCTCTCTTTTACTGTGTTCTTATCAGGAACCATGGATTCCATCCATCTCTATGGAGCTAATTTTTAGACAGCCACAGTTGGCTCCAGTCTCTCCTAAACGCTAGCCCCACATCACCAAATGCCTCCTGAAGTCCTATAGCCATCTCAGACTCAACATGTCCCAAAGAGGCCCCATTACAGGTTTTCAGCTAAGGCCAGGGGGAAGGGAGCCACGGGAGATTTGCTGCTGTAGTTGTTCAGTCGTGACTTCCTTTGGGGTTTCCTTGGCAAAGGTGCTGGAGGTCTGCCATTTTCTTCTCCAGCTTATTTTACAGATGAGGAAACTGAGGCAAACAGGATTATGTGATTTGCCCAGGATCCCATAGCCACTAAGTATGTGAACCTGGATTGGAATTCATTAAGTTTTCCTGACCCCAGGCCCAGCAGTCTGTTTCCACATCACTTATCTACCCCTGGAGGAGGGATAAAAGAAAGTCAGACACTGGAGCCTGAAACAGTGAGTAGAGAAGAAAGGGCAGGTAGTACTGCCCAACATTAGTGTGGGCCCGGGGAGGTACCAGTCAGAATAGTCCCAGCTTTAGTCACTCAGCCAGCATGAGGTAGAAGTGAAGACAACAAATAGTGGGAGTGTCCTAGGCAGAGCACTGGCTGGGGACAGAGTAAGGATGGCAGAGTATCACTGATTCATGAAAGAGTCAAAATGGGGGAAAGGAGAGAGTGGCTAGTGCAAGGGAGAGGACTGAGGCGCGACAATGTGGGTGAAAACTGTGTTATATATTAAACAAAGGCAGAGGAGAGGCAAAAGGCCAAGAGAACAGTCACATAAGAGGATTTCTGAATTCTTGAACATGAAAGTGGTGCCTTTGTGGAGGCAAAAAAACCAAAGGGATGGCTGTCTTTGTGCGGGGCTGAGATAGTGAAGAAAACTCCGGGAGCTAAGTAAGTCGTTAGTACTTCAGTCAAGTCCCCAACTCACTGAAGAAGAAAGGACAGTTCCCAGGATTCTGAGAGCATGAATCTCTAAGAAAGGATGG
This sequence comes from Sminthopsis crassicaudata, assembly GCF_048593235.1. Taxonomy (NCBI): domain Eukaryota; kingdom Metazoa; phylum Chordata; class Mammalia; order Dasyuromorphia; family Dasyuridae; genus Sminthopsis; species Sminthopsis crassicaudata. The sequence goes on along the minus strand of NC_133619.1, from coordinate 573,297,665 downwards.
GGGAGAGCTTACTGAGCTATGAGACAGGAGAACCTGGAAGTAAGGAAGGGCAACAAAGAGCATTTCAACTCCCTGACTCAACAATGAGTAGAAGAGAGAGGGACAAGGTGTCAGTAATTAGGAAGTAGAGGAAGGGGGGGGGGGGGGGAGGAGGAGTGAGTCAGATTTCAGTAAAAGCTATAGGATGAATTGATAAATGGTGAAAGGAAATGAATAGCTAATTTTCAGATGATGAAATTGAAACTATTTCCAAATGAGTGTTCCAAGTCACTATTGATCAGAGAAATGCAAATTAAGACAACTCTTGAGATACCACTACACACCTGTCAGATTGGCTAAGATGACAGGAAAAAATGATGAATGTTGGAGGGGCTGTGGGAAAACTGGGACACTGATGCATTGTTGGTGGAGTTGTGAAAGAATCCAGCCATTCTGGAGAGCAATCTGGAACTATCCCCTAAAAGTTATCAAACTGTGCATAAGCTTTGATCCAGCAGTGTTATTACTGGGCTTATATCCCAAAGAGATACTAAAGAAGGGAAAGGGACCTGTATGTGCCAAAATGTTTATGGTAGCCCTTTTTGTAGGGGCTAGAAACTGGAAAATGAATGGATGTCCATCAATTGGAGAATGGTTGGGTAAATTGTGGTACATGAATGTTATGGAATATTTTTGTTCTGTAAGAAATGACCAGCAGGAGGAATACAGAGAAGCTTGGAGAGACTTACATCAACTGATGCTGAGTGAAATGAGTAGAACCAGAAGATCACTATACACTTGAACAACAATGCTGTATGAGGATGTATTCTGATGGAAGTGAATATCTTCAAAGACAAGATCTAATTCAGTTCCAATTGATCAATGATGGACAGAATCAGCTACACCCAGAGAAGGAACACGGGAAATGAGTGTAAACTGTGTGCATGTTTTTCTTCCCAGGTTATTTTTACCTTCTAAATCCAGTTCTTACTGTGCAATCAGAAATTCGGTCCTGCACACATATATATTGCATCTAGGATATACTATAATACATTTAACATATATGGGGACTGCCTGCCATCTAGAGGAGGGAGTTGAGGGAAGGAGGGGAAAATTCGGAACAGAAGTGAGTGCAAGGGATAATGTTGTAAAAAATTACCCATGCATATGTACTGTCAAAAAAAGTTATAATTATAAAATAAAAATAAAGTAAAATTTTAAATTAAAAAAACAAACAAACAAAAAACTATAGAATGGAAGGAATGGTAGAGATAAAAAATGTTCATCATTGGATATGAGAAAGTACCATGTAGAGGTCATAAATTAATAGAAATGTAAGTACTAAATTGCATAGTTTCTAAGAATTTAAAAAGAAAAATTAAACAAAAAGAGCACTATCTAACCAAAAAAAGGAAGGAAAACAAACAAGAAAGAAAGAGTGTAGGACCTGAAAAGAACTTTAGAAAAGGTACCTATAATAGATCTCTGACATTTAATTGAGGGGGAAAAAAAAAGAAAAAAAAAAGAATTACCTATTTCTCGGCAGTGCATGGTACTTTTATAGAAACAGGTTCTTTCTTAGGGTATAGGAGCCTCACAAATACAGAAAAACAAAATTAAATGAATCCTTTTTACTGACTACAATTCAAGAAAATTTATATTTAGCACAGAGCAATTATACAGAAACAAAAAGCCAACCAGAAAACCAAAATAAAAATTCTGTAAGTCACAAAAATCAAAAGCTTAAAAAAAATTTATATATATAATATTTACACACACAGAAGATTTTTTGGGGGGTGGGGGTAGATAGAGGGGAGAATAGATAAGAGAACACAGAACACTTTACATTATCAGACTTATGAACAGGACAATTCAATGAATAAAGAACAGTATGAGATCTAAAACAGATCATTCAGATTACATGAAAATGTTTTTGTACAAATAAAATCAATATGGCCAAGATCAGAAAAGCAGAAAAATTGGGAAATTTTTTTTAAGACTCTCTCTGATGAAGAGATCTCATCTCAAGTATATATAGCCAAAGAATATGAACTAGTAGCTTTTCAATGAATTAATCAAAATGATAGCTGAAAAAACTCTCTAAATCATTACTGATCAGAGAAATGCAAAAAACAACTTTGAAATATCTTTTCGCATCTATTATATTGGCTAAAATAATAAATGGGGAAAACAAATGTTGAAGGGGAGGCAAAAAAATTGGGACATTAATACACTACTGGTGGAACTTTAAACTAAACCAACCTTTTTGGAGAGCAATCTGGAATCACGCCCAGAGAGTTATAAAACAGACTATACCCTTTGACCCAGCAATTCCCAAGGTGATCAGGAAGAAAGGGGGAAAAAAAAATTGCAGGTTCTAAAATATTTATAGCATCTCTCTTTGTGGTAGCAAAAAACTGGAAATTGAGGAGATGCCCATTGATTGGGGAATGTCTAAACAAGCTGTGATATATGATCAAGATAGAATACTACTACCCTGTAAGAAACGAGCCGAATGCGGAATTATGTTTAATATGATTGTACATGTATAATCTATATCATACTCCTTCCTGTCTTGGAGAGAAAAAAAAATTTGAAATTCAAAAAGTAAATGGTGAAAACTATCTTAACATGAATTGGAAAAAAAAAAAAAAACATTGAGTGAGGGGAGAGAAAAAACAAATGATGAGCTGATTAATTTTATTAACATGAACTAATATAAAATAATAAAAAATAAAGTGAGGAAAAGCAAGGATATGTTGTATACAGTAACAGCAATATTCTTCAAAGAATAATTGCAAATAACTTAAGTTTTTCTGGGCACTATATTCAAATCAAATATAAAAGGCCTATTAAGGAAGATATCATCCAACTCTAGAGAAAAAAATTATAAAAACAAAAGTATGTATATAAATCTGCATCAAAGAGTGGTCTTTTTTAATGTATGGTGGATAGGTAAAAGAGGGAGGGAGGAAAAAGTTATAAAATAGCCAAATCAGAAAAATAAAAAATTTAACCCAATTAGAGAAAAAGAAATTTAAGAAGCCATAAATTAACTATCAGAGAACCTCCCCACCTCCTCCCCAATCAGATGGTTTTACTGGCAAATTATAGCAAACCAAGGAAAATTAATTCTATTATTAAATAAACTGTTTGCAAAACTCAGAAAAATAATACTAACAAATTCCTTTTGTGATGGTCTTATTTCCTAAATAATATTGAGACCAAAAAGAAAACCACTAGGATGGATTTTATTCCAGAATGGCTCAAAATTAGCCAAATTGTAAATAATAAAAGAATCCTTTTATTAAGAGATAAAGAAAAGGGTTCTGATGAAAAACATAAACACTGTAAACAAACATTAGTTATGCTGGCAACAGCAATATCGGAACACTGGATATGATTCTAGATCTGGAGTCACAAAGACCCAAGTTCCAATCTGCCCTCAGATTATATGTATACTAGTTGTATGACCTTAGACAAATCACATAAGCACTACAAGCCTCACTTTTCTCATCTGTAAAATAGAAAGGAATCTACTGACAAACACAAACAGGACTCTACATACAAGTTTATGTAAATAATTGTAAATAGCATAATCTTTTAACTGGCCCAAGCCAATGATAAAAATAACAACAACACTAAATTAACTCCCATATTCAGTGCTATACCAATCAAACTACCAAAGGATTAATTTAAACAGAGGGAAAACAGTAACAAAATCAGCTGGAGGAACAATTCAGAATCTTAAGATAAATAATTTTTAAAAGTGGAAAGAAAGGGGGCACAACAGGACTACATTTCAAGCCATATTTCAAAGCTGTAATTATATCTAAGTTCAACAATATTGCTTAAAAACACGGTCACTAGAGAACAGATTAGATACTACAGCAATTAACAAATATAGAAGCAGAATGTTCAATAAATCCAAAGACCCCAACCCTTGGGGAAGGTCAAACCCACAGGAAGGCCAGAAAGCCACCTGCCCTTTCCCTTCAGCACAGGATGCCTAGCTGTGGCAGTTGCTGTCTGCTTGGCTTCCCTGCCTCAGAACTGCCCCAACTCAGACAGCACTCTCCCGGCTGCCAAGTCTGCCTGTATCACCCTCCAGTCCAAACACCAGCAGCTTCTGTTACCTCTAGATCAAGAAGGTCTGCTGCCTTCAGTTTTCATGCACATCCATGAATGCTACGATCCAGTGACAATGGACTTGCGGCTCCTCACACAAGAGTACCTGTCCCCAGCTCTGACTGTTCCCCTTTTACCTCTACCTCCTCTTCAAATCTCAGAGAAAGCTGCAGCTTCTGCAAGTGCCTTCCTTTCTAGGGCCCCTTAATACAAGAGGGCTTTCCCTCTTGTGTAATACCCAATTTATCCCTATAGAAATCGTTCCTATTACATCAGAGCTCCTTAAAGACAGGGACTAACCCTGCCTTTCTTTGGACCCAACACACAGCATTGAGCACACAGACACTTAAAAGCACGCTGACAGTCTATACCTAATTTCTGCTAATTCATACTAAACTAACAAATAGCACCCTATAAAAAGTTACATCATAAACAAATTGGAGGAACAAGAAAACAGATCATTTAACCTTCCTGGGATCCAGTTTCTTCATTTACAAATTTGGGGAATTTGTCTAGATGGCCTGAAGTCCCTATATATGGCTAAAATCTTCTGTCCCCCAGACCAGAATGATCCTCCAGCATTTATTTCCTCCTCTTAAACCTCCCAATTCCCTTCAAGGCTATCAGTGAGATCATAACCTCCTACATAAAAAACCTGGTCTTCATACGTATTAATTATCCAAAGTAAAAAATCACTCTATATTTATTTTGTACCTGGTATCCATGTTGTGTCCCCCTAAAAAAAGTTTCTTGGGAACCTCATACCTCACAATGAATAGGCAATTTTCAGAGAAAAATCCAAGCTATCAATACTCATGAAAAAATGCTCTAAATTACTAATAAAACCACTGTGAAGTACCACCTTATACCTACCAGACTGCCAAAAATGAAAAATGACAAAAGGCTAGAGAGGATGAGGAAAAATAGGTACATTAAAGAATATTCTGAAGAACAATTTACAACTATGACATAAAAACTGCATAGCCTGTGACCCAGTCTGTACCCCAAAGTATACTACGTCGATAGTCTACTATCTATACTAAGTCTATACCCCAAAGAGATCAAAGAAAAAGGAAAAAGACCTACATGTACAAAAATATTTATAGCAGCTCTTTTGTGGTGGCAAAGAACTGAAAATTGAGAGGATGCCCAATAACTGGAAAATGGCTGAACAAGTTGTAGCACACAATTGTGATAGAATATTCTTGTGCTATGAGAAATGACCAAAGGAATGGTTTCAGAAAACCCTCTAAATACTTAAATGAAGTGATGCAAAGTAAAGTGAATATAATCAAGAAAAACTGAGGGCAGGGACTGTCTTTTTATTAAATATATCCCCAGTGCTTAGCCAGCACCTGGCATGTCACAGGCACTTAATGTTCACTGGATCATATTCTGCCATCCACTGGTTAATGCTCCCCATCCAGAGGGCTTTGTACATGTTCTATACATGTACATGCACATGCTATACATCTCTCTTGGCAGACTGTCATATCCCAGAGCATACACAAGATTGGCACACTGCTAAGCAGGGGCACTCCAAAACACAGGCACTGACTAACCGGTACTGCTTCAGTTATCTTTCAAAGCCTAGCAATCAATAATGCCTGATGCAAAGGTATGCAATGAATTATTGTGGATTAATAGTGAAAATTGGAAATGTGTCCTTTTTTTTATTCAACTCAATGTTTTAAATGGATTCCATTTAATGTCCACATTTCTACTATAAAAATAAAAACAAACTAATTCTTTACAACTTTCTACTTGTTGAGTTTTAGAAGTTATATGCCACATGATCATTCAAGAAGCAAAGTAAAAACAGCCTAGGCAAGAGCCTTTCCAAGTCAAATCGTGAGGAATGAAACCAGGTACAGACTAATAAGATCTAATAAGATAACTTCTTCAGTAACAACTTCCTTGTGCTTTAGAGACAAATTGCTTTTTTAAATTCTTAACCACCTCCTAGGGATGTTATTATCAAAATAAAAGATAGAAACTGAGCTTTATAAATGAAAGAAATTAACTCATAAGTGCTGTAATTTTTAAAATAATCAACTACAAACAGATTAAGGGAACTTTTTCTTTTTCCCCCCCAAAGTACACATTTCAGAACATTCACTTTATGATGATGTGCATTCAAGACCAAAAACATTTCAGGGTCTCCTTAATAAGAGTCATGATTATACAAAAGAGATGGGCCTAACAATCCATATAAGGAAAACTTAAATTAAAAAAAAAAAAAAAAAAAAAAAAGCCTATTGTCTAGATTAAGCTATCTACTTGACTAGCCAGTCATTAAGTCAGAAAATCAGAACACATATTTGGTTCAGGAACTGGGCAAAGAGTAGGAGGACTAGAACTGAAGAGAAGGGAAAGATTTGGAAAAACATGGCATAATCCAGCACTACCTCAAAATGAGCCTCAGTACTAAATCTCAACTTTTTGGCTACAAATGTTCTTTTGCCCAATCTTAGTCTTTAGTCTTCACTGCATTCTCTCATCAGATTCCTCCTGGGTCATCTTCCCCTTCCTTCCTACCCCCTCCTTGTAGCTCTAATCCAAGATGTTGGACTCTCTTTACTCTCCCTTGTATATTTTCTCTCAGCTGCAAGCTGAGTCATCTCTGTCCACATAGCTACAACCAGATCACCATCACCAAATGGCTTTGGATGTTTCAGACAATATCCGGGGTGGGATCCCCCGTTATCTCTGTGCCCTGCCACCACACACTAAGTTTCCCTCAAAATCTATTTCTGGGAATAGAAATCTAATCTACCATTCTTGGAAAATACCTGGTAATCAATTTCCTTCTGGGGTCACTCAATATTGCCCACCATGACACTCTCTCACCAGCAGTCCAGTTTCTGTAGTCTTCCCTTAATAGGATGCAAACTACTTGCAAGGCAAGGATTGCATTGCCTTTTAAATATGTAATTTCTGCACTTAGTATTGTGCCAGACCAACAGTAAATACTTATTCTACTCATATGCTAATTCATTAACATCGAATTTAACATAACCAAGAAATAATTGTCTCCTCCCAACCCCCCTAAATTATTTTACTTTCTTCCAGAATTTCCCATTTCTGACCAGTGAACCATCATCTTTCCAGTTACCCAGGCTTGTAACCTCAGTGTCCTCCTTAACTTCTCAATATTCCTTACTCTGTATGTTCATATGGGTGCTATCGCCCATTATTTTTAGCTTCACACCAAGCACTCTTCATCTGGACAACTGCAATGGTCTCTTCCCTCTCCCCACCCGCGGTACAGCTCCAAAATGACAGACCTTCAGCAAGAGCCCTACCAGGTCACTTCTGGGCAGTGAACTACAAATTCTTGAATGTGGCTAGTCCATCTGTGTGTAGCTTTTAATGCCCTTCACATCATCCTAGCCCCATCTCTGTGTTCTGGTGGGACCATACATGACTCCCCTTCACACATTCTTGGTGTAGCCAAACCAGGGGCTCACTGCTTTTATATCTATGACATTCCACGTGCTTTCTAGTTTCTTCCAAAGCCCAGGCCCAGTGCCAGTTCCTATAAGCCGCCTTTCTTGATTTCCCTGGTGGCTAGTGATTCCTACAATTGCCTGTCTTTATATATACCTGTATATACTAGGCCCAGGAGCTAGCACTATAAGTGTGTAAATGGTTGCATGCTGTAAAGTTGTGTCTATCAGGTTATAGTCCTGCCTCACTCATGACAGATTTGTTTTATATTAACATATGGCATGACAACTAATGAGATGTCCAAGAGTTTACCTGAGCTCTGAGAGTTCTGGAAACGTATCAGGGATATCGGGCATCTTGTAACCACATCCATTTTGGCCTGTCTGGAGAAGATTACAATGCAGCTAAATACAAGTTGGCTTAGAAAGGCTGAAGCCCCAGTGAATCCTCTCCACTCCATTCCCTTATCCTCCTCCTGACCACATATTCAAAGCTGTAACACCAATTCTAACTGAATCCCCCAGGACAAGTGTGACCAAAAGGGTCCGAGCCTTCTCAGACAGAACTTTTTTGATGGAATTGATCTTATTCTATGCCAGCCCTCAACCCACAGAACAGCAGGGCTCCACTCCACTTCCAGTTCATGGAACCCTGGAGCCCAATATGCAAGCGCGACCCTCTTCCTGAGCTGAGCATTCTGAGTGGCTTTTGGCAACAAGACAGCAATTGCCAGTCTGAGAACATCTTGGGGCCAGCACATTGTCAAGGGAAAAGTTTGGGAATTCTTCTTGTCCCCAGTGGATGAAAGAGTCAGACAAAGATACCTACCAGCATTGGGGCATCTATGGTGGGAACGGGCAATGGCAGATTGGAGAGGAAACCATAGGAGGGAGCAGCAGGTTTGGGGGTAGAATAACTTGAGGCTGGAGAAACTGTGTCAGCAACTGGGACAGAAGCCATAGGTCTGTTTGCTTCTTGTGGAGAATATGAGGGAAGAAATGGAAAACCCTGAGCAGCATAAGGAGGCATTCCTGCTGGGCCACCATATAGGCTGAAGGAAGCAAGACACAAATAGGTTAGAATTTAGGAAGAAATCAACCACACCATTCCTGAAAATTAGACACCAGCATGATGCCATCAAAGAACCAGGGCAGGCTCTCAAGAGACATTTTAATTAACATAAACAAAGCCACTTAAAACAAACGATTACAGATTACAACATAGTTTTTGTCAGAAATATGAAATGACTAAATTTCTTGATAACATGATATTCTAAATACAGACAAAATGGATTACACATTTAAACATGATTCTCATAATTTGGGAAATGATGAGCTATTGAGATAAGCTGGATTTTCAAAAAGCATAAAGTCTACCAAAACCCCGAAATTGTTAGAGAAAATAGACCTTTATTTGTACTTACTATGCAAATGGTGAACTGGGAGCCAAAACTGGAGGATTCTTCCAAAACTCATCCAAGAGACTCTGAACAATTTTTCCAAGGTCTGAGTGCATGGTAAACTGAAAACCGAGTGCAACAATATTTTAGGGTATTTATAAAATCTTTTTGAAAAATTAAGCAGGGCTTACCAGAGTTCAGCCAACCAAATCCCTGAAGTACCATAAGATCTAAGAACTCCTATTTCATTAGGGCAGAGGTCTCTCCCATGACAAAGAACATAACTTTCTAATACTGAGTTTTCCAGATTGGGATGGTCAAAAATTTGACAACTCCCCAACCCCCCACTCTGCAGCCTATAATACCAGTCTTGCCAGTCATATCCCTGCACAACAGACCTCTATGACCATTCATACTTTTAGAACAGAAGGCCTGTTCCTTCATGGCCTGGTCTTCAAGAATGCAGGGTTACCTCCACGGCCCAAAGAGGTTCTAAAGCAAGTGACAGGCACCAAAATGCAAACCCATACTTGTACTCTAGGTAGACATACAAATTGCGGGGTCCAAAGTGGCCAGTGCTGCTGACCAGAAGTAGGCAAGCCACAACTCACAGAATGTGTTTTAAAGTGGGTCTGCCAGCCAATTGGTTGGGATTCAGATATGTCATTGAAAATTGAGTGGGAATGCATCACAGAGCTCAAAAAGAACTATTCAACTATATTTCCAGTAACTCTAGGGTTCAGGAGTTAACTTTGAAGGTAGCTATACTCAGGGCACAGTTCCTTAAGTTAGCTATGCAGGAAGGTACACAAAAAATCATAATTAGGGCCCACTTGATTTCAGTCTCTCAGTCCCAGAGTGGGTGCAAGAGAGAATCATCTGCCACTATGGAACTGGCGAAAGAAAGAAAGCCCCTGCATATGAGACCTATCTGAATGTTACTGTATCAGAGCAGAGAAATGCCCAACAGAAGCCTTCCAAAGCACCAATTTCACAACTGCAACATTTCAAACATTTTTCAGGTTAATTACTACTTAGCAGGACTTCCCTATTTATTTGGATTAACCAATACTGTATACCTACGTTGTTTACTAATGGACAGGTAACGTACACTCCATGTTTGTCCATTAAATGATGTCGTATTGGAGGGTAAACACTGATCACTGGTTTTTCCTGAGGAAACTGAGGAGGAAGGAAGCTAGGGGGGGTGAACAGAAGAAAAAGACATGGTAAGTCCTACATTCAACACACACAGTCCTCCTAGAGGTAGGTAGGCAATGAAAATTCAGGGTCAGGATTGCCATGCCAGGAGTCAGGTTCAAGGGTGCAACTGGAGCCCAGAGAGATCACCCAGTTGCACCAATTTCCTTGATGAGGAAACCGAGGCCCCCCCCCCAGAGGTCAGCGGCTTGCTCAAGGTCACACATTTCCATAGCAGTGCTAGACTGTCCAGACCTAAGAGGTCCCGGTGTTTTCTGCAGCACTCATCTTCTGCTGTTTGCCAAAGCATTTTACTAATATGTTGCAATGTATCAAAAATAAACAAAACAGAAAAAGGTCAAAGTTTGGCCAAATTGATCCTATCATCAAATCTGCTCACTTGATCTTTGAGAAAGAACAGAAGGGAAAGAAAGCCTGGGCCCAAGAAGCCCTAATGAACTTTTCTTTGCAGGTACAAGTGGAGGAAAGGGCAGGGCAGACCTCAGACTCTTGTCTGTTTTACTTGGAGTAAGGTTTTGCTCCTTGTTTTGTACATTTATTTATTTGATGACTATAAAACTTATTACTAAATTTAAGAAATATGTGGTTTTATTGCCTTCAAGTGTATCCAACAATCAATCTCATCTGATTTAATAGCAAATGCTGACCAGGTGGTCTACTATAGGATGGGGGGTTCTTAAGCCCAGGGTCTAACTCTCCCTTCCCTTTAAATTTGATGTATCTCTAATTGCTATTTCTCTGGAAACCCTGAGAACTTCTTGTATGCATTTACAAACAATTCTGACAGGAGGTCCCTAGGCTACCTCCCCAGGCAATGGCTAAGGGCCCTGGCTTTAATCAGCTTTCTTGGTCCTTTACTTTTGCCTCTCTCTGTGTCCTAGGTGAGGTACAAGCCCAGCCATCTAATACTATCCAGCAAGGCCCAAATATGCAATGGCTCCTAATGCTCTTGGAGGTTGTTGGAAGGATTTTCCGGCAAGTATTTAAAAAAAAAAAAAAAAAAAAAAAATCACGTGTGCCTCTCAAAATGAGCTTTTATCTTCACTGCTGTTCCCACATACCATAGGGTAAGTAGTCTAACAACCCCCCCTCCCCTTTAGAATGAGGACACACAAACACACAAAAAAGAAGATAGCAGTATCAGCTATGGAATGGGGGCTGAACTTGATGACTTTCTCAGGACACACATCCATGTGTTGGGGAGATGAGAATCCCATTGTCCACACCTCTCATTTCTCCTCTACTTCCAGTGGCTATCCTAAAAAAAGACAATACAACTGGCCATCACTCCAGAAGTCTAAGGATGAAAATATCCATCTCCTAAGGAGGACAAATTAGGAAAAGATTTATTTTTTGACACAGCCAATGAGGGAATTTGTGTTGCTCAGCTATACATATGTGTCTCTAACTTTTCTTGCCTTCTCAATGTGGGAGAGGAAATGAATGGGAGGTAGAAGTCAGGTTTTTGTTGACTGAAAAAAAAGTTTGTTTAGAAAAAGGGTATCTCTAAGAACTATCAGCCATATCTCTTGCCCCCAGCCCACACCTCCTCTCATTTCCAATACTTCCAAGGCGATTTCTTGGCAATAGTCAATGATTCCCCAGTTCTGCTTCCTATGCCACTTTTTCTTTGTAGTTAGCTAGATTTATGATGAGTTTTGCTCTACAATCTTCCCTGCTCCCACCTTTTGAGCTGACTACATTCCTACCTTAGACTATTCTCAAACCTTACCCTCACTGACCTATTGGAATGGTTTGACACTGCTTGACACACCTTTCCTCTGGGTTCCTCCTCCTGCCACTTAGCTTCATGACAAGGCTTTCTCCTACGTCTCAACCTATTTCTATCCTTTTTTCACTGAGGAAAATGCCCCTGCCATTTCCTTCCAGGACAAACATCGTAGGGATGGATCCAGGCTGATCATTCTTTATTCCCCCTTCTTAGTTCAGTTTTTGACTATGCCCTGTGCCATCATGTCCCCATTCAGGTATCCTCTCAGTGGCTTTCATGGTATTGCCTTTCCTTATTAGAATGTAAGCTCCTTGAGAACAAGGATTGTCTTTCATTTTGCTTATATATGTATCCTTAGGGCTTAGCACTGTGCCAGCCACATGAGTACTTAACAAATGATTGCTGCCTACTCCTTTTAATCTAACTATTCCAATTCTTCTTGGCCTTCTTTCTAGTGTGAGATTGTCCTCCAAGACTCAAGCCTCTTTCCTACCCCGTTGTGACTAACAGTCAACTCCAGTCCCAAAGCCATTCTGAGCAAAAGGCCCCACAATGCCCAACTTTCTGATGGCTATTCCCATCTGCACGACTTGCCCGTAACTCTGACTCAGTATATTATAAAGAGAATCTTTCTCTTATCCCCAAGTATATGGCTACTAAGACATTTACAGTCGCTTTGTCTCCACATTGGGGTTCAGTTCTTATCCCTCTCAACCCCCATCTATTCCATCTTTCACTGCTGACCACATTCTCCTGCTGCCTGAATGACCACTCCTCAGTCTCCTTTGCTGGCTCATCTTTCACATCACAGTCTCTACCTTCGAGGCCTTCTGTTAGGTTTTCAAACCCCTTCTTAACCTGGCCCCAGCACTGTGATCCAGGCTAAGTGTCCTCCTCTCACACACAAGGCTCCATATCCCACCTTTGCACTGGCTCTCACCCATGCCTAGGATGGCTTCTCTTCTAACTCCAGGAATCCCTGTTTTTGAGGATGCAGCTAAAGTTTTCCTTAGTCTTCTGCCACTAATGCCCTCCCTCCCATACAATCTTGTATTTAAAATATAATGTATATACTTGTATTTAAATCGTATTGTATATGTACACTTGTACATGTTGCATTTCCATTTCTATGATAGATATCTGGAGAGTAGATGCAGCCAGAGAGAATGCCCACAGGTAAGAGATGGAAGATTTTGTTGGAACAGCCGGGTCATTAGTGTCATTAGATGGAAAAGTTGAGGAGTAAAAGTTAAGAAGACTGGATAGGAAGAAGGTAATTAGGTGGTGATGGGCTCTGAATACCAAACAGGGAATTTTGAATTTAACCCTGGAAATGACATTTACAAACACAATTCTGAAAGGAAGTCAGAATTTAATGAGTAAGTTTAACGAGTAAGGGGGCAACGTGATCGGACCTATGTTTTATAAAAGTCACTTTGGTGGCTGAATAGAGGATGATGGACTAGAATGGGAAGATTCCTGAGGCAGGCAGTGATGTCCCCTCTCTCCCATTCCACCCAAACCATTGCAACAATCCAGATATGAGGTGATGAGGGCCTGTACCAAGAATAACAGTGTCAGAGCACAGAAGGGAATATATCACAAGAGATGCTGTAAAGGTAAACTAGAATGGCCGTGGTAACAGCTTAGATCTGGGAAGTGAGAGAAATGAAGAATCCAAGATGATTCCTAGGTTGAATGTCCAAGGAATTGGGAGGAAAGTACAGCCTTGAACAATAATAAGGAAGGTGGTTTGGAAGGAGGTTGTTAGAGAGAAAGACAACAAATTTTGTTTTGGACATGTTGAGTTTTAGATGTCTGAGAATGCCTGAAAGCAGTTGGATATGCTGATAGGTAGATTTGACAATAAGCAGAGATGGTTATTAAATCCATGGGAGCTGATGAGCTCACCAAATGAAGTAGTCTAAAAGGAGAAGAGGGCTCAGGACAGAAACCTAGGGTTAGCCATGATGAACAGGAATGTCCTAAAGAAATAGTAAATCCTAAAGTAAAGTCCTAAAGAAAAGTAGGAGAACCCAAAAACCTACAGAAGAGGGCAAAGAGGAGAGGTTGCTTAGCAATGTCCAAAGCTGCACAAAGAATGAGCATAAAGAAAGCACTAGGTCTCGCAATGAAATCAGCAGTAACTCAGAGAGCAGAGTCACAGAAATGACAAAGGCAGAAGACAGACCATAAAGTACTGAGGAGAGGAGGAGAGGAAATGATGAGAGGACATGTTTGATGGCCTTCTCAAGGAGCTAAAATCCCACTTACCAGGTATGTGACCATGGACAAGTAACTTCCTCTCCAGAGCCTCCATTTCCTCATCTGCCAAATGGGGTTAATACCCATAGTACCTACCTCACAAGGGTGCTATTTTTCAAATAAGCTCATAATATGTAAAACAAAACACTATGTGACCTATAAATGTCAGCAAAAGTCCCATAAGAAAAACTGATTAGCAGAAATCAACAATTAAGGGGAAAACAGTATTGCAAGCAAAATAAAATGGAAAATATAACAGATTACTTACATATTAATGTTAATTGTAAGGTTGTTTACTGTGAATGGTAATCTGTACTCCACATCTTTCTGTATTTCAGCTATGCTGTTGAAGTAAAAAGTTAAAAAAAAAAAAAAAAAAAGTATTAGAAAGGAACAAAATCTCAATAGCTTGCCATCAACCAATTCTGAAACTATGTAATTTTATTATCATCCAACTCCCTAGGTCAATCACAAGATTCAGATAAAAGACCAACCTTTAATTAAGGTGTAGGAAAAAAAATGACCAAGTCTAGTACCCAAGCTATTCCCCTTCTTTAACTACTTTTTAACCATAGCCTCATCTATGAGAGGAAAAAAAGGAAGTTGGAGCTACAGGATAGGATCTTCTTGATAAAGCTAGGACACTTTCTTTTTAGATATTTACAACCTATTTCACTTTTAACAGTATATTCCAAATTTCCTCAGGAATTAAAATTAAGCCAAGAAGCCTAGGGTTTGCATACTCCATCCTTTCTTTTTTTTTTTTTTTTTGGGGGGGGGGGAGAAAGGGTACGTGCGTGCGTGTCCTCCAATCAGGCAGACCCTTCTCCCATTCCTGATGTCTTCTTTTCCCCACAGCTAAACATCCCTGAACTGCTTGGTATCTCCTCCAGGTCATTCTGATGTTCTGGTTCCATTTTTAGCACTGCCATATATTCATTGGCTATCAGTTCTTGCTTCTCTTAAAGATCTCATTTGGTTGGGTCGTTTATTGGGCAGCCGCAATGGTCTCTTTTGACCATTCACCTTTTTCCTTCCTCAGAGAAGGCATTCTTCTGGTTTTTTAGTTTGTCTTGACTATATCCCATCCCTTTGAGTCTGACTTTCTGATAATAATTTTAGTTCAGAGGATCCTCCTGCCTACTCTCCCCTGAATACTTTGAAACTTATTCTGCCAAATCTGGGCAATAGGGAGGAGATTGAAGGAGTGTGAACAGATGACTGTCTAGGCATCCAGCTAAAGAAGAGCAGAGGGAAAGCCAGAACATTAGCCGAAGACAGAGGGCAAAAGATCTCTATTTTCTCAAGGGCATGGGTCAAAAACCTCCTTTGAGAAAATAGGAAAGAAAAGGTATGGCAAGAAAACCTTGAAGGGAGAGATTTGGCATAATCACTGTGGGACAAGAGATGGGACTGCTCTGATGCAGAGGGCAGAGATTAAAAAATATCAATCTGGGGGCGGCTAGGTGGCACAGTGGATAGAGTACCAGCCTTGAATTCAGGAGGACCTGAGTTCAAATTTGGTCTCAGACACTTAACACTTCCTAGCTGTGTGACCCTGGGCAAGTCACTTAACCTCAGCCTCAGGGAAAAAAAAAAAGAAAAATGTCAATCTGTAAATAGGGAACCCAGGTACTTTTTACAGCAATTATTAGTTTCTATTTGGGAGACCTTCGGTCACGCTTATCTATATTTGGCTACTGGAGGTAAAGTGAGGCAGGTAACCTTGTACAGCCATCCCTTACTCCCTTACTTAAATTCAATTCCCTTACATGTCACAGTATTATCTCCTTGATGTCATGGTCTTCTTCAGGAACGAAGGACAAAGAACAATCCAATCTCTGTGAGTAGAACTGCCCTGCTGAGGACCCAACTGGAACTGGTCAGTTGGATAACTTGTTCCTTCCATTTTTCCTCCTCCTGTCCATATAAGTGTCTTTATCTGTAGTTGCTTTAAAATTTTTTTTTTTGTGATAGTTGAACTCTCCCAAAATATTCTGAGGTTTATGACTAGATTTCCTTCTTAAAGACCAAGCCTTAAACCAAAACCAGTCAGACTCTCATAGACTGGCCAACAATAGACCCCAGCCAAACCCCAAGTAGTCATTGAGTCCTGAATGACTCAGAGTGAATGTAGATAGCAAACATTTCTGTTTTGGTCAGAAGTTCTGAGGGTCTTTCCCTCACAGATTTACTTAGTTTAAAAAAAAAAAAAAATCTAAGAGAAAGACCCATCCTAAGCCTCAATAGCTACCTAGCCCAAATCAGTGAATGGGTATGGAGACCAGTTTAAAGACTAGCTTAAAAAGGCCAGTCTCTCAGTATCCAGGACCATTTCTGATCATCCTGATCTACCTCTGGCACAGGACTCAGGTGGCTCAGGAAAAGAAATTGAGGTCCTAGTTCCCTCACTTAAATTTAATTCACTTACAAGTCACAGCATTACATCCCTGATGACAACTAACCAACAACAACATTCTATTTATTTTGCTGTTTCTGAGTTCTGATAGGAGAGCCTTCAAGTAAGGATCATTTTACTTTCCTCAGTTTCCTAGGTGTTAGTACAGTAGGAGAGGAGTACAAGGAAGATAATTTCTAACCAGATGTAATTCAACCATATAAAACCACTAATCTCAAACCACTTACGTGAAGTAACATAGTATTTAAAACCAACTTCCCCTCCATTCTCTCAAATCTCATCCCCTCCCACAGCTCACTGATGACACAGAGCTGCAAAGCCTCCAGACTCCTTTGTGCTCCAATTCTCCATGGCCAACCGCCTTCTGGACATGACAGGTGTCTCCCACTCTACATGCTTACTCTCAGTGCCTTACTGCGAACTGGGAGTTTTCTGTCAAGGGAATACCAGGCACTCAGGGTGACAAGCTCCATACTATCCTCTATTTCCCACTGCCTAAATCTGCTGCCACGTCTTGTCTCCATTTTATTGTGTCCTTAGGAAAAGCCCCCTTTCCCTAAGTCACAGCACAACCCTAGTTCAACCTTTGTCTTGCTTTGTCTTCCCTGTTGAGGGTCCTTGAAGTCAGGCTCTATGTTCTCTTACATTTGCACTCCTAGCATTTGGCATATATACCGAGTGCTTAACAAATGCTAGTTCCCTCCCTCAACCTTCCTTCCCTTTAGTGTCACATCATTCTACTTGGCAATCTCTCAGCAGCCAAAATAATGGTCTGATCCTGCCCAATCATTTCAAATGGATACTTATTGCCTCCAGTATAAGATTAAAAAAACAAACAAAAAAAAACCTTTGAGGTGGAGAAGGAAAAATTTCAGGCTCCTCACAAGCCAGCCTCCCGCAGTGGCAGCTCAGAAAATGCCTGAGGCACTGATAAGGCAGAAGTTACACCAGACAATTTTTTTTTTTTAAGTGAACATACCAAAAAGCAAAAGACACTGAAAGACTATGTGTATTTCAAGGTGGCCAGGTGGCGCAGTGGATAGAGCACCAGCCCTGAATTCAGGAGGACCCCAGTTCAAATCTGGTCTCAGACACGGAACACTTCCTAGCTGTGTGACCCTGGGCAAGTCACTTAACCCCAGCCTCAGGGAAAAAAAAAGACAACTATTTTAACGGTGTAACTACTCCTTAAAACATTTCCAAAATTTTCCTCTTGCCTTCCAGGCCAGCTGATACATTCCCCACCCCCCCAAAAAATCAAAAAGTGCCAAATATGATCCACAGACCATCCTTAAGCTCAAGGAAATTATAATTAGGGAGGCATGTTTCCATGTGTACATATACATACATCAAATGAATTCAAGTTTGTTTTGGAAGGAAAGATAAGTGGGGGGGGGGGGGTGGAGAAGAAATCAAACAAATTTTGAAAAAAATCAGAGATTCCACAATGCAGAAGGAGAGCATTACAGATAGAGCCCAGAGACTGGGGATGCGTGGAGGATTCCGCGTGAGAGACCACGGGGTCAGTAAGGTCGGACACCAACAACTGAGGAGAGTAGCCCCTAAGAAGACTGCAAGGGGAGGAAAAAGCCAAGATGAGAAAAACTCCCAAAGTCAGAGTCCACTTAGTGCTGGAGCAAACTAACGAAGGGGTGGCGAGGGCAGCTTGGGCTTCAGGGACGTCTCTTTATGGTTCTGTAGAGAAGGGAGACAAGGGGATCAAAGTGTGGCAGTTGTGGTCGCTCCAGGGAGGAGCTATGAGTGTCTCAGTGAAGTGGTGGCTACGTGTACCTACAAAGAAGGGGCAGAAGGTGGAAATGCTGCGGTGACAGGAATGGTGGGTTGTCTACAAGGAAGAGAAATCAGGGACTCCACCCCAGGCTGCAGGGCCGTGGTACTCTAAAAAAAGTTCCGGAAGTTCAGGAGAGGGGTGGCTGTGGGGGGGAAGTTTTGGAAGAGCGGGACTTGGAAAGCCAAGTGTAGGAGCTGTCCAACAGGGGCCTGGGGCCTGGAGCTAAGGAAAGCCATCAGCATCACCTGTGGGAGCTGAGAGATCACTGGGAGGGAAGAGGTCTAGACTCGGCCACGCCCCTGGGAGAGACAAGACGCCGAGAGGAATGGGACAGGCAGGCAAAGAAGGTGGGAAAGAGTCATCCCCACGCGGAGAGCGAGCGATTAATAGGAGCAGGCGCCCGTCGCACGGAGAAGAGGCGGAGCACCAGAGGGCGGCTGCGGTCCGAGAGACCGCTGGGGGGAGGAGCCGACAGCTTGTGGGGGTGGCCGGCCCAGGAGGCACCAGAACTAGGTAGGCCAGGAGACCGGCGTGGGCGCCGGAGCTGCTCGGAGAAAAAGCAGCCATCTCTTCCCTGGAGAGCAAAGGACGGAAGCTTGGCTTGGGAGCCGCATCTTGTTCCGGATACATAACCGGGTTTTTTTTCTCTTGACCAGACTTCTCCCCAAATGGCCAGAGAGGTGGCTCCAAAGCACGAAACTTTAGGGAGGATGCAAGAGAAGAAGCCAGAGATCTTACAGCTGAGTCACAGCGAGGTCCAGGGTGGGCAATCCTGCCTCACACCCGGCCGCCTCCGGCGGCCTCAGACCTCCCTCCCCCACAGACGGGAGCGGGACTCGGGATTCCGGAGGCCCCAGTCTGACTCGCGCCCGCGCGGCCGCTTCCCTCTCTGTAAATCGCGGAAGCAGCAGCAGTCTTTCCCGTGGATTGAGAGATCGGCGGTGGGGACCGTTCTCGTTCCCCACTGTCACTAACCGAGAAGCAGCTTAACGCTGAGAGAATTTTATCAAGAGAAAAGATGCAAAAAAGCGAGGGTCTCTGGCTCCCAGGCTTCTTTATATAGAGAAAACCCCGGGCTTTCACAAACCGAAGCGCCAGTGTGAGAAGTTCGGGCCGGCCCTGCGGAGGGGGACCCCAGAGACTCTCTCCCCCACAGGTCCAAACGCTAAGCCTGAGGCTGAGCCGAAAACACAAACTGATCCAGGCCTCTGGGAGCGGGACCCAGTGCCTCCCATTTCACAGAGGGGGAAACTAAGGCAGGTGCAGGAAGGCCGGTCCCTGGTGCTCACTCTCCCCTCCAGGATCTCAGCCCGGAGCTACCACCACCCAACCTCACTCGCCACGAGAAAACTGAGGCGCAGCTCCTCCCCCATCCCAGCCCTCGGGGGTCCTCCGCCACGGAAGGTCACACAGTACACTGGAGACCCCTATGGAGCCCTGGGGGAGCTCGGTGGGAGGCCACACACGATCCCGGCGGGGCAGAAAAGCCTCGGGAGGAGAAAGGGACGGAAGGGGGCTCCAAAGGGGCGCCCCGCAGGCCCGCCCCAGCCCCAGGACTCCCCCGAAC
The DNA here is from genome assembly GCF_048593235.1 of Sminthopsis crassicaudata. Classification (NCBI taxonomy): domain Eukaryota; kingdom Metazoa; phylum Chordata; class Mammalia; order Dasyuromorphia; family Dasyuridae; genus Sminthopsis; species Sminthopsis crassicaudata. Next base: position 573,277,713 of record NC_133619.1, on the reverse strand, counting down.
CTCGCTCTGATCTTCCCACGGGGGTCCCCGCCCTCGCCCGTCTCCGCCTGATGCCCTCCGTCCACATGCCGGGTCTCACCTGGCGTGCGCGGCGCGTAGAGAATCGATGAGCCGCTGCTTCTGCTGCTGGAGACTGGTGAGACCCCCCGCTCCGCCCCCGCCGCCCCCCGCGCCTCCGCCTCCGGCCGCGGGCGACGCGCCGCTCTTGCTCAGCGGGAAGAGCCAGCTCATGCCTGGGCCGAGGCCCCGCGAGCTCGGGCGGGCGGCTGCCGGGGCCGCCGGGGCATGTCAGGCCACGGGGCTCGCTAGCTCTCGAGAGGCCCGTCGGCCCCTAGATCAGTCCGGGAGGGGGCCGCCGCTACACTCAGCCGCCTTTCGCGCCTGCGCCGCAGCACTTCCAACTTTCTGCGCCTGTGCCCCGCAGCTCGGTCGAGGAAGCGCCGCCTGCGCCTGCGCCGCCCTCGTGCGTGCAAGCCCGAAAGATGAGCCGCGGTGCGTGTCGTACGCGAATGCGTCGTACGTGCTCTGCGCTACGGGATCGCGCTGCACGCTGCGGGATGACGTCATCGTGCAGCGCCTCGCCGGACTTGTGAGGAGAGGTGGCGCCGCGCGGCTCCCGCGCCCCCTTCTCCCGGGCCGGCGAGAGGCGTCTATGGGGCCGCCGCTGAGGCTTGACTCTATGGCGAGGACGAGGCGAAGGAGCACGACGACCGCATCGGCACCAGCGGAGGTCCTCGCGCTCGGGGTCGCGGCGCGCGAGCACGCGGGGCGGGGTGGGGGAGGGGCGCGGCAGAGGGGGGGGAGGGCGCGGGCACGAAGAGCGGGGGAGGGGCGCGGGGGCGCGCGTCGGGCCCGGGAGCGAGCCGAGAGGGCAGGGGGCGCGCGCCGATGACGTCAGGGCTTTGTACTGCGGGCCTGGGCCCGGCGCGGAGGGCGGCCAGGCCGGGAGGTGAGCCCCTCGTCTCTGGAGGTATGCAAGCGGAGGCTGGATGGCCACTGGTCGGGCCCGCGGTCCAGGGCACCCCCGCTCAGGTACAGCTCCGACCACAGACTCGTGGGGACCGGCCGGCAGGTGGTCTCCTCCTCCGGGAAGCCTTCCTCGGGGCCCACGTGGGCAGGGCGGTCCCGGCTAGCGCCGCCTCCCCTCCCCCAACCGCGCGGAGGCGGGCGTATCAGGCTGCGGTGGGGGAGGGGAGGCCTGGGTGGGAATCGGGGCTCCCCCCTTTCGCCCGGCTCCACCTTAGTTTTCGCGCCGGCAAAAGGGACGATGGACGGAACCGCTTCCTTCCTCTCTCTTCCGGGGGGTGGGGGGGGGAAAGAGGCGGGAGGAGGAGGAAGCCCGGGAGGGGCGAGCGCGGGCACGTGCGGAGGGAGGGAGCGCGCGGCGGGGGCGGGGGCGGCTTCTCCCGGCCTCGTCCTTGGCCTTGTCCTTGTCCTGGGGTTGGGGCTTGGGGCCGGCGCGGGGGGTTATTTATGACTGTTGGCTCCGGGGCGGCCGCCGCCGCCTCCTCCCCTTGGGCGCGGGCGGGGGCGGAGGTGGGTGTGCCCGAGCCTTCCCCTCCCCCTCCGCTCCCTCTGCCCTCCCTCCCGCCTTCCTTCCCGAACCTTCTTCGAGCTTCTCTTCTCTTGCCTCCCACCCAGCCCTTCCCGAAAGGGGTGGTGCCTCCCTCCGAGATGCGGTCGGGGCGGGGCCAGGTCTGGGCCCAGCCCTGCCCCCACCCTCGACCGTCCCCCCGCCCCCGGCTGGCCCGGGACACGTCGGCGCTTTGGGGCCGGAGTAGGGGGGCGGGGCTGAGGCTCGAGAGACGCTGAAGGGTTGGGGGGGGAAAGGGGGCCTACCTAACCCCGAGTCCGCTCCCTGCCTTTCTCCGAGCTAGGGGAAGAAGTGCACGAACTGTTTTTGCTTTTCCCTACCTGGACCCAACTGAAAAGAGATTAAAAGGGCAGTTTTGTACATATACAGCGAATAAATGTCTACTCGAGTAACTTTAAACTTTTAATTTCGGGTTTGCTAGAACTGGGTGACCTCATTGGGACTTATTACTAAAAGATGAAGCCTAACAGAGGGCCTTCCTGGTTCTACAAAAGCTTCTACTCTTACCATGGTCTCCCCCAATCTGGAGGTGAATTACTCGTGTTAAGGCAGCAGAAATTACAAAGCTAAAATGGGGAACTACCGGAGTCACCTCCTCTGCCCAAGGGAGGGCTTGGCCAGGGACGGGTTAGGCTGAATTCTCTTCCCACTGTGTGGGCAACCTAAGTTCCCTTTGACTTGTAGCGTGAGCCATCAAAGTAATATTTATCAGTAAAGGGAAAACAGCATTATTTGAATTCAAGTCTCTTAAACTTTAAACACCTCTGATAATTACGGACTCTCCCAGAGGAAAATGGGCCTGACAGGTTAGCTGGTTGATTACCTTTACAGTTGAGAGCTTGAGTCTCAAGTTGAATGATCATTTTCCACGGGTATATATTGGATGTGTAGTATTGGACTAGAGCGGGGTTTTAACTTTTTCTGTGTCCCGGCCCCCTTGGGCAATCAGCCTGGGAAGCTTACAGATCCCTTCTCAGAATCCTGTTTTTACAAGCATATGATAAAATACAGATACAACTCAAATTCTGCGATTCTTTTAAACCTTCATTAAAAAGATTAAGTCCAATAACTCATGGAATCATTTCAATGCATAGTTTCATTGTTGTTGTTGTTGTTTTTTCCTCTTTTAAAAGGGTTTTTAGCTCAGTACCTCTGTGAACAAAGTATTTCCACTAATGCAATAGAACCTAATAACTTATTTACTAGTGCATAAGAGTGAATGTTTGCTTAGAATAAGATGGCCCGAACCTTTCCTGCCTGGTGATAGGGCATGTAAGCTATCCCTCTGAGGCCTACTTTTCTGGAATCTTTTTTGCCCCTCAGCACACTTTCTCTTGGGAGTGCCCTGCCCCTGTCTGTCTCTTGGCATTCTTTATTGCAGGTTTGGGTAATTTGTTCTTCAGAGTAGTAAGGGTTAAAAAGATGATCTTTGTTTCAAGGAGAAGCCAGGAGTTATTTCCTGTACACACTCTAGCACTTCCTAAATGTCTTCTAAGCAGGCCTTTCTTTTGTATCTTAGTTGCTGAGCTGAGCTAAGAGACCTGATTTCTGAAAAGTGTCACAGGCTCAAGAAAATGGGTGATCTCTGGACCTTCGTTTCCCCGATGAAAATAACTGAATGTTTAAACTGGATAATCCCCAAGGTTCTCTTTAGATAAGAGATTCTGAATTTGTTAGTATGTACCTAGAAAAGACTAAAATTAACTGAATTGTTACTATTCTTCCTGACCTCATTTTGGGAATTTCTTGGCAAAATTCCTGGAGTGGGAAGGCATTTTCTTTTCCAGTTCATTTTAGAGAGAAGAAAACTGAGGCAGATAGGTTAAGTGACTTGTCCAGGTTCATACAGCTAATTAGCTTATGAAGCCAGATTTGAATTCAGGGAGATGTCATCCTGACTTTAGGCCTTTCAGTCTTTCTATCCTGTCACCTAGATGCCCCATTAGTTGTACTGTCGTACTTTTAATTACTCAGTTTGTGTCTGTTAAGTTGAAGATGTTGCCTATTTCCCTAAAAAATAAGGAAATGGCACTTTTATAAGCAGGGCAGCAGTTACTAACAATGGCCAGTATTTATGGGCCAGGCACTGTGCTAAGCCTATTTTAGATGGGAAAACTGAAGCAAACAGGTCAGATGACTGACTCAAGGTCACACAATTAGCCTGGCATTGAACTCAGGGCTCTGTATCATATCAAACTTAGTACCTTATTACTTTTTTTCAATTAAGATATTTCTGCTTAATGACAATGTTTTGGATCCCTTGGTATCTTTCCTCTTTTTATCTGGGGCCATCTTTTAAACTAGTACATTTCAAGTTAGCATGTAATCCAGATTTTATGATTTTCCTCAACTTGTGAACTAGTCTAATTGTGACTCTCAGAATGTTAACACCAGAAAGGGTCTTCAAAATTCTCAAGTGAAACCACTTTGCTTTATAGTTTTAAAAAGGAAAGAAGTAAAAAGGGAGCTTAATAAGGTGTTTTGTTTTGTTTTAAATAGAGAAAGAAGGAATTAAACCCATTATCTTTCCAAATCCCCCTGCTTCCCTATTAACTGCCTGGGACACTAAGATTCCTCCAGTTCCCCATATTCAAAAAACAAAAGCCCATATAAATAAGAGATGGAGAATCTGGTAAGTAGAACATAATCTCAGCGAGGGAACGAAAAGACTAGAAAACAGGGTTCAGTCTTGTCCTCAACACCCAGCTCACACCGCCTTCACCTAAGTCTTTTCTCAAGCCCTGTCAATTTTCTATTTCCAAAACCTCTCTCTCATGTGTATCTTCTGACACTGCCTCAGCCATGCTTACAACCTTCTGGTCTACCTCAAATCTGCCACCTCCCCCAAGTTCATTACAGTCTGACCCCTTCCTATGGCTCCACTTGTCACTGCCATTGGCCTGCCTGCTGTTTCCTACACACATCATTCCCTGCCTTGGCTTTTTGCCTTTTCACTGGCTGTCCTCCATGCTTAGAAGACCTCCTTACTTCCTTAAGACTAATCCCACTTTATGGAGAAAACCCTTTCCCAGTCCCCCTCTCACCTTCTACTGTTGGTGCCTGCCTTCCAGCTGAGATTACTTTCCATTTATCCTATCTTTATCTTATCTGTATGGGTTTTTTTTTTTTTTTTTAATCTCCCCATTAGAATATGTACTACTTGAGGACAGGAACTTTGTTTCTTTGTGTCCCCAAAGCTTAGCTCAGCACCTCTTCTTGGAAGTTCTTAATAAAAGCTTTTGGACTGAAAGGTATAGTGGAAAAAATCCTGGACAGGCAGATAAGAAACCTTGTCAGGGTCTGGTTAGATGTTGGGGGTTTTGTGCACTTGGGTGGGGGAGAAGTGATGACTTTATTTTCACTAACCTCTAACTGAACTTGAACATTTCCTTCACTGATTTAAAAACATCACACTGTGAATATGGTCCATTGGCTTCACCAAATTACCAGAAAGGATCTATGTATCACACCAAAAATGAAGAACTTCTGTATTTGCTGGTTTCTTTAGTTCTCTTCCAGATGGAACATTCTGTAATTCTAATTCACTTGTACTCTTTCTGCCCTGTCTCATTTTTCATTTGAAGTAGTTAACTGCTTTGCTCAAGGTCACATAGCTGGTTAGTATAATTTTATCAGAATATGAACATTCCGTACAGTTGGGAGATGTATACTTTGCAAGTCAGGGAATATCTGGGTTACTTCTGATTAGAAGAGAAGACATTACAAGTAGATTTATTCAGTAAGTTTACTGGGTGAGACTGCTTTGGGACTAGGATTTATTCACGCTTAATTGAAATTGTTATTAATTTCCTTTTTCTTTTGAATGTTTCAGGTACAAAAATAAAGGATAAGAAAACTTATTTTATAAAACGACTCTTCAATCAAGTGTAATATTTTGATGCTTGTTGGCATCTAAACCTTTTGTGTTCCCACTATGCCAGCAGCGACTGTAGATCATAGCCAAAGAATTTGTGAAGTTTGGGCTTGCAACCTGGATGACGAGATGAAGAAAATTCGTCAAGTTATACGGAAGTATAATTATGTTGCCATGGTATGTTCATAACTTGTATGTTTTTTATTTCTGTTTTTTTTTGTAAAATTGCTGGTTTAGTTGTGGGTTTGTTTTTTGTTTTTTTTAATGTGCATGATGTGAAAGGTAGAAAAGGGGAAAATATTTAAATGTTAAAATTTTCTATTGCAACATAGATTGGGCTGCATTTTGTTTTCACTAAATGCAGCCCAATCTATGTTGCAAAAGAAAATTTGTTTTCACTAACTGAAGATTAAATGACTTTTCTTCTCATAGAAAAAGGTTTTTATTATTTTTCTTAACCTGAATCCTAAATAACTTGAAACTTTCTTTCCCTGATATTACTTAGACAATTCTTTGATCTCATTGCTATTTCCATAGATCAAAGACCCTAAACCATGCTTTCTGACCTTATTTGATGCTTTCTTTGAATTTTCCATTGAGGAATCAATCTGCTAGAGACCTCTTTCCTCTTTTTTTGGTCTATGCTTAGTAATTTTTAGCGTGAAGATAGTACTGTATTCTGTTTGTCAGTGAAGCACTTTCATTTTTAAATGAATGTGTAGTGTGTCTTCATTTCCTTCTTGAGACATTGAGAATTGTACTAAATAACATTGATTTTTTTGTTGTTTTTGTTGGACGGTGGAGTAGAGTATGAATAATTTGTGGTGAAGGAGCATTAAACTAAATTAATTTCTTCCACTTAACAAATGCAAACTTTTAAGTCATCCGTTATTTTCTAATTCTCTAAGTCTTAACCCACTGTTTGGTAAGTGAAACCCTTTTTGCTGCATCACTAGTCAGAAGTAGGTAAGTGGAAGTAGATCTATTTCCCACAGTGTTGAGTGAGTGGGATTAGAATGTTTTTTACACTGTTCTTTTCAGAAAGTGAAAAATGCTGTATTAGCCAAAGAAAATTTAAGAAGAGCCAGCAATGTTAACATAAGGTATTGTTTCAGAAGCTTGGAAATGTACCGTGAACTGTTGTTGCTTTGGACTTTAGCCCTAATTCTTGGAAGAACTGGGTTCTTGGTGCTGTGGTGTACAATGACCATAATTTCACATAACCTTTCTGGGGACTTGTACTGTGATTTTTCCTCGGGTATAAACATGTTTGATAATCGTTGATCTGGTAGATATTGTGTGCCAAACCTTTAAAATGACTATCTTGTGCTTTTAAGGAAACAATTCTCCATTATTTTAAAATTTTTAATAAGTTTTAACATTTGACAAAAACAAAATGTGAAGGTTGTTAGGTTTTTTTACTTAAGGAAAAACTAAGTAATTTAGTAATAATTGCATTATACTTGAGATTCTTTGACAGGTGATGAATTTCTAACTATTTTATAGGACACCGAGTTTCCAGGTGTGGTTGCAAGACCCATTGGAGAATTCAGAAGTAATGCTGACTATCAGTACCAACTATTGAGATGTAATGTAGACTTGCTAAAGATAATTCAGCTTGGGTTAACATTTATGAATGAGCAAGGAGAATATCCTCCAGGAACTTCAACATGGCAGTTCAATTTCAAGTTTAATTTAACGTAAGTTTAAAAAACAAATATTTCTGAGCTTTGGGTTTTAGTTATTAGAGGTTGGGGTGGTTGTTTATTTTTTGTTTTATCAAAAGGCTCTAATTGAACAGGTTGATAATCCTAAAATTCTGTAAAAAGTGTAACTTTAAAAATGAAGCATAGATTATTCAATGCAACTGACAGTCATAATGAATCAGATACCTTCATGTCATTTTAAAAAGGTACATGAAGGCTATCTGATTCGTTATGACTGTCAGTTGCATTGAATGATCTACCAACCTCACTTTTATATCAACTTTAACCTGTCACTTGATTTGTCTCTTATTTCATTTTATCTTGAATTTTTTGTAATCCAGTAGTGTGATTTTGATATTTTCATACTCTTTAGTAAACTTTAAAAATGTTCTCATTCATCAGTTAAAATTCCTATTTTCTTACATTAAATAATCATATAATTGATGAAAATCTAAGAGTTACATACAAATCATTAACAAAATTAATAATAAAGATATAAGTAACTATCTACAATATTTCTGTTATGAGAAAGTTCAAAACCAATTCACTTAGGACACTCGGTAAAACAGTACATGATTCCTCTTATTTCCCAGAAATAAATTTCACTGTTCAGTCTACTTTAAATACTGAATCTCCTTCATATTTCTCAAAATAAGAATTAAATTCAGTCTCTCAGGGGAAAAAAATTACATCTTTTTCTTTTGTCCTCTCTTCAGTCATCATTGGGAACTATCTAGAATATACTTTCTTTTAAAATTCCTCATGAATCAAAACTAAAATACACTCCATCTCTGACTCCATAGGGGAAAATACTTCATAATAGCAAGACGTATTTACCTCATGGTTCCGACCTGCCAACAAAAACTACTTTTCTCAACATTCCTTTAAGTTCTTAAAGATACAGTAACCATATCTATATTCTTTGTGAGAACTGTAAAGTTTTTTTTTTTTAATTGCTATAACTTTTCAATGACTTCCTCTTCTCTTACCCTTACCCTAAATAGAAACTTCCTTTGTAACAGAGAAGAACAGGTAAGTGAAGCATCAAAACATTGGGCTCATCTTGTTCTTTACCTTTACCTTTCCTTAAAGGCAAAAAGCATGCTTTGTTGTTTAAAACATGTTTGTTTGTTTAAATTGATCTGAGGGAATCTTTGAGTGGTGTTTTACTTTGCAATATTGTGGTCCTTTAAAATATTGTCTTAGTTCTGCCTGTTTGGGTCTTTATTAATAAAATTCATCAATCTTCTTAGATTTCTCTGGATTAACAATATTCCATTACTTTGTAGACCACAATTTGTTCAGACACTTGTTGGAAGGCTTCTCATTACTTTTCAATTCTTCTCTAGAACAAAAAGTGCTGTTCTACTTTTATTTCTTCCTATTCCTGGACTTCTTAAGCTCTCACTGTAGCCTTCCTCTTTTACTCCTTTTTTACCCAGGCCATGGCCTCTACTCCTTGAACTTCTGATCCTTTCATCCTGTCCTGACTGATACTCTTCTAGACCCTTGCCCTGAATTCCTCCCATATTCATTATCACCCTTTTGCTAGTGTGCTCCTGAGCTCTAGTGGAAGATGTGAGATCATTATGTTACCTGGGACAACTTACAGATTTGTGTTAGCCAGTCTCATCTACTTGTCATTGATTACTCTGAGTTTTCTGAAGTCCTGCTACTACTTGTCCAAACTTCTCGAACCACAGCCACTTCCCCATTTGCCTTCCATAGAGAATCTGGACCCATAGTTACTGAAAACATTGTGACCATCCTTACTGAGTTCCCATCTCACCTCAGGTCTGTATTTCAAATCATCTTAATAAAATACTAAGAACTTGTTTTTGTGCTATACTATCTCATCCATTATAACAGTCCAGGAAGGAAGTACTATTGTTTGCCCCACTTTATAGAAGAGAGGTTAAGTGGCTTGTACTCAGTGTCACACAGCCAGATTTGAACTAATTTCTTCCTGGCTCCCAAGTTTAGTCCTATGTCCACTGCGATATCCCCCTTGGAAACCTTTAATTTCATCAGTCATCCTCTCTGGATAGGAAGAAAGGGTTTTTTCAGTAGGTATTCCCTACTATCATTGACCTTCACCCTCATCCTCAGGGACTCTGGGACCTTTATCAGGGACCTTGAAGATCCCACAAGGCAAACCCTTCCATCTACTCACATGACCCCATTCCACCCCATCTCTTCCTACTTATTTTCAGTCTTTCTGTCTGTACTGGTTGCTCTCTTACCTCTAAATGTGCCCGTGTCTCCTTCATCGCAAAAAAGCCCTCACTTCCTATCCCTGGTATCTCATCCAATGCCTGACCCATAGATGATGCCATTTAAATCTTTGAGAGGAATGTGGAGGTGTTAGGTATTTTTTCTAAGGGCCACTATCTGAAAGTGTCAGAGGCAGCTGCTGGTACAGTGTCCATAGAATCTAGGAAGACCTGAATCTCACTTCAAGACATTTTCTAGCTGTGTGACCCTAGACCAGTCAGTTCATCTGTCTGCCTCTGTGTCCTCAACAGTAAAACAGGGATTTTAAGAGCACACACCTCACAGGGTTGCAGTACAATAGTGTCTCTGGGCCTTACAAGTCACTTCTTTCTCCTTGGAACATCTAACATTGTCCTCTTGAAGTCCCTCCTCAAATCTATTTGTAAGCTCTGATTATTTTATCTATGTTCTGGCCAGTCTCCTTAATGAAGAGGGTCAGGTTTTTCTGTCTTTATCTCCTAATCTTTTATTCCCTAATGGAGCCTCACTTCAGTTTTCCATAGGAGTACTTCCTTCTTCCTGAGCATTCTCTGAGACCCTTCCCTTTCTCTTTTAAATGGAGCCTCAGTCTATCCATGCTTTCTGAAAGGAAGAAGCTTAACTGATTAGCTCGAGGTTTTTGTTTTCTTTTTCTGCAATGGTGAAAGGATTGGAGAGAGCAAAGGAAAAATTATTGTATCATTTCTAAAAAGACAGAGAGCAGAAGCACAGATCAGAAGGACATGTTTGAAAGCTATTGGTTGATATTATGTCCTTGATTAGCAAGCCAATAGTTGTTATTTCATGTTCTACTGTGAATGTGAAAATGCTTCTGTGTAAATACATAATTTAAAGGGGGGGGGGTAGTAATTTGCCTAAGCTCACGTAGGTATTAAGAATGAAAGACGAGATTTGAACTAGACCCTCCTACTTCAGAAACACTGGATGCCATGAACGTAGGATTTTTTAACATGGCAATTTCTAACTGATTTTGTGATCTAGAAAAATTACTTTCATGTGTGGTTCTTTTCTTTTTTAATTTTTAAGATTTATGTTTTGGAATAATTGCCATTAAGCTGACAACTATTGTAACTTTCACGACATTGTACTTGATAAGTGCTATAGTATTTTAACATCACATTTGGAGAATTCCTTTTGAATACTTTCTTCTCTCCTCCAGGGAGGACATGTATGCCCAGGACTCCATAGAGCTCCTAACAACCTCGGGAATCCAGTTTAAAAAACACGAGGAAGAAGGGATTGAGACACAATATTTTGCAGAACTTCTCATGACATCGGGTGTCGTGTTGTGTGAGGGAGTCAAGTGGCTTTCATTTCATAGGTAAAGTTAGTGTGGAAAATTTTGATTCATTCTCTCCCCCTCCCTTCGTTCCTCTCTTGTCTCTTTCCTCTGTTTCTATCATTTTCTTCCACCTTATTCAAGGAGATAATATTAAGTACATTAACAGACATGTTATTCATTGAGACATTATCTTTTAAAGTATCTCATGATATTGCTGCAAAAAGTTTCTAGTAAGGAAGGTTGTTTTCTTTTTGAATTAATTTAGTTTTTCCATTATGGGAAGAGCTGCCAACCTAAAACTTCTATGAAGTCCTTTCTGTGAGCCAGTCCTTTTGCCAAGTGCTGGGAAAATAAATCAAAAAATTCTGCACTGGTTAACAAAATGTTTGCTTGATATTTGGGGTGGGAGGGGGTAGGGAATATATGGTGACCAGACTTTGAAATATATATAGGAAAGGCAATTGAGAATATGACTGCAAAACAGGGACCACTTGGTTTTCAGTGTATCTTCAGATAGAAGAGGTTAGTCTTCATCAGAGGCCACTGCCCTCTTCATTACTTATTTCTTGGACTTTTTTCAAACTGGTAGCTTCTACGAGATAGAGAACATGTACATTGGGCATCAGAATTTCTTCCTTACAGTAATGTTGGTCAGGTTCATTTGCAGGTTGGCTGTATTTCAGCCATGTATTGATTTTTAAAGGCTTCTAACCACTATTTATGATATTGTTACTATAGAAAAAGATACTCTGTTCCCAATGACTGGGTTTTTCTTCAGTTGGAGACATTCTGTGACTTCCTTTACATTCCAGAAAAGAAGAGCTTTCTAGAATAAATTTTGCATGAGTCTGGTCTCTTTTAAAAAGAGAAAAAAGGCTATTCATGGAAATTTGGGTGGATGCCTTTCCTTTTGCTTGGTATCAATTTACCTTGAGCAAGCAGAGTCATTTGGAATGATTCCATGATCCTCAGAGTTCTCACTGAACATGATCATCATCTAATGACAAATTTTTCTGATGATCATTTGAACATTATGTGTCTTTTGGGAAAGTCAGAAGAAGCACTGAATTAATCTGGTCTTCAGTATGTTTTTTTGTTTGTTTGTTTGTTTTGTTTTTTGTTTTTAATTAAAAAATAAAATAAAGTTTCAGTCTTCCAGATTTGCCCAAAATGGCCTCACCACTATATCCTGACTGAGAAGCTTGTTATGGATAGTAATAAGTTTCAGCAAGGCCTCTCTCCTAAACTTCAGTAAAAACATATCATTTGGGGCCATTCAGCTGGGGGTGGGAGGACTTGCTCATGGTACTTTTAACAATCTCCACTCCCTTTTTCATTTTCTCCCCTATCCCACAGAGTCTTGATGCCATATCTTGGTCCAAATACAGGCATGCCTCTAAAATAGAGAGGAGAATGGGTAGAATTGTTCTCACCTTACATGAGCCGGCCTTTTCACAGACTCCTTTATAAAGTGATTTTTATGTAATGTAAATTTGTCCATGGACATGGGAAATTGAGGCAGGAAGGATGCCATGCATGTAACTGGAGAGGAGAGGGGCTGGTATGTGTTTCAAGGGCATATGAGAGTTAAGAAACAAGCAGAAAAAAAAACACTTGAGGGTTAGAGCCAATCATGTAAAGTTTTGGCTGGAAACTGATATCTATAAGAAAGGGGGCCCCGTGGGAGGGGGGGACAGATCCATTGGGGGCCAAGTATGTGGAGCAGAAAGATTTCTTGGTGCTAGAGATCTCAAGCCAAGCCCCCATTCGACTACTGGTGAAGAGCTGCTGTATAATAAAATACTGCCGGAGATTTCCATGTTTTAGATTATTCTGTAATATACTTTGAATGCTTTCCCTACCCCCACCCCTCCATCCCAACTCTTATCTCCACCAGTCTTTGGCTTGGTCAGGTTTTGATTATCAAAGTCCATCTGCAGTCTGTCTGAAAGGCAGGAATCCTGGATTTCAGGTCATCCTTATAATGGTAGTTACTGTGACTCTGGATAAGTCACTTAAATATAACTACAAAAGAGAAACTGGAAGGTTCTGTAGAGATAATATTAATTTGTTTTATCTTCACTCATGGCATTTAAGGAGCCAAGTTTAAAGCCAAGGACAACAAATTCAGGAGATGATATTTCTTCTCTCTCTCTCTCTCCCCTCATCAAAAACTGATACAGACAAAATCCTCATACTATATAGATAGGAGAGGGACGTGTTATTTTGGCTTGTCAGACAAAAATCAAGCACTAAAAGCCAGCTGCATGTAATTCTAGGCATCTGTTTGGAAGGACACTCCTTCTCCCCCCCCCCCCCTTATAATATATGCCAGATTTAGGAGATTATAGTATAGGAGTACTCTGTATTTGGATCTCCTGAATCATTGAATGAAAGTGTATTGGATGGCTAACTAGGGAAAAGAACACTTTCTCTCTAGTGCTGCCTTCAAGATTCCTATAGTATAGTAACCAAGTAGATGAATGCATCAGATGTATTATCTGCCCTCTTGATAATGTTATCAAAATACCAGCAAAGATGAAACTCAGAGGCTGGCTATGATGAGAAATGGGACTTTGATGACTGGGAAGGAGAAAAGATAGTGAATGAGCAAAGGGATGTTCATGTGTTTAACCAGGATGATGGCACGTAAAAAGCTTATCTTTGAAATAAAGAGGTCAGCTTGTGAAATGTTCCTTGAATACCAACCCATTAAGGTTATAGAAAGAGTACTCTGACAGAAGAGAATGTGTTAAGTGGGCAGGCTCCTCAGGGAGGGGGCTTTATTAGTGATTTGGGGCTTGGAAGGAAAGATTGTTAACACCATTGACAGTAATATGCAAGTCAGTGGGAAAAGAAGACTTTAGTTTCTGACAGGTCAGGTGTGTTAGTGATGATAGAAGATGTGTGTTTTTTGTTGTTGTTGTTGTTGTTGTTGTTTTTTTTTTTTTTTTTTTTTTTTTAACATGTCAGGTCTGTGTTTCCTCGAGCTGGTTGGTATTATAACTTTGTGAAGATAGGAAGATTTCATAGTCTGTTCCCTCAAGACATGGCTCCTATTCTGGAGAAGACAGTGAAGGGGACTGGCCTTGGTTAGGCTTTCCCTGACATCATTCCCAACCCTTTTCTTCCCTTTTTCTCTCCTCCCCTTCCTCCCCCCATTAAGGCAGTTTTGAATTTGGGTTTTGTTGTGGCTGAATAGGGGATTCACTGAAAGCATAGTGGCCTTTTCTTTGGGAACAGTGACTCTTGTCTCAGTGCTCAGAATCAGTCAGAAATGCAGCAAAGGGATTTGAGTTAAAAGTGGCATTTGCTAAGGAACCCTTGATGGGAAAGCCTTGAGTGCATAATGGATTGCCAGTAGTCCAGCAAGCTTCATCAGATTTGGGAACCTTCCCACAAGAGGATTCAATTCTAGTGTTTTCAAATATAACAATATAAAACATTTTTTTTGTGATCTCTTAGTAGTGCTTCCCCATGGCATGACATATGTTGTTAAAAGTCCTGCTAGGGAACTGCAAACTCTAGCCAACCCAACTAAATTGACCTTTCCCATTTATTGGTCACTGGAGGATGGTTTTTTGCTGTCAACACTTTTTAGAGACGTTCCACAGTCATGGAGGGAAGAGGGTCCCAGAGACCACATCACAGATCCTAGAAGGTAGAAAGTAGACTTGCAAGAGGTTTACTTTTTATTCTTTGGCATTTATTTTGTCTTTTTCTGGTATTTGACCCTTTTGTAGTGGTTATGACTTTGGATACTTAATCAAAATCCTGACCAACTCTAATTTGCCTGAAGAAGAGCTGGACTTTTTTGAGATCCTCCGATTGTTCTTTCCGGTCATCTATGATGTTAAGTACCTCATGAAGAGCTGCAAAAACCTCAAGGTAAGGTTTTAATGTTGGCACACTGTCCAGAAATTACGCTCAGATACTTTGGCTGCTTCAGGTGGGGATCATAGCACAGCTCTTTGAAGGAAGCCCAACCCAAGATGATTGTCCTAACATTCCTTCATAGGTATAAATTACTCTTATCCAGGTGTATGTGAGCTTTTAGACACATGCTGTTGACATTAGGGGAGCCCAACCTATAAGTGTAGAGGACTAAGGACTAGGGTTTTTGGAAACTGGTGGTCACCTGCTCCATGGACTACCCCCTGAAACAGAATATATATTTTCTTATTGGGGTTCATGGCAACAACAAAAGAGAGAGAGCAGCATTCTCAGTGTCTTTGGCAGTTTTTTGGTTATCCTGACCAAAAATGGGTACTCAATTGTGTAAAGCAGCACCCAAGGCCTGAGTGGCAGCTGTATTTTATAAATAACCTGGTGAAAGAAAGCCAGCATTTAATGAGGAGCTTAGAGACACCATAGTCCTCAAGGGTATAGGAGTTCTGTTGCTCCATACAGGTCAGCATTTACCTGGTAATTTGAGGAGGAAAAAATTATTGGGAATGGAAGTGAGGAGCAGCCAAGAACGTTTTTATATCTGCACTGAGCCATAGAGGAGGAAAGAGAAGATAGAGGACAAGTTTAGGGAATGGCAAATAAAATATTTTGGCTGGACACAGGATGCATGAAGGAAGGAATAGGAAGTCAGGCCGGAACAGTCACCTGGGGCCCCTCATGACAGGATTAGACCAAACTAATAAGTTTAAATCTTCTTCAAACAGGAAGCTACTGACAGTTTTTGGTTGAGGCAGTAACAGTCTGGAGGCCCTGTCTTGAGGAAGAAAAGGTGGTATGAGAGTAGAATCCACAAGTCTTGGCAACTGATTGGATTTGGGGGGAGAGGGAAGGGCAAGATGAGCTTTTAACATTTGTTGAGTTGAAGGAGAGGCCCAGCTAGAAGGTGGTATGGGCCTGGAGTTTGAGAATCCATTAGGTTGGGAAGTGTACATATGGTAGTTCTCTCTGTTGAGTTGGATATTGAATCATGGAAATTTGGGCTGATGGGAAATCACTTGAGAGGGATGAGAGGGAAAGCCAGAGTGAGAATGATGTATTAAGGAGCCATCAGGTTAGAGGAAACCACCTAGGAGTGGTCAGTGTCATAGGAGGCAAAAGGAGGAAGTCATCAGTGTCCCAAGCAGACAAGGAGGAGAATAAAAGGCTCCTGGATTTGGTGATCATGTGCAGCCTTTGTGAGGACTGCAGCAGAAACTAAGGATGCAAGGGGACAGATCAAAGAGGGGGTGGATATTGTTTGTGAAGGGCAGAGGGAGGAGGTGGCACAGGGAATGGGAAATTGAAGATAAGAGAGAAAGCATAGGGATGGGGATAGTATTGAGGCTCTGTGTGGAGGCCTTAGCCTTGGCAAAGAGGAGGAAAGGATTTATTGAACCCTTACTTTGCTCCAGATGCTGTCCTGTACTCAGTATTTACAAACTCGACTCCATCATAGGGGCAATTCTGCCCCAGAAACAAGTAAAAGAACAGAGAATTGGGTGGGGGGCAGAGCCGTATTTGAAATATGGGGAGAGAAGAGTTGTTGACAGGAGAATGGAAGAAACAGCAGTTATAATGTGCTAACCTCATGAAAAGCCTCATTCTGAGACCCACTCCTCTGAGAGTGAAGGGATTAAGAAGGGAGGAGAAAGGGTGCTATAGTCACTGTGTGGTTTCTTGATGGGATGTTCTGTGCTTGTGAGGGCTCAGGAGACGTAATTTTTGTGGTTACTTTTAGCCTCAGGAAGGCTGGACTAGGCAAGAATTTGGGGTTTGGAAAGGTGTAGTTGGCCCTAGATTCTTCCTTTATGATTTCTGGCCTGAAGCAGTTGTTTTAGTTGTCTGGGGAGGGGTTCCAAGGAATTTGTGGGATATAAGTTGCAGCCCCCATACTTACTATTGCATAGTCTTTTTTTTTTTTCCCCCATCAAACAAAACCTGTTGTCTTTTGCTCACAATTTCTTAAAACATTTTATGTCATGCCATAGTAGCCTTGAATGCACATTAGCTTTGTACAGCTCAGGGGAAAAATAAATGGATATAAGCAAATTCATTGGTCTTCCTCTAAAGAACTTCCCTGGTGCTTTTTTGTGTCATGGATTTCAATGGATCTTAATCCAGATCATCTCTTGATTCCACCTAGCTTTAGAGGAATAAGTGAGAAAGTTAGATGTGACCCTAGGAAGATTGTCTAGTACTAGCCCCTCATTAAACAGATGAAGCCCAGAAACAGCTGGGAATGTCATTGTTTGATGTTAGTGATTCTACTCCTTGTCTAGTGTTCTTTCCATTAATCCCATTCTGCTGTGGAGGTCATTGCTATTGGGCCACATAGTGGGTGGATTTCAATAACTCATTTCTTTTTAAAGATTTTGTTAAAATTAGATTATATTTTTATGCATGAATTTTCCCCATTGAGGAAAAAAACTCCATTACAAATAGTCCAACAAAGCAAATTCCCACATTGGTCATGTCCAGAAACACAAGAGAAGTCATTTGTCGACTCCCTTATAATGGGAAAAGTCCCTCCCAAATACCTTGTAAATATATGCAGGTAAGTCAGTAACCAGCAACCCAATTTTTCTCCCATTTGTCACCTCCACCTTCATGGGATTTCAACTGGTGGTGAAGGCGCCTTCTCTCTGTGACAGTGGCTGTTCTGCTTCTTGTAGGGTGGCTTACAGGAAGTGGCTGAGCAGCTGGAGTTGGAGCGGATAGGACCACAGCACCAGGCAGGATCCGATTCATTACTGACAGGAATGGCCTTTTTCAAAATGAGAGAAGTATGAAGAACTCACTGCTTTTTATTCGGTTATGTTTTGTGGGGCATTTATGATTCCTTTCTTCTGTATGGCAGATTGTTCCTGTGGGCAAGAAGGTCACGGGAGGCAGGGATTATGTTCTGGTACTCCAGAGTTCTCTTTTTGACTTTGATATTTGTTTTTTCAGATAGCAGAATAACCTAGTCTGGTCCCTTCCTTAGGTAAATAAGAAAAGACAAAGCCGACACCGCCCCCCCCCCCCCCCCCACTGACTCCTGTATTTTGTCTGCTGTCAGTAGTAGAGGATTCCTCCCTCCCCCCCAATTCTGGGATCAACTCCTTTTCCATGACATCTTCAGTTCAGCTGAGCTGAAAGCATGTTAGAAGGCACAAACTTGGGCTTAGAAGTGAATGGGTTTTGTCATCAAGACCTTGACTTTTTAGTGACAGAGTTGGAATTAGAGCCCAACTAGCCATTCTTAGAGCTTTTTTCTCCCCATTTGATGGTTTCCATGCTCTTTGATTGATATGACAGTCCCCAAGCTGGGCTTGTGGTTTTAATAGATAGATTCTTGTTCTTAATGAACAATAGTTACAGGACATTAAAGCAGGAAGAGACCTTGGGGGTCATCCAATCTGACCTCACCCCTCTCTCCCCTGGAGGAAGCCAGCCCAGGAGATTGGAAGAGGAGCTTCTTTTTGACTTGGACTGGTTGGAAGGGTGAGCTCTAAGGCTGAAGAGTTTCCTGCCTCTCAGGTCTGAGTAGCACAGGAAGGGTCATGTTTGCCTTAGCCACTTTATGGGACTTTCTGCGCTGTCTTTATACCTATAAAGCACAGAACGGATCTCAGCTCTTCTTATAGTTACTGTTCAGGAGAGTGGTGTGTATGGTTGGATGAAGGGCTGGTCTTGAATTCTACAGCCTGGGAACAGAGGAATCTCTCAATGCCCTGAGGCAACTCGCTAAGATTAACATTTGCAGAAGAGGGATCCTGTTTAGTCCTTTGTGCTTAGCACCCCCACCAAGAGTTGAAAATTTCCTGCCTTCCAAGAGCTCACTTTGTAATGGAGACAAAATGCGTAAAAATAGATATGTGTCCAAGAATGTGTTGGTGTCCTAAAGGACGAAGCATTGGTAGCAGGTGGAGGTGGGGAGTGAGAGCATTCTAGGTATTGACTGTAATCTTAGCAAAGGCATGGAACTGGGAGATGGTATGCCACATGGGAGGACCAGCAGGTAGTCCATTATGGCTGGGCTACAGAATGGGTAATAATGTAGAAAAAAATTGAAAAGGTAGGAAAGGATCTGCTTGTGAAGAACTTTAACTTTCAAACAAGAATTTTCTCTGTGACTGTAGAAGTGATTACTCAGTAGTGTGTGATCTCAATATAGTTAAACTTTACGATTGAGAAATGATTGGTAACTGTGGAGACAGTGGATGAGTGTTTGGTAAGTGTTTAAAAGATAATGGGAAGACTGGATATGAAGGAATGGAATGCTGAAGGTTTTTCAAGAAATTTAGCTGAAAAGAAGAGAGGTAAAGGGCAAATAACTAGCAGAGATGGCAAAATCTAGCAGGAGTTGTTTAAAGTAGTTGGAGATCATTTTTATCATCCTGCAGCAGAAGAACAAAATAAGGGTTCATGTACTTACTGAATATTTGGATTCAAATTGGAGGTTGGAGAGAGAAAAAGAAGGAAGCATTTTACTGCAAGAGACCAATGGGAATAGTGTGAAGGCTACCTCTATGTAAAAAGGTTGACCTTGGAGAAGAGAAGAGTTGTCTGTTTGGAGACTGGAAATTTGGTGGTTATCAGAAGAATGGGAGAAGGCAGGTGGGGTAAAATATGAGGGGAAGTCCTTAGTGGAAAGAATTGGGACTCGAAGACTTGAGAGAAGAAAATTAAGAAGTTGTAGAAGAATTTCCTTGCTGCAGGGAGAAACCAGTGAGGTTGACTGTCACAGATCTGGAGGAGATTGCTTCTGTGTTTCAGTAGCATGTGAGAGGAGGAGCAGAGAAGGCAGTGGAAATAAAACAGATGTGGAACAAAATGTACAAGTCAGAGGTACCACATAGCACAACCAGAACTCAGATTCCTTTGGCATTCTAACTTTGATCTGCATCCTAGCTGTAGCAAATTTTAAAATGAAGACTGTGAATATAAATCCAAGTCTAAATACACAGAAATATGACTTTGTAAAAACATGGTCTTGAACTATTTGGAAAGTCTTCTGCCCTGGTCCATGAAGCATCCACATCAAGGAAATGATGAAACCACAGATCCTTCAGAGTTCCTCTAAGAAGCTGCCTGCCCAAATGTATTCTGATTTGACTATTTAATTTTTCAGGAATATATCTATATTTTAGAAATTTTATTTTAGAATTAAGTGAAGAATGTTAAATGATGATTCCTTTATTTGTATTGAGTTTGCAGTAGAATAAACGCTGGAATCAGAGTAGTATTCAAATTCTGCCTCTTGTATATATAAGACAAGTTTCTTAAACCCCTAAGTTGAATTTGTTCATTTGGAAAGTTGGGTTGTGAATATCTGTATCTCACAAGATAGTATATGAAGCACCTTGTAAACTTTTAAAGCGTTCCTTAACGCTGATGTTACATCATACCCTGGAAGGTAGGTAGTGTAAATAAATATTGCTTTCCTTGTTTTGCAGAAGATGAAACTTAAGGCCCAACTCAGGAGACAAGTCTTCTAATGACATTGGATCTCGTGCTCTCTCCATTTCCCCATACTGCTTTTGATTTTAAATGTCCCACTAAGTTTGTATCATCACTATCCTTTTCAATATTGCTTTGTGCTTCATTTTCCTAATTTTTTATTAGTGATTTTTGGGCAATAATTGGGGTGTTTTAATTTTCTTACCTTATTGAAGAACGAATGGGAAACATATAAATGTGTTGGATTTTCTTTCTTTCTTTCTTTTTTTTTTTTTTTTTTTAATTTAATATTTCTCCCTCTCAATTACATGTAAAGATAGTTTTTAGCATTCATTTGCAAGATTTTTGGATTCACAAATTTTTTTCTTCCCCCCTCACCAAAACAGCAGGCAATCCAATATAATCTTTTATAGATACTATCGTGTTAAACATATTTCATTTTGTGAAAGAAGAGTGATGGATTTTCTTGTCCAGAAGTACTGGGTGATTATGAGCAAGTGAATCTATTAGGTAGAATGTAGACCCCTTTAAACATCTAAGATCTTTGTAAAAGGGAATTTAACTTAGCCTTGTAAATTGCTTTGCAGAGTTACCTACAAAGGTGAAATTAGATTTCCCAGCCATCTCCACAGTTATTTCTTAGTGTTGTTTGCACATTACCTAACCTTCTATCAGAAATCAGCCTTCCTTGTGCCCCCTTAGGTCATGTGCAGCTCAGACTTACTGCTGGACAGAAGTCATCCATTTCCAAGGTTCTCTCTGTCACTCCTTGATGCCTCCAAGCTCTGAGGGCGCTAATGTTTGCTTGCATGGCCTTAACATGTTTTCCACAGCCTTGGGCTAGGTTGTGCTCCACAGATGGCAGCAGGCCGAGCAGCTGGCCAGTACTGTGAGTAGTGAGTAAGCCTGCCACAGGAGGGGCTGTTGGGAGGAGGTCTGGGTTAAGCTGTCCTTTTCTTCACGATTCCCCTTCAGATGTTCTTTGAAGATCACATCGATGATGCCAAGTATTGTGGGCACTTGTACGGCCTTGGTTCGGGCTCCTCCTATGTGCAGAACGGTACGGGGAATGCGTATGAAGAGGAAGCCAGCAAGCAGTCATGACATGAAATGGATGGACAACAGGCCTTGGTGTTTGGAGCTACACATGTGCTTGTATATAGGTTTTATCTCCAGTTAAATCCCTTGGACAGTAGACAATAAGGCTTTTTCTTTTTTTTACCCTGCCTTCTCAAACCGTTTTCTCTTTTGTCTTTCAGTACTAATTATGACCATTCCTTCCACAGATCCTGATAAGTAGAAGAGTCTTCAGGTTAAATTTGGCTGTATAATTAATCCATCTGTTAGCAAGCATGTGTGGCCAAGGGGAACATCCGTATCATACTCAATCTTTTGGTAAACATATCTAGTTGGTCTTAGTTTGTACCCCACACCTCTTCCCCCCGTTCCCAGATTAACAAGCACTGACTGTAACTTATTGCCCTGTTTCATGTCTGTCCCTTCCAGTATGCAAGAGTTTTAGCTATTTGAGATTGTGGACCATCAATTTTGCACTTTAGAGTGACTCAGATCCACCATTTTAGTAGAAGTTTGGGTTTTCCTTGCTGTTAGCCTGAAAGTTGATCATTTGCCAGTTTTATACAGCACTCTTGTTTTGGACCCATGGAACAGAGTCTATTTTACTGTGCTGCAAATTGTTGACTTGGCAAAGCTCTCCGAAAGGAAAAGAGGGGCTCCTGGAGAGTTGAGCCCCTGCTCGCTGTCCCTGGGGCTTTTGGAATCCCACTCACCAGGCCCGGTGGGTTTTAGATTGGTCTCCAAATGGGCTTTGGGACTGAAGAAGTGCTTTGCGGCAGCTTTCCGCCTGTGTGCCAGAGCTGCCAGCACACCCTTGGCGCGGCTGCGCCTTTGCCTTGGTCCGCTTCCTCGCTCGCTTTTACCCTCCCACCCCTCGGCTGTCCCTCACCCTTACCCCGTGATAGTCATATTTACCGAGCCCTTGTTTTGGCGACTCCACAAGTCAGTAAGTCCAAAGAGAGCAAGTCACCTTAGGTATGTCTTATACCAAATTAAATTAGAAGAGACGAGATTATGCTTTTGTAGTTGCTACAAAGACAAAAATGATTAAGAGATTTGTTGTAAAACAACAAAACGACAAGTTAGAGTGAATAAAGTCACCTGAGGAGTGTAATGCTTGTTTATTTTGTGTGTATATCTTTGCAATATATTTTCTATATATTGACAGAATAACTGTGAAATACTTTCTTAGCCATGTAGACAGGAGCATGTGAGCAGGCCAGAGCATGTGAAGGAAGACTTTGGTAATGGGTAACTTAAACGCTACTCAGAAATGATGATGGACGGCAAGTCATGGTGTGTGTGTGTTACCTGCACTTAACTCAAGTCGTATTAGCTGTTTGCCAGATTGGCTTGTTCCCTTGTACTTTAACATTCTTTTCTTGTTGAGTTACGATGCTGTAACTGGGTGGTCCTTCTTCAGAAAAGTTACTTGCAAAACAGAAGGTATTATTTGTTTTTAAAGCTTTTGTAAATAAAGGCTTCAAAAATGTTTTCTTACATCTATCACTTGACTGGTGGTCTTCTTTACAAATGCCTTTATGTAGGGCTGGCTTAAAGTCACAAAGGGAACTCTTAAAGGATCCATGGTCTTTTTATGCCTAGTGTCCAGTGCTCTTTAAACTGCATTAGAACCAGATGGTTCTAAGTGCTTGCCAGTACTACTACTAGAATATATATTTTTATATATATCTTTTAGTCTTCAAGTAACTATTTTTTATGGGTTTTCTTTACCTCTGTTTTTTAAAAAGGCAGAGATTGGTTCTCCTATTAGATGTGGATTTTAATTGATTGCCAACCCATTTTGATAAGTGAGAAATAATTTCAGATGTCTAACATGACATGAGCATAATCATTTTCACAACTGTGATGTAACGGGGAGCTCTCTTATAAATGTAACTAAGGCCCAGATAACCTAAGCTTCATCTACCTAATAAACTAACCCCAAAGTTAGAATTCATTTCACTCTAACTTGAAAAACGTATCACTTTTTATTGTAAACATAAATAAAGCTAGAAACACACAAAGAGCACATCCATCTCAATGCTCGATCATTCTCACAAACCCTTATGGTTAAAATGATTGTTAAACTTCAGAAGAGCCAGGAGGCGGTTCTATATTTGGCAGGGTAAACTGACCTTTGTATAACCATGTATCATGTCCCTGAAACAGATTTTTATTATGTGTCCCTCTGGGAGAAGCTTCAGTTTTGAAAACATAGCTATTTCAAATGAACATCTCAGAAAAATTGGGGAAGCAGAGTCATGGTGGAAGGATTGATGAATAAATTCAGAATTTATGCTTTGAGTGAGAGGAGTTGAACTGGTACATTTAATTTACAATTATTTCTTTAAATTTGTTACAGGTAGAGTGGTCAGATGTGACTAGGTCGTTCTCAGGAAAATTGCCAGTGTCTTACATAGGCTCCCTTAAAAAGGCTAGAGAGAGGGCTGCCAGCAATGTGAAACTCAGCAGTGAAGGAAAATTTCAGAATATTCTTTCACTAAATGATTCATTTCTTTCTCATGGCCAACATAAGTTTTTTATCATATTCCTTTGCCAAAGCTTATGTTGCATAAAGTAAAGCAGTGAGAAGTGTTATATCATTAAGCAATGAAATGGGCAAACTAGATCATCTCAGAAAAGATAAGGAATGACTCTCAAATGGAATGATCAACCAATATTTGTGTAACTTCAAGAGTGACCATTTAACCATATTTTAGTCCCCAAATGGCTAATGGCTAAATGAAGTAGAAATAGTACTAGTTAGAACAGGATGAGCAATTAAAGTATATGTATAAGTATTCACAGAAGAAATCTCTGCTATAGCAGTTTTAGAAGTTAGAGGGTCATTCATCAAGATAAGAATGAAAAGTACCAAAGTCCTGGAAGGGTGATAACAATAATCAACTACCAAACTATTCTACTTTCCCATCTATAAATATCAGAATTATATTCCCATAATCCAGTCAATTCAGTCATCTCCAACCCAAATGACTCCATTTGGGGTTTTGTTGGTCGTGTTACCAGAGTGGTTTGCCATTTCCTTCAACTCTTCAGATTAGGAAATTTAGGCAACCAGGGAATAAGTAATTTGTTCAGGGTCACAGCTAGTTTCTAAAGTTGAATTTGAATTTGGGTCTTCCTGATTCCCAGCTGGGAAGGGAACAATGAGACTTCCTCAAATGTTTTTTAACAGCAAATGACATTTTCATAGTTTAACAACTGGCTGATATAGAGAATACAAGTTTTGTTTTGTTTTTTTTTTTTTTTTCCCTGAGGCAATTGGGGTTAAGTGATTTGCCCAGGATCACACAGCTAGGAAGTGTTAAGTGTCTGAGGTCAAATTTGAACTCAGGACCTCCTGACTTCAGGGCTGATGCTGTATCCACTGCATCCTACCCCCCCCCCCTTTTTTTAAACGTGCATTTGGTAATGCCAAATGCTTGCTTGACATCCTTCTAATAAGAAATCTGCAAAGATTCCTCCATAAGTTCAGTAAGAACTAGTATCAGCTAAGCAATGTTCTGATCTTCGAGTTTTTGCAAAAACATCATCACCAAAAGGGTATGTCTCTGTCATTGAACATATCCAATATGCAGACCAAATGACATTCCTTATAAATGATGAAATCCTCTTATATACAGCTGACACTGTACTAACTGGCCCACAAATACTAAATAACCACAGAACCTAGTAAGATCCACAACCATGCAAGAGTATAGTGTCCACAGACTATGCTAGGGGCTGGAAAATAACCTGTTGGCCCAACAATATGATGTGTAGCAGAGTGGATGAACTACTGATCTTTTTTGTCTATATCTTCCCATTGTAGCAAATAACCCAAAAGGAACAAAACAAAAAGAATGGGCTAAATTTTATTTGGGAAACCACAGTGCAAAGGTCTTTTTTTAACACCAGAATTCTTTCATGATATATATATAAAATAGATGCAAGTCATCACACACTATGGCCTTTGAAGAATCAAAGTTATAGGCAATCTAGTGAGTAATGGAGACATGGTAGATGGAGGTTATAGCCTATCACTTCTAGCACGCAAAAGAGTGTCAAAGATACCTTTTAGGGGCTAGTTGGTGCAGTGCATAGAGCACCAATTGCCTCAGCAAAAAAAACCTATTAAAAAAAGGACCACCCATCATCTGATGGGTGATTGGAAAGGACCTGGGCCAGTCATGTAAAAGCTAGAGCTAATTGGCACTGCACATGTAAACAGGCCTACCTCATCCATTCCCTTTTGAGTGAAATGGAAAAGGCTATCTTCTCATCCAATAAGTGTTCGTTGCCATCTATAGAACATTGTGGTGAACCCTGGGGTTTGAAATTAATTCTATTTAGATCTAGAATAAGAGACTGGAATACATCAAGTCCACCTCCCTCATTTCCAGAGCAAAAAGATCTGGAAATAATGATCAAGTAATAAACAATTAAATGTCACATTGTACCAGGCACTGCTAAACGCTGGAGGTAACAGGCGCTCCCAGTCAAACAGCTTGGTACAAGGATAATTAGGGAATAGTGTTAGAAAGACAGCATTGGCATTAATTAGAGAGGTCAGGGGTTGGAAGGGAAGCCCAACAGTGTGCCCTGTAAGGGGGCAGCCAGAGAGCATGTTGTGAATTGAAGAGATGGAGGGTTCTACAAGAGCAAAGAGGCTAGTGTCTCTTGGATTACAGAGTATGTAAACTGAATGGAGGTTGGGAGCAGAGCAGGTTGTAAAGGGCTTTAAATGCAGAGGATTTTATATTTGATCCTGCAACTGATAGGGAGCCATAGGAGCTATACAGTAATAGGGAGTGACAGCAATTAAAGAGATCACTAGTGATTTTGGAGAGGGCAGTTTTGGTGGAATGATGTTGAAAACCAGATTGTAAGGGGTTAAGAGAGTGAGTGAGGAAGTGGAAGCACCAGTGGTAGGTGACCTTTTCAAGGAGCGAAGGGAAATGTGGGATAATTTCTGGGATGGAAGGATCAAGGGAAGATTTTTTAGGACAGGGTTGGTATGTTTGTAGGCAATAGGGAAACAGCTCATTGAGAGGGAGAGACTGAGTAGAGAGGACAGAAGAGGCACTCTGATGGAGAAATTGAGTTAGAATGGGGTCATTTGTATGTAGAGGGAGGTTTACATTGGTAAAAAAGAAAGGCTCCTTTCCAGGAGATGAGTGAAAGAAAAGAATGACATCCAAGGCAATCCAATAGACTTTGGATAGAAAATCCCATCTGCATCCAGAAAAAGAATTGATTGGATTGAATGTAAATCATTGTGTGAGATGAGTTTGTCCTAGAAAAGGTCTTGGCTTTGCAGCTGAGTGACCATTTGTTGAGGGTCATTCTGCTCCATCTGGGTTGGATGAAATGGCCCAAGGTCCCCTTCTGCTCCTCCTGTTTTATAGATTCAGCACTAGAAGGGATTTTCAATGTCATCTAGCACAACTAAAGAATTAAATGAAGCTTGTAGTCCTCCAAGCAAGACAAGATTTGAAACCATTACCTC
Organism: Sminthopsis crassicaudata; assembly: GCF_048593235.1. NCBI lineage: Eukaryota > Metazoa > Chordata > Mammalia > Dasyuromorphia > Dasyuridae > Sminthopsis > Sminthopsis crassicaudata. Next base: position 573,251,004 of record NC_133619.1, on the reverse strand, counting down.
GGGTTCTAGAGCTTATCTCCAGAGCCAGAGTTCTTCCTTTGAGGATATCATCCTCATGAAGATCTGATGAAAAGGTATCTTAAAGTGCTTTGCACAGATAGTAAGTACCTGAGGCTGGATTTGAAACTTGAAGTCTTCCTAAATTCAGGGCCATAATTCTGTTCTCTGTGGAGAAGACATAAAGCAGGAGAAGTCACAGCAGAAGTAAGATTCTATCCCAGATCTCACACCTTCGATTCTTTGGTCCCTTCTCCTACATTGAGAAGATATCTGGCTCTCCACTTTAAGTTTTTCTAGTGGCAGGCCAATGAAGATAAATGGCTTTATAAAGATAACCCCTCCCACCTCACCTCGGGCCTTGCACATTAACAGTGCCAAAATGCCAAGTGCTGTTTCTAAGACCCAGACATGTTCCAAACCACAAGCCTGGGTGCTTGCCTGGGAATGCTGACTGAAAGCTCTACAAATCACCATTCCTTCCTCCTGCCAGAGGAGGGTTTCTGGCAGACATAATTGCTGGCAGACAATCATGAGGCTGACTGCTCTTGCCCCTGAGGAAGTGTGAGGGGCTGTGCATTCAGTGTCCGGGGCACCACGGTCCGGCACTGTTCCTGGGCATCTTACCGGGCTCTTGGGCCTTCACTCACATTTTAGGGGAATTCGATTTAAAAAGTGGCTCCAGTCCTTTCCTTGGTCTTCAGATACTGTGAGCCCAGCTATGGAAAGACTTCAGTTCCAATGCTGTCTCCCAGGAGACTCCTTGGAAACCAGCCCCCATGCATGAATTTTCCTTACTTCAGTCCATTAGCTATGCCCAGGCTGCTTATAAATCATCACACTGCCTTTTAAGGGGGAGGAGAAACATAGGGAAAGTTGCTTATCAACCACCAAGGGAGGATTCATTTATGCCGTCTACATCACCAGTGAATTTTAGTTTTCTGTATCCTGTAGTCAGGTACCTAGCTAGGGCAGGGATGGTTCTGGTTTTCTACAAATATAGAACCATTCCACAGACAAGTTATGTAATCAAACTACTGAGGCTAAAACTCAGTGCAAACCAGTGTGCAACCTTGGTCGGGGCTTGCAAGACCCAAATTCTAGTCTTTGCATAACAGGTGGAGTTTTGGCTACCATTCATTCCAGGGTTTTCTCTCCTAAATTAAGGGGAGGTGGAGCAGCTTTAAAAATTTGTATAAAGAGAAGAGCTAAATCTGCTTCAGAGTTTGTGAAGGGGTCTGGTACTTTGTCATGTAGGTTACACAAGATGGAACCATCTCAACAATGATCTTGCTTATTACTAATATATAACACTTTTATAGTTTGCTAAATTTAAGTCTGACAGGGCAGTGAGGTATTTCATTAGATAGACCTGAATCCAAATGTGGCGTCAGACATTTACTAGCTATGTGATCCTGAGCAAGTTTCCTCATCTGTCAAATGATCTGGAGGAAGAAATGGCAAATCATTCTAGTATCTTTGCCAAGAAAATCTCCAAAGGGATCAGGGGAATGTTGAACATGACTGAAAAATGGCTGAACTGATAAGCACAATATGACAAGCACATTTGAGCTAAAGTTAAGTTTGATGTCAGCCTGTGATTCATAAAGAAATGTATACTTAAAAATTAATATACATATAAAACCAGAAAAAAGTAAAAATTGAAAAAAATTTTTAAAGAAGCTATGTACAAATGAGATATAATTGTGCAAATTGGCGATAATCTCATCAAAAAGGCTTGTATATACTTTCTTTTTTAAATTAGTTCATTTTCAATACATTGTTTTATGAGTATTGTTGAGAGAGAAAAATCAGAACAAAAGGAAAAAACCATGGGAGAGGAAAAAACAAAATAAAACAGAAAAAAGAAATGCACATAGCATGTGTTGATTTACATTCAAAATCCATAGTTCTTTTTCTGGATGCAAATGGTATTTTCTATCCAAAGTCTATTGGGATTGCTTTAGATCACTGAATTACTGAAAAGAATCAAGCCTTTCATAGCTGATTATTGCACATTATTGCTGTTATTATGTAAATATATTCCTGGTTTTGCTTGTTGTAGATACCCACCTTTTATATGTAGCTTTAAATAGAATGAATATTTCACACTGTCTCAACTTGATAAAGTCTCCTTTTATTAATATATCTGTTGATAATAAACTGCATTGAGTAATTATGCAAAATACTTGAGAAACCCAATAGGAAAGCAAAAGGGTCAGGTGGGGAGAAAGCAATCATCCCCTTTGACAAGGACCATATCCTTCCAAAACTGCCACTGAGTGACTACCCGACTGAATCTTGTCAGAGCAAACAGGTGCATTTGTGGGCATTGCCATACAGCATTCCCAGCCCATCACACCCACCCGTGTGGGACCTTACAGAACTCAGCTGTGTAACAGACAGCAAGTGCTAAGTGGGTGAGATCTCAATTATAACTGGAATTCATTGTAGGAAAAAAAAATCTTCTTATCTACTAATGTTTTCTTTAACTACCTTGTGTTTAAAAACCTTTTATTTATCATTATTCTCTATATTATATATACATGCTTATTTTCTAAAATATATTTTTTCTACTAAAATATTAACTTCTTCAGAATAAAGATTCCCCCCCCAAAAAAAAAGTATGATGTCAGAATAAATGTCCTAATAAGGAACTATTCAAAAGTGAAGTGGGCTGCTTCTGAAAGTGGTGAGTCTATCTCTGCCCTTCCCATCATGAGAAGCCTCTAAGGAAATATTGAATGAACAACATTTCTGGGTATGGATTTGGCTTGATGATGGCTGCTAGCTCTGGGCAGTATTAGCCCATATTCCTGAGAAGGAAGGTGACAATCACAGTCAGCAAGCTAATGATATAACTGAAACTTGACCCAAGGCTCTTGCTTCCTCACCCAGGTGCCATTTTGACAGGTGGATCACTGGAGCAAAGACTGAGTTGGAAGGAGCTCCTTGAGATCCAGCCCCTCGTTGTCCAGAGGAGAAAGGTCATATGGGTACTCAAGGGAGAAGGTAGGATTCAAACCATGTTCCTCTTACTCCGAGAGTACCAGGTCTCCCTCCTGTGAGTGTCACTGTGAAAATACCATACGATTCTGTGGCTCTAGTGGGGTGAGGGAGGAAGACGGAGCCTTAGCAGGACAGCCTTCCAACAGGTCTACGCTGCAACTTCAGGTTTCGGTAGTCTTATTTCCAACACCTAAACTATTTCTATTTTTTTTTTTCTAGAATTACTCAATTGATTTTATGATTTTTATTTCCTCCTCCAAATGACCTGATTGTCATAACTCTCTACTGCTGTTTCTCCCAGTATCCCTTCGTCTGCTCTCAGCCTTGCCATTATTGCTTAAGAATTTTTTTTTAAGTATCAGGAAAATTATATTCTTAGAGCCATTTTAAAGTACACTACAATGGTCATTTCAGTCAGACAATGAGCAGACCTGCCTGGTTAGACTTTATTGATGGTACAACTAGGCAGTGTTCTCTGTGGACACTCCCAGCTACTTATGTCATTGATCAAGGTCGCAGCATTTCTGAAGGAGCAGACATACACACAAAGCAGAAAAACTGGCATAATATTTTTCAAGAGAAAAACTGCCATGGCTTGTGTCATTGTTAAGAGCCTAAGTCCAGAAGGACAAAAACAACAATAGAGGGTGATAGCAGGTATTTCCAGACCTGAAACATCTGCTGCTGCTTCATGTCAGTGTGTTTCATACCATGTGGCAGGATGAGGTAAGGAAAAGGTCTACAGGACCTCCTCATCTGGCCAGGTCAAGGCCTGGCACAAGATCACAGAAATGACTTGATCAGACCCAACGCTAGAACACTTCCTTTTAAAAAGAAAAGAAACGAGAAAAGAGCACCAAAGTTTACATCCTTTGGAATGAATATTTCACACTGTCTCAACTTGATAAAGTCTCCTTTTATTAAGGTATCTGTTGATGATAAACTGCATTGAGTAGTTATGTAAAATACTTGAGAAACCCAATAGGAAAGCAAAAGGGTCAGGTGGGGAGAAAGCAATCATCCCCTTTGACAAGGACCATATCCTTCCAAAACTGCCACTGAGTGACCACCCGACTGAATCTTGTCAGAGCAAACAGTTGCATTTGTGGGCATTGCCATACAGCATTCCCAGTCCATCACACCCACCCGTGTGGGACCCTTACAGAACTCAGCTCAGTAACAGACAGCAAGTGCTAAGTGGGTGAGATCTTAATTATAACGAATTCATTGTATAAAAAAAAAAAAAAAAAATCAAGCCCCAAAACTCTTTACACCAAAATAAAAATGAAGATATAACATCTGCTGAGAAAGATTTCACAGAGATGATCTGGGTACATCAGATCAAAATCATCATTATTTCTCAAAAGGAACATGGAAGAGAAAATAGTTATCTCTCATCCCAGAATTCTCCTTCCAGACCTCGAGGCAAGGCTGCAAAATGGGCTTTGGTAAAAGAGAGAGATTCTGATGTCTTCTCTAAACTCACCCTGCTTGAATAAAGAATCAGGCTCTCTCGTTCAGCAGGAATAAAGCCAGAAGGGCCCTTTGTGGAGCTCGCTTTCCCCAAGCCTCGCCTGGTTTTCTATGGAGGGCTTTGTGTCTTGGTCTAAGCAAATGCAAGTAAGAACTCCAGGATGTCATCATTTCCTTGCTAATTGGACTTCAGGTCTTTTAACAGGCTGCCTACACTAAACTTCTGGGGTCAGTACAATAAAAACTATCATTGTAAAATCCTAACACTTGTATAAAATTTGTGGGCTTACCTCTCAAAATAGATCACGCTAATTAATATTCTGGCTATAGTTAGTGCATACAAAGGCACAAGGGTTTCTCGGTGGGGTAGAACATTTCCACATTACTTCATACAAATACCATTTCAGTTTATTTTGAACCCAGTCTCAGACCAGAAATAGGGTTTTCTGCATAACCCATTATGCAACATGCTTGAGGATAGACATTGATTGCCTCACCACCACCATTTTGCTAAGACAGAAAAAGGTGTCAATACCCTTTCTTGGCCCAAGAGAAAGTCTGGTGGAAGTGCAACCATTTTTCTGGGTTTAGTACGACCTGGACAGACAGGTTAGAGGGGAATTCAGAAACAGGTTCAATTGGTGACTTTCATCTGGCCTCTTGAAGTTTATGACATCATGGTGCTGTTTTCTATCAATTTTAGGAAGACTGAAAAGGGGAGAAATTAATTCTCATGCTGATGTGACAAAGAACACATCATGATGGCTCCAGACATTACTTGTCTTTGTCCACAGTATAAGCTCAGGTCTCCCCATTCAGACATGCCCTTTGGAAGATGTAATGGAAATAACTAATGAGGGAGATTCTACTTTATCGGGCTCTCTCAGGAGTTGGAAGTATTTTTCTTACCATCTGAGGATACTCCCCTGTGGGTCTGGACTGTTCTCTTTACCCAGCACAACTATGAGTCTGAAAGGACTTCAGACCCCAGCTAGAATAGATGAGGACTCAGTTTGCAGATAAGGAACCAGACCCCCATAAGGGGGTCACACTTGGTAACAAAAGGCTGAGCTGGAAAAGAGAAGCCCAGATCCTCAGGCTTCATGGTGACATACTACTTCCCTAAGGCAGATATTAAAAGACAGATTGGGGAGATTCTGACTTCAAGTGATGGCCTGGCCTGAAAGTGTTTTGAATTTGAAAATCAACTTAGCTAGTTAGATAATAACTTGTGCTCTCTGAATCCCTGGTGGTAAAATTCACTCCACTGTGAATTCTGTCCTCCAAGATTCACAAGGAGGGAAGGAAAGCTTTCTTCCCCCTCGGATCATAACCTACCACTGACTTCTTAGCATTCAGCAGGGATTTGTGTTAGTTGAAACATTCTTTACATTTTACAAAAATTTCTGCAGTTCTGTTATGTTTCAAGCAATGGCGCAGAGAAGGAATCATCTCTGCTCTTCTGTCTGAGTAGGTCTACCCAAGGAGCAAATGGAATAAACAGGTCACTCGTGGGATGTCCTTCCTTGTTGAAGAATTTCCTCTGATGATCACAGCACCGTGACCTCAAACTGAAACAGAAAACAGAAAGCCATCTTGTTGAGCCACTGGAATAAGTTTAGCAGTAGGATAATTGAGGCTTTAAGGGGTGCCAGCAAGAGCATAGAATTCTAGGATCTAGAATTAGAATTGGTGCAGCTAGGTGGTGTGGTGGACAGAGTGCTGGGCTTGGAGCCAAGGAAATTCATCTTCCTGACTTTAAATCTGGCCTTAGACACTTACTAGCTGTATGACCCTGGGTAAGCTATTTTACCCCCTTAGTCTCAATTTTCTCATCTGTAAAATGAGGTGGAGAAGGAAAGAGCAAATTATTCCAGTATCTTTGCTAAGAAAACCCCAAAGAATAGGAAACAACTGAAAAATGACTGAATAACAAAATCTCTGATGTTACAATTAAGGAAACGGGTTTTATGGTGTGGCCATTATACATGGGTTTATAGAACCAATGGCCCAGAGGGAATCGGTTCAGTTGGGACATAGGATTATGGCTACTGGGCAAAGAAATCACTTGCTTCTATAACCAAAAATAAAAGAGCAGAACCTAATACTGTATGCAATAAACATTATATGTAGATATGGATGCCTGTCTTCCCTCTACCTCCTTTTACCTTCATCTTAAAAGGACATCAGCTAGGAGACAAAAAGGTCTGAACATTCTCTCCCAGGCAGCACATCTGTTGATCCATTTTGTCTGAACACTAATCTTATCCTGATCATCTGTGATCACAAGGTAGAAAGTTCCCCAAAACAAGCTCCAAAACTGCCCCTTTAGTGGTCAAATACAAGTATACATCTATACATATATTTAGGTGTATAACAAGTTTACTTAAGAAATATCCTCTTTTATTGTTAGCATTAATATCTGTCTGCCCAGGTTGCATATACCTTCGGATTCTAATGTTTATTGTGCAACAAGAAAATGATATTCGCACACATGTATTGTACCTAGACTATATTGTAACACATGTAAAATGTATGGTATTGCCTGTCGTCGGGGGGAGGGAATAGAGGGAGGGGGGGTAATTTGGAAAAATGAATACAAGGGATAATATTATAAAATATATATATATAATAAAAAAAAAAAAGAAATATCCTCTTTTAGAAACAATTCTAATAAAATCCTGTAAAAAGGGAATAAAGAAAAAGGCATGTTGATGCTTCTTAGATAATGCTCCCTAATTTTATTTAGTTTTTAGACCTAAGAATTTTAGGGGATGGGAATATAAATTTATATAGCATTTATTCTACTGGACATTCTACTAAGTTCTTTTACAAATATGTCATTAGATCTTAATTTCAGAGAGATGATATATTTTTCATTTGGATGTTTAAAAAGTGTAAATATGCTTTATTTGTTGCAAAAACAATAGATTTTTGAAACTGATGTTATCAATAGTAGCCAATTTATTTTGATGAAAGCCAATGTTATAGGGGCACACTCTGACCAAGATTAGGGAGTTGAAGGCTGTGTACTAACAGAGAAGTAAATGAAAGAAACAAAATTGGGATTATGTTGTGGTTTGATACAGTAGGGAACAGAAAATATGGGACAACAATAATAGGACATAGGAGATAACATTGTAGCAATCGGACAAATATTGATTGCCTTATTATTAGAGAAGACTGACTCCCTGTCAAATGTCAAGAACTAAAAGTTGAAAAAGTGTTTCAGAACATGATGCAGTGTCCCAAACATATACCTTTTCTTATCAAGTTTCTGGAGAGTCTTGGTTTTTTATAAAAACTTACCTTTGTCTGAAGAGTCTCTAGGTCTCATTTTCTATGGTCAGCCCAGGATTGCTCATCCCTTGAAGGAAAAGGAGACAATAGTACTTTGGAAAACTTATTTTTCTTGAGAGTGTTGTCCCATCTACCTGTTGTTCCCCACATCCCTCTCCTAGTCAGACTTCCTTGTTAGGTATTGTGGTCCTGGGCCCTTGGAGGCTATGCCAGTGGTTCTAGAGCTGGTGGACCTTCCCTGTACTTAGGTGCCTGCTGGGGATCAACCTAGTCGTGTCTGAAGAGCAGATTCTGGACTACATCTATAAAATCATAGAATTCTTGAAGTATTTAGTAATTTCCCCTAAACAGCTTGCAGTGTTTCAAATGCACATGTTCAGTGGGTAAGAATATATATTTAGGATTACACAATACATATTTAGGATTACAATATAGACAACAAATAAAAATCCTCCTTCAATTTGGCTTCTCCCTCTGATTGGATGACTTCCCAGAACCTTCATTTAAGGAGAGCGTTCCTCTCCAGACTGCACTCTTTCCCCCTAATTTTATAGCCCTCCCAAACATCCTTTTATGTGTTATCTTCCCTCCATTAAAAAGCTCCATATGAATAGGGACTATTTTTCTTTCTACTTATGTTGGACTTGCTGATGGACTGACTAGATTTTATTTCCTATTCTTTTGTAGAAAAGATAATGAAATTTAACTTGCTTCCTCCCCTTCCCCATGTCCAGAACAAACTCATACCCATAATACAGGGGGCGCCTGAAAAAGAAGGAGAGACCTAGGAAAAACTGCCTGCTCCTAGTAGCATGGCTTCATTCCAGACCTTGTTCAGTTGCAACTAATCTCATGACCTTCATCTTCACAACCATCCTTCTAGCTGCCTTGTTGCTACTTAGTTATCTCTTATATTTGGTTGTTTTTTAATTAAATGGGAACTTTTTCAAGGAACAAAAATCTCATTTCTTTCCCTCCCATTTGAATGAAAGAAAAATAAAAACAAAACTCTAGTAATGAAGTAGCAGAGTTGGGCAAAACAAATTCTGACATCAGCCACGTCCAAATACACATAAATATGTGCAAATATGTATGTTATGTGTGTATGTACATGCCTAAGGCTACATATTTTATCTACCACCTCTCCCATTAGTCCTCTGGAGACATGAATGGTCATAACATTGATCAAAGTTCTTCAGTTTTTCAAAGCTCTTGATCTTTCTTTACAATGCTATTATATTCCTTCATGTTTGACACAATTGCCTAGCTGCAACCATCAAGTTTAGAGAATAAGACATTTTATTGTAATGGGAAGATTGGCCAAAAAGGGCCCAGAGCCTAAGCCAATATGCTCTTTCTGGTGGTTTTACCAGGATGTTCCCTGCCCACTTGTATTCCATCGCATGGAAGTTTGGAGAACCTACTTTCTGGCTTTGAGGCAATAAAGACCTGGGGTCTTCTGGCTGGCTTAGGAGCCAAAAGGATTGATGACTCAGAAGGTACCAAGTCATGGGGAACTGAGTTCCCATATAACAAGGATTGATAAGTCCCTTTCTTGGCCTTCTTGGTCATTTTCCCTCCTGACAAAAAACAAGGCAAGAAGGGCTATGGAGATGGGGGAAGGTCATTTGCTGCCCTTTTTTCTTTCAGCCCCAACCCCTGTCTCTTCTATGTTTCATCTTTTCAAATATTAGATAGAGGAATACACCAAAAAGATAACGTCCAGGTGACCCATGGGACTAGAATATACATTAAAGCCATCAAGGGTCCCACTGATAACTTGAGTCAGTAGCAAAATCACTGACATGGTAGTCTAGGCCAACACCTACAGAAAGAGATGGAAAGGCAGTGTCTCAAGGATGGTAGCAACCTTGGTCATTGTCATCTCTTGTGATGGGAAGCAGTACTGGTTATTGACTCTGTAAAGGCACTGATTCTCAGAGCTCAGGTACATCTGGAAGTAATCCACTGAGGACTTTTTTTCGAAGGAAGAAAAGGACTTCTGGGAGCAGGAATCAGGAGAAATCTCACGTGTTATCTCACTCCTATTTTACTTTTAAGTTTTAGTCTAGAATCCCCAGGGAGTTGGCATATGTGATGGGGACTGATTGGGAGGAAAGTAGTTAACAATGACCTATTTTTTGCTGTATCTTCTCAGGAAATCTTTATAGTTAACTTTAGACCCTGAGGGGAGAAATAACATTTTCCCTTTGGAACCTAACCTGCTAGTCTAGGATAAGCTGGCCTTCTTGAAGAGAACAGAGCTGCTCGTTTTTTTTATTAGAAAAGTTTTCCATTAGTTCTATGTTCTGCATTACCACTGTTCTTCCATGTGTTCAAAGGGGTAATGAGTTCCTGTAATCCTTCATCTAATTACTCATTATGATGGAGAAAAGGATGAGTTTTGAACAAAATCTTGTTCTTGCTCTGGGGCTGGTGATCTGTCCACCACACCATGGTACCTCTCCATACTTACTAAACACAGAACACTTGCTAATAAGAGCTACGTTATTATTAATATCTCTAGCTCACAGAACAATTCTTTGCACACAGGAGATTGTGTTCACAGGCAAAAAACAAATGTTTGAAGAAAACACATCTCAGAATTAGAAAGAAGAACAGATAGAATAAATACATTGATACTTTTTGAAATTATTTGTGAAAAGCAAGATTTTTCAAGCTGGAGTGGGTAAGTCTCTAAATCTAGGTTCATAAGGGCTTAAAAGTTAAGTTTCAAACATAATTCTTTTTAATAACAATGACAGCCCTTGACAATGTCCTACATTTTTCTTCATGTTTTCATACTATCTCAACAAGCTAACCCTATGATCTAACCTACATGTATATGAGGGGTGGTTCTATATCAGCCATGTTTCTCTCCTTATCCTTAAGTGTCAAGTGTTTTCAAATGAGAACTAAGAAACATTAGGAGCCCCTAAATATTAAGGGGATTGGTGAGGGAGGTGGAGTTGCATAGTGGAATGGAGAATCAGCAAGCCAATATTATAGAGCTCAGAGGAAGCCTTGAGAACAATACTGAAGGAAAGGTTAGAGAATTAAAAGGTTTTGCTTAGTGATTTGAAAAAGAAAGTATGCAAATTACATTCACTTTAGAAAGAAATGCTAGCTTATTTTCCCAAGGACAGAGTTTTATATTGTGAGTTTTTGGAATTGGAAGTGATTCTAAATTATGTTTAACAAGAATTAAGTGTGGATCCATTTCTAAAAATGGAAATCCTGAAAGGTACTGCCCATCCCTAGTGCCCCAGGAGCTGTTTTATGCTGCTCCATTGACACATATGTCCAAGAAACCAATTCTTTTCAAGTCTCTCTCTCACACAAGTAGCAGCTTTCAATAAATGCTGGCAGCTACATAGGGAGAAATCAAATTACCCCAAAGTGAGCCTAAGATCATTCCTAAAGTGAATCATATTTTAACATGCACCATCAAGTTCAAATTTCCATCTTTCAAAACAAATGAACAAAGGGTTACCTTTCTTACCTACTTTTCCCTTGTCAGAATTTGTGCTGCTATCTGTCCAAGAATGAGGGTCAGTAAGAAGGTGACTCTGGGACTCCCTTAATGGTTTTGAAGGAAATTGGTGTCCTTCGAGGCTATATGATAGTGAGAAGGAGAGAAGAGCGATTAATGGTTTGGGACATCATGGTCTAGACTCTCAGTGGTCCTCAAACTTTTTAAACAGGGGCCAGTTCACTGTCCCTCAGACTGTTGGAGGCCGGACTATAGTAAAAACAAAAGCTCACACTCTGTCTCCGCCCCTCAGCCCATTTGCCATAACCCGGCGGGCCACATAAACGTCCTCAGCTGCTGCATCTGTCCTGTGGGCCATAGTTTGAGAACCCCTGGCCTAGAGGCTGGAGCTCGGCCAAATGATTTGGATGCTTCACAGGTTTGCTAAATTCACAGCCTCAAAGGTGGGTAAGATGAGAGCAGATGTATGTTATCCCTAGCTCAAAAGAACTGACCCAATGGGAAGTAAAAACAAGAACTCAAAGAAGGTCTTCCTCTGCATCTTCCCTTGAAGGCTGCTCAGATCTGGGGAAACTGTTGAAAGCAAGTTTACAGCTTTCCTGGGGCACACAGACCTTAAGAAATACAATGACACCTTGTCTTTGATGGACAAGAAAAATTGTTTGGCTTACAATTGCATCTCACTTTCAACAGGTCCCCCAGTAGTCGTTCAAGTGGATCTCATTAAATAGAAAGGTACAGACCTCATAGACTCTCATAGAGAGGAACCCTTAGCTCCATCACTTTATGGTTTGTAAAACCATAGCATTTCAAAAATCAGATTTCCCTTTACCTTTTAATGAAAGGTCCTTGAAGCCAATATTAGACTGTATTTTTCTTCCCTCCCTTATCAGTCATGTTATATAAATTGAAAACTGAAGTTAAAAAAACAATAACATTAAAAAGCCACTGAAAAGTAAGGCTGACTCCTTTTATCTGTGCCTCTTCAGAAGAAAAGCAACACTTTGGTCCTAGCTTAGAGTTTTACTAGTAACATCTCTTTTTTGGCAGAGGATCTCTGCTGAGGACCTCGGATGAGGCAATCTGACTCTGTTTCTGATGGACTGTCTTTAGGTCCAACTCCCTGAGGCCTAAACATGTCATAATGCTTTCCTAATCGCTCTTTTTTTTTTTTTTTTAATAGTATCTTATTTTCTCCATTACATGTAAAGATAGTTTTCAACACTCATTTTTGTAAACCTTTCTGTACCAGATTTTTCTCCCTGCTCCCTTACCTTCCCCAAGACAGCAAGCAATCTCATATAGGTTATATATGTGCAATCCTTTTAAATATATTTCCACATTTGTTGTGTTGTGCAAGAAAAATCAAATCAAAAGAAGGGAAAAAACCATGAAAAGGAAAACAACAAATAAAAAGTGAAAATACTATGCTTCAATCCACATTCAGTCTCTATAGTTCTCTCTCTGAATGTGATTGGCATTTTCATCCCAAGTCTACCCAATCCCTCTTAATGCTAGTGCCTTCCCACTGTTGATTATCTTCAATTTAGCCTGTCTATTAAAACATTAAAATAAACAATAAATAAATCAATAAATCTCAATAGGAATAATAATGGTAATGGGATGTACTCCCAGGTATGATTCCTTACTGAGTAATAGAAGGTAAAGGCACCTGCTGATTTGCCATTTACTGGATAGTAGACTACATGACACTAGAACCATGCGTTCCCATTCACAGCACCTAAGCCCCAGGTTTTTTGCATTGTAGAGGGAAAGCATCTGTTTTCAACATTAAGATAGCAAGGAGGTAGCTCCCAACCTTTTCTACCCACAGTCAAGGGAGCAACTTCAAGGTGGCCTACCTGATTGCTGCAAGCCCAGGAAGGGTGGAAACCCCCATTCTAGGAATTGGGCTCCACATGTTTCTTTGGCTCCAACTGATAACAGAATGACATGTAGTTTGACTTGGTTGATTTTGCCCAATACCCTCTCCCCTGGGGCTTGTGGTACTCTGCCAAAATATTTGCTGTGGCCAATACAGTACTTGTACTTCAGGCCCCACAGAATCCAAGAGAGTTCTCAATGAAAGGAATATACTGCTCCCTTCCCCCCAAAAAAAGGTTGTTTGAGCACAGTAATACTTAACAAATGCAGCATCCATACAGATTTACCTAATTTATTTACAGAGTCCATGTGGGAAAATAAAACACACACACACACACACACACACACACACACACACACACACAGAGGGAAGGAGACCAGAGAGAATGAGAATGAGAATGTTCTGATCTGGCAGGAAACACCTTGAAAGAAGTGTCAGAATTTTTTAAAAGGCAATCCTTTTTTTTTTTTTTTTTTAAGTCCACACCTCTTCCATAAAATGAAGCCAGAATTACCATGGAAATAAATTATAAAATGATATTACTGGATCCTGGATCCAGAACTGAAATGCATATCAGAAACTATCTCATCCATCACTGTCATTTAATAACTAATAATAACAATAGCTAGCATTTAATATAGTATCTACTATGTGTTAGGGACTATTTTAAGTACTTTTTATTTTAAAGAAATATCTCATTTAATTCTCATAATCATACTCAGATATTATTCCCATTTTGAGATTTAGGAAACTGATAAATAAAATATGATGACTTACCTAGGGTCATATAACTAATAAATACCTCAGGATGGACTTGAGGCCCAGTGTGAACATCTAGCTACCAGGGTTACCTAGCTACTGAGTGGTAGATTATAATTTAAATCCAAATCTTCCTGACTCCAAAGCTCACACTCTGTCTTCTATATGGTATTGAATAATTTCTTTCTTTCTTATTATTATTAACAGAGGGGTTTGCCCAGAATCATTGCAATATTAAGTAATGTTGTTGTTGTTCCACTAGACATGCATTTGGGGTTTTCTCAGCAAAGATACTGGAATAGTTTAACCATTTCCTTCTCCAGCTCATTTGGCAGATGAGGAAACTGAGGCAAACAGGACGAAGTCTCTCCTCCATTTTTATTCTTGACTGTTACAGAGGAGGAAATGAATAGATTTGCCCAGGGCTAGCAGGGAGTCCCAAACCATTATTCCATTCCTCTCACTTTACAGAAGAGCAAACGTTTTTTGAAGTTAAGTAACTTGCCCTAAGTCATACAGACTGTTAATGACAAAGGTAGGATTAGACCTAGGGCTTCTGACTCCAGAATCAATGTTTTTTTCTTCCACTAGGACCCCATACTCAGCATGAAAACAGTTTAGAAATGCATTTATATAGGCGCAACACATTCCAACTATATGGAAACTTAGTTATGGAGCGAGAGAGAATGTAGCCTTCTCCAGGTGGTTTGGCCCTTTTAGCACAGCTTCCGGCTTTGTGACCAACACAAGTTCAATGTTCTCTTTCTTAAACAGGTTTGGCTTTAGTGGCCCCTCTCAGTGATTGTTCTTTGTCGTTGGGACTAACATGGTTTAAATCCTGGAATTAAATAGGCAAAACATCCATCCCACTATTGATCGAGGCAGGTTCTCTTTGGGCAGTGAATTGAACCATTATTGCTAGGAGCACTTAAGTATTTTCCATCTCTTGCCCAAGGGAGATTCCCGTCCTGCTCATAGTCACAGAGATCACAGGGCTAAGCTGCCATAGAAGAAATCAAGTCCTTCATCAATATTTCTTGATGATTATCAACAGGAAAAAAAATGGAGAAGTTATAACCATAAAAATTAATGATAAGGGAGAAACTCCAAGCCACATGGTAGAAGGGATAGAGTATGGGGCATGGAAAAGACCTGAATTCAAATCCCAGCTCTTATATTTACTGACAACGAGTTCAGCGGTAGAACCCAGGGCCCTTGAGTCAAGTAGACTCATCTTCCTGAGTTCTAATCCAGGATCAGACACTCACTAATGGAGTGGGCAAGGGACTTCATCCTGATTGCTTCAGTTTTCTCATCTATCAAATGAATTGGGGAAGGAAATGGCAATCCACTCCAGTGTCTTTGCCAAGGAAATCGCAAATGGGATCGTGTCCAATGGAACAATACTTCCTAGCTAGATGACTTTGGGCAAGGCCCTCTATCTAAGCCTCAGTTTACTCATCTATCAAGTGTGCAAGTTGGACTTGATGGTCACTGGGTCCTTTTGAGCTCTAGGATCCTTTGGTGACCTTGAATAAATGGTTTTCCCTCATAGTGCCTTAGGTTCCTCATCTGTAAAAAGAAGATGGTCGAGCCTGATGGCCTATTTTAGTTCCAGTACAAGAACCTTATGCCTTAAATATGACCCAGATGACCATCCTTTGGATCATCCTTTGGGCTTTGTGTCTTCCAAACTAAAGGAAATGCTCAGTATCATGAACACTGCTGTTTAAAAAAAGATGCCCTTTTGAAACCCCCATCACCTCTTTGAGACCATTCAAGAGTGGCCTTCTGATGCCAATATGATGGGGCATTTAGTTACTTTTTGACAGCTGGGGTCAGTCCGGCTGGAGTGGATTGCTGCTCCAGATCTTGGTTCACAAGGCAGGTGGGGAAGGAGCACCCATCTCCAAGGCTGCAAGCAAGCAAAGAGCTGGCATCAGTGCACTGATGAAAGGAAGCAGAACCCTCCATGCCCAAGACATTTTGTGGTAACCATCCATGTCACCCATTGGGCTGGAGGCAAAATACATGCCAATATAACATCTGGTTCCTGATGACCTAGCCCAGCTGTCTCCTGATGGGAAAAGGACTTCACTGGGATCATAAGTATAATAATTCTCATTTTATATATGAAGAAACTGAGACTCAGACAAAATAAGGTCTTATAGAAGATCAGAGACTAGAGCTGGAAAGTATCTCAAAGGCCATCCTTTCCCATAATGTTATTTTACAGACAGAGAATAACACCAGGAGATAAAGTTTCTTGTTCACAGTCACCTAGATATTAATCACCAGGGGCAAGATTTGAATACTGCAAACGTTCTCTGACTGCAGTCAGCTCTTCCCATACTGTCTCCCACTGCACATGGGAAACAATCCCATGCCAGCCATCCCCACCTTGCAAAGATCAACTCAGAAGAGCTCCATACCTGGAGAACACAGGCAATGGCCAATACTTTTTCTCATCCCCAAACACCTGGCGCAGGTTTTTGCTGAACCCCAGGCTGAAGCCATTCTTGTCTGTTCCATGGCGAAAAACAGGACTTCTGAAAGCCTCTAGGCAAGAAGAGAAAGCCAGAACATCAACAGGGAAAGCAACAGGGAGATATCTTTGAATATCTTGACTGGGCCACAAGAGGTAAGGTTAGCTCTGTACCTAAGGTTAGGTGTTAGTGCTGAGTATACTGGCTGCATCTATGGTAAGTAGGGATGAGAATTCATGAAAGGGGAGGCTGATTAATATAGAAAGACAAAATCTCCCATAATGTAATTTTGAATGGAGCAGAGAGCAAGCCCTCCATCCAATTTGCTCTTCGGGCCTCCTTATGAGAGATGTTGGCCCAAGGTTCTCAACAAACCAAGCTCAAAGCAGGAGGCCCAGAGTCAGCTCACCAGGTGACTGATTTCCATAATTTGGTCATGAAACTAATGAGGTAGAGAAGGGCTTAGAGTCTGCATTGGTGAAGGTGCAATCACTTCAATGAGCCTTGGGGATACATAAGGACAGGACAGAAGCTCACTCATAGGACAAAGAGCTGACACGATCTACAAGAAATGGTGTTACTTACCTAACGTAGACTTGTTTTTGCTAACCAGCCAACAGTGGTATCCAAAAAGAGAAGACAAGCTGACAGAGAACATGGCGGCCGCAAAGAATAAAAACATAATGTGAAACTTGGCTTGGGTATCGGGAAGGCCATTCTAAAGAGAAAGAAAGAAAGAAAGAATAAGGAATGAAAGAATGAACAATAAATAAGAAATAAAAAAGCAAGGAAAGAAAGAAAAAGGAAAAAGGAAAAACAGAATAAAGAAGGAAGAAAGGAAAGAAAAAAGGAAAAAAAGAACAGAAGGAAGAAAAAAAAAGAAAAGACATTGTAGAAAGGACATAGACAACTTGTCTACACTGAAAAACTTGACCCAACATGTATCTAGTTGATACTTGACTTTTCAAACTTGGAAATAATTTATATTTTCCACATTAACTTGACACATTAATTGGAATTGATGTCTATATTCAAGAAAAGACTATGATAACGATTCAAGGAAAATAATTTATAAACCCAAGAAAATAGTCTTAGGCAGAATACTCAAAATTCCAGAAAGAAGGGAATGGGAGATGTATCTCTATTCATGGCAAGAAACCAATAAAGCAGGTTGATCCAATTCTGGGTCTATTTGGCCAATTGTTGTGGAGTCAGAAATGTTACAGTAATCTTATTGCCTTGGCTGAATCTTGCCAGGCTGTGATTTCTCCGTGTACTTTCCCACCCCAGTTACAGGAAAGACTTACTGTCCAGAACTTGATAAAATACTGTAAATCAGTTGCAGCGATAAACAGGCAGTAGAGAAGGGAATAAGCCAAGAAAAGGAGGAAAAATTTGTAATTTGAGAATCCGACACAATTGTTCACCCTGGCAACAAAACAGCAAAAGAACATCGTGAAAATCTCATCTTCAAGCCTCAGATATTTTGTTTTCTCACCATAAGCATCCCTCTGTGGTTTGCACAGCCCATGGCGTCTTTCTCAGATTTCTCTGTACTAAGTCAGCAGGAGACATTTGCTAAGAAAACATGTAAGTTCAAGTCAACATACTTTAATATAGGGCTAGGGACCAGATGGGCAGGTGATTCCCTTGATGTAGGGAACTCCAGATGAGGACATTCCCTCTACCAATGTGGATCAGCGCCTGCTCTATAATGTAGACTTAGAGGATTGCCTAGAAAGAACACCAAGAGATGAAGGACTGGTCCAGAATCACCAGGGAGGATGTGAACCAGGTCTTTGAGGACGGCTCTTTGGCAACATGTCATCCTATCACCTAAAGCCTTATGCTTGCATTGTGACCCGTGGGAAGTTGGAAGAGCTCTTGACAATACAATGGTGTGTTTCTCTCTTGATTTCTGTATTAGTAAGCCTCCCTATCACCTCACACATACATGAAGTTTTGTAACTTCAACCAACATTTATTAAGCTGTACTAAATGCCAGGATGCAAAAAGAGGCAAAAAAAGAGTCCTTCCTGAAAGAAATCACTGGTTAATAGGGAATACAACAAGCAAACGTTTGTTCAGTCATTTTTCAGTCATGTCCAGTCTGTGACCCCATCTGGGGTCTCCATTAGGGAGACAGTTTGTCATTTTCTTCTCATTTTATAGATAAGGAAACTGAGATAAACAGGACACAGGATGAGACCAGATTTGAATTCAGGAAGAGGAGACTTCTGGACCACTTCACCATTCAAACATGAATGAGGTTGAGTACTCCACATTAAATAGTACAACATTGCCTGTCTTTTGGGAAGCCTCCAGCAAAGGGACTGACCCACCGGGAAGGAAGATGGACAGCTCCTGAACTTCATCAATAATGATTTTTTTCATCTTCCAGCCAAGATTCTCAAGGGCCTAGGTGTTGGTGCCTCATGGAAGCCCCCAAACTTGGGAAGACCATATATGTTCATCCCAAAAAAAGAGATTTTAGAAACATTTTGGAAGGGATTGAAGAGAGCCCAGACTCTAGTTCCGCCTCTTACTGAACCAGCTGGTGATTCTGTCACTGAACATCAGGGTGTCTCTCATTCCTATAAACAAGGAGAAGTAGTGGGAGCAATGGTCTTTCAGTTGCCTTCAAGGTCCAGAGTCCTAGGATTCTTTACCCCCATTCTTGAAACCTGTCCAAACTCAAGGTATGATGGATGCTGAATGCAGCCCCCAAGCCACTTAGACTCATTTTATGCAAAGCTTTTCTATTTCATTTTAATTCTCTTGGGATCCAGACGCCCTCATACCCCTAAGATCCGTTCTGGCTCTAGAGCTGCGATCCTAGGTTTGACTCTGGACAAATCACTTTTCATCCCTTGAGTCTCAGTTTTTCTCTCCTGTAAAAGGAGGAGGTCGGACCCGAGGTGCCTCCTGGTTCTATGCTGTGCTCCCAGGATGTTGGAGCAGGACATTAGTACTTTGCTAATCAAATTCTTCTTTGGGACGTGCAGAAATGATTTCTACTCCCTTCCCTTTCCTAAAACAAGGAGTGTGAGAGTACTCCCCAGGCTTTATTTTAAGAACATAGCTCTACCCTGCAGGGGAGGGGGGACTCCCCAATCCTCCGACTCCCACACAGAAGGCTGCTTGCCAAACTAAGCATGAAAAAAACAGGGCAGCAAGAAGGGAGGGGCAGAACTAGCAGCCCTTCTCTGATGTACTAATGCTGGGCCCTTGGCCAGGTCCCTTCCCTTGTCTCAGTTTTCTCATCTGTGAAATGGAGCCAGTCTAGAAACTTTAGCAGATTCCTCCTAGTCCTAAATCGTGTGATCTTTTCAATCTCAGGCTCTGTAATTTGTAGTGTGTGTGTGTGTGTGTGTGTGTGTGTGTGTGTGTGAGAGAGAGAGAGAGAGAGAGAGAGAGAGAGAGAGAATATTCTACTGTAGCACTTTGTGGAATGGGGAGGGAAGGAAAGCAGGTCCCACCAAATTGGAAACAAGCCCATGAGGATCATCCCACAAGGCTGACATTTTAGTCTGAGGACCAGACCAGAGCTCATGGAGTGATGAGGTTTTAGGTTGTGTTATAAGGTCCAGAGGCTGTGATCTGCTTCTGGGGAGGAACAGCTCACCCAAAAGAAGATCCTAGCTTGTTTTTTTCTTAGTCCTTGACATCACTGGCAGAAACAGCCTTTTCAAAATCCTTACAACTAAGGGAGACAATGGGAAACCCCTTATCTTATCATGTCCTGGGTTTCTGAGGGAGCCTGGATGGGCCACACTTGGGGTGCCACGGGACAGAAGAAGGGTCTGGGGGCTGACTGGGCCTTTGGAGGGCCTCCGGAGGCAGTGATTCTGCCCTCATCTCCTATCCAATCTTCCAATCAAAGGTGGAAACCACGAACCAAATATTAGGTGAAATTCCCTCCACTCTGTGCCCATTCGCCCCCTTGCTTTGCCCTTGAGCCAGAAGGCCGGTGAATGTCCTGCCTGTGAAGCCTTCCTGGTCCCTCTCCCCTCTCCCCCCACCCCATGTCCTCTCGTCGGCCTTGCCAACACTGCCACTGTGGAGCTGGAGCCCGATGGGAAGCTGATGGGCGGCCGGGCTTCTTTTCCCCAATGTGAGATCAGTCCTGAATCTACCCTGGGAGGGCCCAGGACGCCCGCTCTGCTGGGGGCTCCTGACTGCCAAGGTTGGGAGGTTTGGGAATGTTCCATGAGAACAAACCCACTTCATGCTCAGAGAGATCTGGAGGATAAGAACCCATTATTCTTATTCTCATGTGACATTTGGTGAACCAAGAATGCAGTACCTTTGAAAAAAGCTATGAGCTTGCTTTGAGCACAGATTTATGTTCCTTTTGAAAACATATTGTTACATTCTGTTTCAGTACTAACAAAATAAACCTCCCTACAGTCCTACTTCAAGGCCTCCTCTCGGCTCAGAAGTGGCCTTGACACTACAAGGCTTTATCAGCTGAAAGAATGAATTCTGGAAGGACCCACCACACTGGGAGAGCCTCAAGGACTCTCCCAGCCTTGGAATAGGTTTGCTTTCAGATGATAAAAACAGCAGAGGCCTCAGTGGGACCCTTTGGCAATGAATCAGTGAGGCAGCAACCCATGAAACAAAGAAAAATACAAAGTGGCTCCAGTTCTGAGTAACCCCTTCTTCCTCGCCACTCACCAGTGACTGGGGAACCCAACCTGTCATACTTGGGAAACTAAAAGTCAGAAGACAAAAAGGAGGTGCAAGTGGATGGATAGATGGATGATAAATTTACCATTGAGGAGCTAATAAAGGAGATAGAAAGTTGATTTTATCATTAATCAATCAGCCAACATTTATTAAGCTGTACTAAAAGCCAGGATGCAAAAAGAGGCAAAAAAAGAGTCCTTCCCTGAAGGAAATCACTGAAGGGAATACAACAAGCAAACAAATATATACATAAAGGATAAAATGAAAATAAGAGAGAGAAGAAACTGGAATGAGGAGGTTGGAAAAGGCTTCCTGCAGAAGATGGGACTTGAGCTGGGACTTAAAGGAAGACAGGGAGGTCAGTAGTTGGAGCAGAGAGGGCATATCCCAGAGGCAGGGGGACAGCCAGAGAGAAGGCCTGGAGCTAAGAGGTGCAGTCTAAAGGCCACAAAAAGTATGATTACGTGGGGTATTGGGTCATATTGTGATGTTTATGCTGATCATTTTTTTAAAAGACAGCCATGAAAAGCTTATATACTGCACATATAAACACACATATGTACACATGCACAAGAAGAAACATGCACAGAGAGAGAAAGAGACAGAAACAGAGAGGGAGAAGAAGAGAGATAAAGAGAAGCACACGGAGATAGGCAAAGAAAGACAGAAATGAGAGACAGAAGAAGAAAGTGAGAAAGAATAAGTGAAAGAAAGATGGGGACAGAAAAGAGACAGAGAGAGACAGAGATAGACAAACAGAAAGACAGATAGATGCAGAGACAGAGATAGACAAACAGAAAGACAGATAGATGCAGAGACAGAGATAGACAAACAGAAAGACAGAGATACAAAGAGACAGACAAAGAGAGAGAGAGAGAAACAGAGAGCGCAACAGAGACAGAGATAGACAAACAGAAAGACAGAGATGCAGAGACAGAGACAGAAAGAGACAGAGACAGAGAAACTAAGAAAGGCTGAGAGGGAGTGGGAGAGGGAGAGAGAAAGGTGGGAAGGCAGGAAGGGAGGGAGAGAGAGGGAAAAAAGAGAGACTTTTTTTTTTTGAAAGACAGACAGAAACAGAAAAGCTGAGAGACAGAAAGACAGAGAGAGAAAGAGACAGAGAGTGTGATAAAAAGACAAGGACGGGGAGACAGAGAGGTAGACACAGAGACAGAGACAGAGATGGGGATGGAACTCATGTTTTGATAAGACCCTGCCAGTGAAATCTCCATTTACTTAGACTGTCTCTGGAGACAAAGGACTTGCATTTAGGATCTGCTCGGTACCACAAAAAGTTATGTTATCTCCCTAATCTTCACTTTTATCTGTGAAATGAGGGAACTGAATTTGATGACCCTAGTGGTCCCTCATCTAGAATTCTACAATCTAGGAATATTCAGTAATTTCAGTGTAAAAGTGATTACAAGAAAAAACCATAAAAAATATTCTGGAAAACGTGGCCCCTGATATCTCAGCCTTTGATGTGCCCTATATGGTAGGTAGCAAAGAGAACAAAAATGGCAGCAGCACACACAAAGGAGCTCCCTGCTAAAAGACACATCTTAAGAGTTTGATTCTTGAGACATCTGAAAGATGAGAGCATCTACCAAATGTTTGAGGCCCAAAAACCTAAGCCTCAGATTTTACCATGTAGCAGGGAGAGGATTGGCATTGGAGTCAGGAAGACCCGACATCACAGGATGCTAGAAAAAGCACTAACACTGGGGTAGGAGGGCCTGCCTTCAAATCTCTCTCTGCTGGGACTCCGTGGGCTTCTATTTCTCCAAATGTAAAATGAGGAAGCTGGAAGATGGCCACTCAGATCCTTCCACTTCCAGATCTATGTATGAATTTTTTATAATGTGCTATTGACAGATTGATGATAAGAACCAGGAAAGTGCTTCAATGTGATTTTTAATTTTGGCTGAGGCAACTGGGGTTAAGTGACTTGCCCAGGGTCACACAGCCAGGAAGTGTTAAATGTCTGAGACCAGATTTGAACTCAGGTCCTCCTGACTCCAGGACTGGTGCTCTAACCACTGAGCTACTTAGCTGCTGCCCCTTCAATGGGATTTTTTGCAAATGGCTTTGGGCTGGCTGGCTGCATTCAGTCTAAGGACATTGCTAAGTCTCTAAAACAAACCCTAGAATCCTCTTCAAGTTGGCCTGCTGATTGATCCACAAGCAGGAAGAATATCTCTTGTCTCTATTTTGAGATAGAATTTGTGAGCATTTCATAGATGGGATTTTTAGAGCCTTTGAGGAGCAAGACTGCAAAGAGCTTGTTAGGTGGGCCAAAAACAGGGCAAGAAGAGGGGGGGTGGAGTAGTTTGCCTTGAGAAATGACTCAGGGCTCGGAATGACCCTAAGCATCCCTCTGAATCACCACCAGAAATGAAGAATTTAAGTCAAAGATCTCTCAAGGGACAAAGAGAAGGCATGTGGTAAAGGGGAGCAGAGGGTTTCAACAAAGCAGAAAAGGCTGGTCATACAGAGAGAGCAGGGAATGGCCGGCACACAGCCCGGGTCCTCTGCTGGCCTCCACGGATGATGAGAGGGCAGCAAGGGCCTCCTGTGGAGGGCTTCAGATATAGGCAGGGCTGCACATAGTGAGAGTGCATGTGCCATGGAGACAAGTAACCACAACGGAGAGGGCATGGACTCAAGGCAGGAACCATACACCTCATATGTATGTATACAACAGATGTTTCCCACAGAAAGTCCCTGACCAGCAGCGGCATTATCAATCGTCAACACAAGGCAGGCCTGTATCCTCATGATGGCACTATTATGAAGGTTCATAGCTAACCTGAGTGTTCTGGGTTTTCTCCTCTCTCTCTCTCTCTCTTTTCCCTCTCTCCATCTCTTTCTTCTTTCTCTCTTCCTCTTTACTTCTCCCTCCCTCTCTCTCTCTGTCTCTCCATTATGCTCTGCTTCTTCCACTCCGTTTCTTCCCATTAGTGCAGCCCATGAGTGGAATCTTCCTATGATTCTCTGAATTCTGCAGATTTGTCATTTGCCATAAGTGTCATGGGCCACTCAAAGTAAGTCACCCGGAGTCACCTCTTTGTGCTTCTCTTGTTCATGTGTGTGCACCTGCACTTTACTGCTTCTCAATGCCAGCCACCAACATCCTGACTTGACCAAGTGCTGTTAGGCAGAGAAAATGGGGAGGCAGGCACTGTGCCCCCCTTGCTGCTGCTCCTCTGATACCAGCTCGACTCCAGGGCTGTGGAAGTGAGAACCAGCCCGAGACTTCTCTTTCTTGAAATATATGAGAACAAAACCCAATTCTGAGAACACTGTGCTGTGATTGAGCCCAGGTGATGGCTCAAGACTAAACAAGACAATTCTTCTATACATGAAACATCTACTGATATTTACTTAAGAGATTTAAATTTATACATGGAAAGAAAAAATAGTCACAGACATGAGTTGTACTCACCAAGGACAGTGGTGGTCCATTTTCAAAATACATCTGATGAAGCAAAAAAACCCAAATCCCCCCCCAACAGATGCATGGTGAAATCACAAGATCATTAAAAGGCAGTACATGCACACGTACACACACATGCATGCACACGCACACTTAAACACATAGCACTAGTACCTTGCGTTGCCTAAGCATTGGATTTCGATGGTCTGAAAAGCTGCTTAACGATAAAAGTCCTATCAAGCAAACACATTACTAATAGAAGCATGGCCTTAAATATGGAATTGGTACATAAACCAATGTTCCATTTCCTGAGAAGACTGACATTAAAAAAAAACAACAACAAAAACAAAAAAACCAAAAACAAACAAAAAGAAAGCCAATACACGCATATATGTGACCCCCACCACATCAAACAGAAATAATGTGACATCCACAAAGTGGCTTTCAGCCTGGGTCCAGTTAAACCAATGTTAAACAAAGTCAAGGCCAGGACATCTTGGCCAATGTATTAGTGTAGTTTTAACCCTGAAAAACTATTCAAACTTAAAACTTCAATAAGATGTAGGGGACACCTTATGTATCTTCCATCATGCTAATGACACAATGTTTATTAACTCTTGCAATTCTTGGCCAGGGATGGATCATTTTTACAAGGATGGCAAGAGTTTGATAAATTGATACTTGCTCAATTAAATTATCTTTACAAAGACTATTTAAATAAATCATTTCTTTTGTGTTTCAATGAAAGATTGCACTAGCTTGGGGGCTTTACCAGTAAAACAGGGCTATGGGGAATCAGGGATTGCTTCATTTTGCCTTTGAATGCCCAGATTCTAATGCATTGCTTAATGGCACAGGAAGTGCTTAATCATGGGCTACGTGCCATAGATTCTAAAGCTAGAAAGGTTTCTCAAGATCTGATCCAACTCCCTACTTTAGACTCTGGGAAGCTGAGGACAGAAAGGAATTGATTTATGTCACTATGACACTAGTGATCCCACCCACCGGGGAAAAAAACAACAAAACCTAATGCAACTAGAGAGTAATTGGCATATTGATGCTGACCAGGTATTTTCTAGTCCAGAGTCATGAATAAAATGGGGGGGGGGGGAAGACAAGAAGCAGAAAAAGAAAAAAAAAAATGCAAAGACAATAGGCCCAAAGTGACAATTAAATGTCTGTCCATTTTCTTTAAAACACATGGCCATTCTGTGGGTTTTGAAGAGGAAAATATAAAAGTTGTCTTACTTATCACAAACGGAACAGTGATGACATCGGTCGGGCTTTATGAGCTGGCATCTGTCACAATATCGGATTGCTAAGAACAGAAACATCTATTTAACCTTGGATCCGGCATTCAGTTGACTACACACTTAGTTAGCAAATCATTTTCTGAAAATTTGTTTTGAAAAAGCAGCCTGAATTAGCATTCTTCCAAAATCACAATTGGTTTATTTTTTTTTTAATAAGGGGAGGGAAAAAGAGAAGGAAAGGGAAGGAAAGAAAGGGAAGGAGGGAGGGAGGGAGAGAAGAAAAGGAGAGAGTGGAGAGGAAGGAGAAAGGAGGGAGAAAAGGGAGAAGGGAGAAGACAGAGGAGGAGGGAAGAAAGTGGGAGAGAAGGGGGAAGGAAAGAAAAGAGGGAAGAAGAGAAGAGAAAGAGAGAGACAGAGAGATAAAGAAAAGGAGAGAAAGAACCAGACAGAAAGGGAGAAAGACAGAGAGGAAGGGGGAGAGAGAGAAGGACAGCATCAGAGACACACAGATAGAGAAAGAAAGACAAAGATACAGAAAGAGAGAGACAAACACAAACAGACAAGGAGAAAAAGAGGAAAAGGAGAGAGAAACTCTCTTTGGGAGAGAAAGAGGGAAAAAAACAGAGAGATACACAAAGAGACAGAGACACACAGAAAGACAGAGAGACAAGAGAAGGTCAGAGAGAGTTACTCATTGATTCTAACCAGAGAATCTGAAACTAGAAATGGAAAAGGTCTTAGAGACCATCTAGTTCAATGCCCTCACTTTATAGATGAGGAAACAGCCCTAACCAAGTGAAGCAGCTAGATTACATGGGAGTGTCAAATTTGAACCCAGGACCTCTGACTACAGACCCTCCTCTGGCTACAAACCCCAGTTCAGAAAGCTCTCCCAAGGACAGGAATACTGCTTTGGGCAGCTTTACATGGGTCTTTCTAGTAACTAGAAGCCTCTAATTGATGGTCAGTGGGATTATCCAAGTCCACAAAAGGGATGCCAACATATTGCCTTGAAGCCAAATACAGAATACAGCATTTCCTTCCAGGTCCCTGAGTCATGTTCTCTTGGCTGCAGAGGATGTGGTCATTATGTGACAATAAGACAATAATCATTCCTGGCCACCTTGAACTCAAGAGCAGCTGTAAATGACAGGGGCCCTGGAGACCACATGGAAGCTCATCCTCTTCCCCCTGAACTGGAAAATACTCCAGGCTTCTGAAGGAGGATTGCCTGCCTCCATTAGAGTAGGAGAATTAAGTGATGTTGGAAGGTCACTACCATTCTGCACTAGCAGGCAGGTAGCCAGAAGCAGGGTGCAATGGGACCAGGGCTGGAACTGGCACCAGAGGCCGTGGATTTCAATCCTGCCTCTTCCAGTCACTTATTCCCCCAAACCTTCCTCCTTCCTGGGACTCCATTTTCCCACCTGTAAAGTGAAAGGATTGGACCTTGAGATTCCCTTCCAGGTTCCATAGGATCTATGATTCTATCACCAAACACGTGAGCCAGAAAGAATCCTAGCTCATCAAAGGGCCCTGGGATGCTGATTGCTATGAGTCATCAATTGCATTTCCACTAGAGGGAAATAATAATTTGAATCCATCCCTCTTCTTCTCCACTTATTAAAATCCTATGGTTCCTCAAGGATCACACCTGGGGCCAATTCCTTCCCTGAGACAGAGAGCGGTTAAGAGGCACCCAGCTAGGAAGCACCTGAGGTTGGATTTGAAGGGAAGTCTTTTGGTCTCCAGGCTTGGCTCCCTGCACTCTGTGGACCCTCCTAGCTGCTCTTATCTAGGATAAGAAAGATGGCGGCTTCATGGGTGGGCATCCTTCTGCCATGGCTTGGCTTTTGGATAAGTAGATCTGAAGAGAGCAGGGATAGGGCCTGGGCAGTGCTGCCCACCGTGTCCACTTTTGTGGCCTTGTAGACTCTGACCACTGAGAGGAAGACTGAGCTGAGCGGAGCTATGGCTACTCTTGGCTGGGATAACAAAGAGACTTTTTCTTTCGCAAACATCCTTTTGTTTGCTCTACCCACAGTAGTGGTGTTGTGTTCAAGCCAAGTTTGGCTGGTCTTACTGATTGCTTTTAGGGATAAATGGAGTCAAGGGTGTGTGTGTGTGGGAGAATTGCTTAGGGTCATTTGCTACAATCACTTCCTAGATCTGGTGGCTGGCTATGTAGATGAGGAAATGTAGGATATATGGAAGATCTACAAATTTGCCAGTTGTGGAAGACCTACAATTTTGCCAGTGTGGAAACTCCCTCCACTCAAATAGATTGCAGTAGGTCTAAGATAGGGGAACCACTTGAGGTTCTGAATAGTTAAGGTTAGTGGTAAGGGCAGGTTATGGGATCTCCTTGGGGCCAATGGGGAGAGGCCTAGGCTTCTTCCTTTCTCAATCACCTCCAGTTGATGCAGGAGGCTCACCAGGGTCTTGGGAGGGATATGGAGAAAGAGGAGTAGAATCAGACAGTCAGTCCACTCATAAGCATTTAAGTATGGTATTAAGCACTGGAGACAGGGAAAGGATGACCCTCAATTCTTCCTCTAACTGGGGAGACAAAGGGCAAACATCACTGTACAAGCCAGGTAAGGCAGGTGTTGACCTGAGCCCTAAAGGAAGCCATGGAAGCCAACAGTGGGAAGTGGAGGGCAGAGGTCAGAGAGAATGCCCAGAACCAGCTGGTAAAATGTGGCACCTGAGGAAGAGCTATGAGACCAGTCCTCCTGGAGCAGAAAGTCCTGTGAGGAAAGGAGTGTAAGGTAGGTGGACAGGTGATGAAGGGCTCTGCAGGCCAAACAGAGTGTTCTGCATTTGATTCTGGAGATGACAGAGCCACTGGAGTTTACTGAGTGGGAGGCGACATGTTTGAAAGATCCCTTTAGTGGCTGAAGACCCACCTACCAATGTAGCCATTGCAATCGACTCTGGAGGGCAGAGTGGGGATGAGGACTGGGCAGCTCAGGCTCACTGAAATCCTTCTCACTGGCAAGTCAAGTCATCACCCTCATGATCCTTTTACAGGAGAGAGGAGAGTCTGCCCCAAGTCAGGGGACAGAAGGGGGAGTGCCAGAGACACAAAGACAAAGTCACCAGTGTGGTCCACTGCTTGGATATGGGGAGAGGGAAGAGATAGGGAGGAATGTGGGGTGGGCTCTTGGGTTTCAAGCCTGAGGGAATGGGAGGAGGGTGATTTTCCTCTACACAAGGATGAGATCCTTTTAGAGTTTAAGATGTTTAATGGACATCCTGTTTGAGATGCTTGAAAAGCAATTAGTGATGCAAGGTTAGGGGGAGGGTAAGGAGAGAGCTTAGAGCAGGATAAATGTGAGACTCATAGAGATGATAACTGAGCCCAAGGGAACTGATGAGATCACTGAGTGATGAGAGAAGAGGGCCCAGGACAGAGCCTGGAGGACATCCATGTCAGGACACGAATGGACATCCATGATCAGTCATTAAAATAACCTTAATGAAGATCCAGCCTGGGAGACAGAGGACTGAAGAAAGACTATTACCTGACAACGAAGAGCTCATGAGTACCTTTGGAAGGACTGGTTTTGGGGAAATGATGAAAGGGAGAAAGGCAAGAGACTGAGAGGAAAGTGCGGGCACCTCTGGTAGGCAATCTTCTCAAGAAGGAGGATGCTAGCTGGCAGGATAATTAGAGCCAGGAAGGATTTTTGGTAGGCAGATGAGAGAGACATGAGTGTGTGTATAAGTAGTCAAGAAAGAATCAGTAATAATAATTATGGTAGCCTTTGTAGTAGCACTTAGCATGCATAGTGCTCAGCATTTACAAATATCTTCTCATTTGATCCTCACAAGAGGTAGATGCTCTTATTATCTCTTTTTACAGTTGTGGAAATTGAGGGAAACAGATTTGCCCAAACTCAAATAACTTGCAAGTGACTGAAGCCAGAATTGAATCTAGATTGCTGTCTTTTTTACCAGATGGCTGCCAGAAAACTGGGAGGGATTAAGGTTAATGTGAGGGCTGGGATGGGGAATGACAATCTGTTAAAGAAGATGGCATGAAATGGGACCATTTGTGCATCTAGAGGGGTTTGCCTTGGCAAGAAGAATGGCCTCCTCTTCAGGAGAGAAAGGGATGAAGGAGAGAATAGGGGCAGCATCTGAGTACTGTGAATTGGGGAAGAGGAGGAGGAAGAGAGTGTTCTCAGCAAATGGCTTCCATTTTTTCAGTGAGCTAGGAAGCAGCATTCTTAGGGGAGAAGGTTGTGACTGGGGAGGGATGGGAAGAGAGACTATGGAGATGGGAGGCAGGATGATAGAGAGTGGTGGCCACATTTCCAGCATTCTCTTCTTCCATCCACTTTCCAAAATTTGAGATCAAGCCAGTGTGAGTGACCAGGGAGATGGGCAAGTGAAAGTGTCAGCCCACCCTCATCCAATTTTCAGCCTCTGTCACCTGCCTGATAATTAGGGAACCCCATCTTCCTACTCCTCAGTCCTAATAATCAAGCATGCAATTATCCAGTTAGCCTGGATTTTCTAATGTGCACTATGTTAAAAACAGGACTTTTAGGGGCAGCTAAATAGTACTACCAGCCTTGAAGTCAGGAGGAGTTAAAATTTGACCTCAGACACTTAACACATCCTAGCTGTGTGACCCTGGGCAAGTCACTTAACCCCAATTGCCTTGGGAGGAAAAAACACAGTACTTTTAGTACTTTCTTTGGAAGGATGTTTGCTTAGGATCAAATGAGGTAGTTCAGAACAGGTAAAGGACTTTCTTTGCAAACCTTTAGAAATACTTTTGATAGATTAGTGTTTATTATGATCATCTTCCCCTTCCTCTGATTGTCCCTGCCACAGGGGACTCTGGAAGACTTTCTATATCAATAATAGCTTGCTTCTCACATATCTCAGCATCTAAACGAGGCCTGGCTCTGCCTGGAAATCCCCAGTTTGGTCAGGGGTGGGATGGAGTTGCTTGGTACTTCCTATTCCTCAGATCTCCAGGTCTTTAAGTAGGTGCTTTAAAGGTCTTTTCTAGACCTTGTTCAACGTGTGGGTTCTAACATTCCCACTTGGCTCATCAGGATCAGTCAGCCTTCTGAGGGAGACCTAGAAAGATGAGGAATCTAGCCCATTTCTTGCAACAGGAGCAGCCCCCTCCCCCACCAAAAAAAGTTGGCCACGGACACCCATAATGGCTGGGGGCTGCCAGAGGAAAGTGGAGACTAAACATCAACGGCAACTCTGAGCCATCTGAGAGATTTATGAAATGATCTGCCACTGGCAAAAATAAATTTCCATGA
The DNA here is from genome assembly GCF_048593235.1 of Sminthopsis crassicaudata. Lineage (NCBI taxonomy): Eukaryota > Metazoa > Chordata > Mammalia > Dasyuromorphia > Dasyuridae > Sminthopsis > Sminthopsis crassicaudata. The sequence goes on along the minus strand of NC_133619.1, from coordinate 573,219,927 downwards.
ATTAAAAAGCTGGATAAATGACTGCTTCCCACCCTCACCCCGTATGCATATGGACACAGAATTCCTTTTACATGACTGTTGCCTTAATAAAGAAAGATTACATAACTTTCCCACGCCAAATTAAATTTACCCTCTTGTATGGCCAAATGTAGGTTGGCTAGCCCCCCTTTGAAAGAGCAGTCACGTCCCCCACAAACAGTGGGGGAGGATTTATGGCAGTCTCAATGAATCAAACCAGAGCAGGCAGAATGAAAGGGAAATCAGAGGGCGTATTGGCAATGGCACGTATGACATTGCTTCACACATCACCGTGGTATTCTAGCTCTAAAGACTTAATGAAATTCCCACGTATTTGCACAATATTTAATGCTGTGTGTTCCATTAGTTTAGGTTGTTTAATTTTATAAATTTGAAATGATGCTCAATGTCTAAAGTTCCCTTTCTTGCAGAACTCAGGATGAGCCATGCAAATGCTCCCTCACCCCAGACCCAACAGAGTGAGGTTTACCTCCAGACATGGTTCTTGTGTAGATGGGAAGATCTTTGGCTGCTCGCTTGAGGATTTCCTGATGGGTCTCCCCTCGGGGCTCTCGTTCCAGCATCTCTTTCTCTGCGTAGGACAGATGGAACTGGCAAATAATTATAAAGGGTATTGAGTATGGTCAGAGGAATGGCAACTCACTGGTCCCCTCTGGTTTAGCTAACAGGGAAAAGACATCTTTAACTATATTAACAATAAAATAACAGTATGTGTACCATGGGAGAATCTACTCTAGCCTTCATCTGGTTATGGTTCATTTTTATTCTTGATGTGGAAATAAAGATGATAATAAAAAAACAGGACACAGCAAATTTTCTTTAATCTCATCTGGACACATGTGTATAAGATTTTTCCATTAACCTTCTGGGGAGGCTAAATTGCCTCATATTCATCACTTCAGAGCTGCTTTTGCTACCAAATGTAGCAAAGGAGTTGAAAAGAGACAGGAAAAATGATCAAGCCTTCATTTGAAAACTTCTGGAATTCAAACATCTCTAATTGCGGTAAGAAGCAGTCCTAATTAAACTGGGCCCAGGAGCTGGCTAAGTCATGTTCCTTCAGTGAGACTCCAAAACTCTAGAGGCTCAGTTTTCTCATCTGCAACATGAGCTGGAGAAGGAAAAGGCAAACCGTCCTAGTATCTTTTGTAAGGAAATCCTAAAAGGGGTCACAAAGGGTTGGACACACTGAAAATGACTGAACAGCATGCTCCAAAGGAAAGGCAAAGTCTAGGATGGATACTTCAAAGTCAGACTGCTCAACTCAACGTAAGGGTGGAAATAAAAGAGTCCCAGAGCTTCATACAGGCTCATTTCAAAGGTGACTGATCACTCCCGAATTCTACTTTTACCATTGTAAAGCAGGGTAAAGGAATGCCTTTTCAAGATGTATAAACATAAACTTCACCTCCTATTGCTTTAAGGTTATAGATAAAGCAGAATGATGTTGTTTTCCAATGTATGATCTATTTATCTTGCCTTCTAAGTGATGTTCTAATTAGTAATTACAATTCTACTCAATTCATTAAATGGGTATAATCCTCTTGAAAAATGGGTTGGGGACTTAACCCAGGGACAGAGGATGGAAATCTGGAATGTATCTCCAAATCTGCTGAATCCAATTCTCCCTTGTGTGACAGAGAAGGGAAACTGAGGCTCTGGAAAATGTGTCCAAGATAGTAACACTAAGTTTTGGAGGAAGGATTTAAACCAGATGTCCCCTGTGTCCAGAGCTAGGGCTCTTTGATGCTTCAAGGCTGCTAATCAATAAAACTCTCAATAAGAGGAATTGAGGGGGAGGATCTTTAGCTTTTTGCCTCTTTTTGGTTTTTGTTTTATCCTTGACCATATGCAGAGAATAGAGCTCTCTATACCTTTGATTCTTTAATCCATCATGATTAGTTGACTTTAGGGACAAAGAATCTTTTTTCCTACCCTCCCAGGGTCTTTTAACAACTCATTTCCCACTACTTCTCAGATCTCCAGTCCAAGAGTCATCTGGGAAGTGAAAGCAATGGGCTAGAGGACTTTACAAATCTCCTTTCACACCAAAGGCCCTCAAAGACAAGAAGGCTTTCCCTCCATACTTGACAAATCCCTTTCTTCCTATCTCAAAGGCTTTGCTGAAAATTTCTATTCTTTGCTGAAACATTCTGATCTGTCATCAACTTGCTAGCCCTGTCTCTAGCCCAGTCTGCAGGCCACTCACAAATGGGGAACATCTCTGACTCTCTTGTTCCTCCTTAGGGGAGCCAGCTCAGAAACTCAACAATTTGTTCTTTAGAAATGGATCCCAATAATCGTTGAAGAAATAACTAGGAAGGATCACAGAACCCAACAGATGGAAGGCCCTCAGAAGTTTCCAATCCAAATCGTATCTAAGAATCCCCTCTATAAGTAAGAGAAACTTTTTTGTAAGAGTTGTAAGAGAATTGTTGAAAAAAAAATCAAAAGACATTAATAAAATCACAAAAAACCTCGACAAAATCCCTATAAGTGGTCATTCAGCCTCCATTAAAATATTTCCAGTGAGTGAAGAACATACTATTTATTACCCAAAACATCACATTCCGGTCACTCAGACTCAAACCAGGTTTTATTCTGATCTCCTCCTTATCTTTAATCCCCCATATCCAAGCTGTTGCCAAGGACTATTGATCTTTTCTCTGCAATGTCTCTCGGATATGGCCCCTTCTCTCTTCCAACACTGCTACCTCCTGGAGCAGATTCTCCATCACTTTCCTCCAGACTCTGCAATAAGTGCTGGCGGTGTCTGCCTCAGCCACTAAAGGGATTTTCCTAAAACACAAGTCCCAGCTCCAATAATCCTTTCATTTTTTCTCATGGACTTCACTGGGACAAAAGAGGCTTTTACCTTTTTCCATGCATACCTTTAATCCAATTACAAGGACTTTTCTCATGTGTACCTTAACAGAGAGTGTCCAAATATATGCAAAAATCTCCTGAGATCATCCAATTTTCCTGGTCTACCCAATTCTCCAGGTTTCCTTGGTTTGTTTGTTTTCTTCTTACTTTCCTTTCTCTGTATAGATTACTTTGATGGGTGGTCTTTCTTCCTTAAGGACTAAGCCCCCAGGTGCATCACTCCTTACTTCAAGTAAATAACCAAATAAATGCCCTTGTTTGATTTGGAGATATTTAAGCCTGAATTCTTTCAGAGACCCATGCAACCAATGCCCCAGAACCCCAACAACTTTGGCACCCCCCACATGACACTCCCCTAATCAATAAACACCAGTGGTTCCTTTTTGCCTTCAGGAGCAAATACAAAATCCTGTTTTACCTTCAAAGTCCTTCATATTTGATTTTTCTTGTGCAGTAAGATAATTGTATAAATATGTATGTATTAGATTTAACATATTTTGACTTTATATATTTAAACATATATCAAACTACTTGCCATCTGGGGGGGTGAGGAAAGTGGGAAGAAATTGGGACATGAGGTCTTGCAAGGGTTAATGTTGAAGAATTATCCCTGCATACAATTCCCCCCCCAAAGCCATTATATATTAAAAAAAAATATATATATATATATATGTATATATATATATATATATATAATTATGATAAGGAAGGAAGGGATAAAAAAAGGAAGGAAAACTCATATTTATTAAGTATCTATAGGTATCAGATGCTATGCTAAGTGCTTTACAAATATCTCATTTGGCCCACAAAACCACCTAGGGAAGGAGGTGCTATTGTCATCTCCATTTTTACAGATAAGGAAACTGAAGACAAGCAGGTTAAAGGGCTTGTTCAGAGTCACTCAGCTAGTAAGTGCCTGGGGCAGAATTTGAACTCAGATTTTTACTAACTCCAGACCCAGGGCTCTGTTTACTGTGCCCCCTAGCTGTATACTTAAAGTAAAACTTTTCAGATACTGTTATTCAAATTTTAACTTACTTCTTTTGAAGGATTCATCGGCATTGTAAAGATGGTTTTCCAGTAAGACCAGACAAACATCGCAAACAGCAAGTGATACACTATGAGACATACAACTGGAAGAAGAGAATCACAATTTTTGTTGTAAGACATAAATCAAAGGGTGTATTACAGCAATTCTCTAGTATATTTGTTTCAAATCTGTAAGTAACTCCTTATCAACCTTTGCAAATGTGGAACAGTAAGAATAAATGGCTGGGAAGGAAAAAAAAAAAAAAAAGAATAAATGGCTGCATTTCAAGCCCAAAGGCAAAATCTGTTCCGGTTGTTCCAATTAAGTCCAGAGCCCGCCCATATTTTGAAATGGTCCCATTTGCACATATGTATGTCTCCTCAAACAAATGGTCTGCTGGGCACAGTCTGAGGAAAGAGCAACTTAGAGCCACACAAAGCTAATCCCAATGGTGATAGGATTTTTTTTTTCATTATGGAAATAATTCCTGTCTTAGTGAGGATTTGGTTTTTGAAAAGATCACAGAGTGAAGTTTTGTGATTTCAATTAGTTTGCCAGCTACCTAGCTATTTTATTATAAACCTATCACATGCTGACAGTGGGCTAAACACTGCTTATCTAAACACAGATAAGGAAAATGTTATGCAAAGGAAGAAGAGACTATTGTGGCTATTGATACCTATAATTCATTAGGCTAATAAGCAAAAGCTACACAACTGGTCACCAAGGGAGCAGTCACCTTATTTCTCTAATGGCTTTCAACATATCTCTAAGTTTATCAATTCAAAGATAAGAATATAAGGCATGTTTTTATAATGCCAGTATTGGGCCAATCTGCAAGAAAATAGCATATTTCTTCAATGATCTGGGACATCACTGAATTCATAGTCATTCCAATATGGTGTATATCTTGATCAACTCAAAAAATTATATAACATGATTTTATTTAAATGTAGGCTACCGAGAACATATAAATATATCCTTGTTTAATTGTAGCCTTCTTTGAGGAGGGGTGAGGAAGTAAAAACAGCAGAGCAGAGAACAAAAGAAAATCTATAAGAAAACAAAGATGGATAGCTCTGATGTGTAGTATTTATTATTTATCTAGGCTTTCTTGAAGTAGAAATTTATTGCTTTAGGTTTTGAATCCTCTCATAGCAATTTTTTTCTTTTTCTATTTTCTATTTAAGTTTTAAATAAATTAATAAAAAATATAGGCTACAGAGTGGTTTTCAAGTTCAGCTTAAAGGGGAATTAAATGCTTAAATGTGGCGAGCAACAATATTAAACTAGAGACCACAGCAGGGCAAGAGAAGCTCCAGCCAATAGTAGCCACAGCAAGCTCTAATTCAGGCCAATTCAGAACTTTAGTCCTGTTACTTCTAGGTTGCAGGGAAACTCCCTTTTTTTGCAACTCTCTTCAAGAGATTTACCCATGGGCAGACAGCAAGTGTCAGAGGCACCCAGGTCTTTCTGACCTTCTTGAGGCTCTTGATCCTTTATCGAGACCAGGCTGGCCCTCCTCAATAGCTGCTGTACATTCCTGGGAAATAACATCTCCAAGGACAGCTGCCCACATCTTGAAGCCTCGGGGCCCTTGACACAGCCAGTATTCTGCCATAATTGTAGGACAATACATTTTCCTGGAATTTAGGAAAAGAATAGGACCTCTCCTGCTACCTGGGGCTGACCTCACTTCTTGTCTGGTGAGTTTTGTTTTTGATTTAACGTTGATGGGGAGATTCTTAAATATCACCTACATTCAAAATCACATAAGAAAACATTTACCTTGCTCACCAATATTTTCCATTGACACTGTGGGAAAGAAAAACAGAATAATGTTGGTTGTGAGTAATGTGCAGCATTTATGGACTATACTACTATTTAATTTTTAAGAACCAGGAAGGATTTCAGGCAGAGGACCACAAAGACAGAGGCAGAGGGTGGACAGGACTGTTACAAGCTATCCCAGCCAGAAGAAACTATCTGCTTTACAACACAAGCCGGAAGAGGTCATCCATCCCCACATTAAGCAATCCCCAAGGGAGAAATAGCCACTAAAAAATAGATCAATGTCATTCTGAAGGAGAAGGAAGCTTGAGTGGGAGGTCTCAGAGATCCGGCCTTGGCTTTGGGCCATTCAACACTGTTATTCATTCAGTGAAGGGCCCTGAGAAACAATCTAATTCAATCCACAGCCAGCCCAGAATTCCTTCTACAACAGCCCCCACAAGTGGGCGGCCAGTCTTTGCTTAAACATCTCTAGTGATGGAAAATTCTCTGCCACCTGAAGTAGCTTACTCAACATTTGTACAGTCCTAATTGTTAAGGGCTTTTTCTTACATTGAACCCAAATCTGTCCTTCAGGAACTTCCCTTTCTCTTCTTGTCAGGTCCTGCCAACAGGAATAAGTCTATTCTTCTTAATAATAATATTTATATAAAGTCTACTATATGTCAGGCACTGTGCTGATGCTTTGCAAATAGAATCTCATCTTGTACCTGAAGGTCACTTTGCTTCTTAAATCCCCTATTTTCTCTATATACAGTTGGTGATCTCCATAAGATTCTACAAATGAAAGTATGGGGTGCCTTTCACAGTTAAGGCTATCAAAAGAATTACAATTAACCAAACAAAATTATCATGAAACATAAAACAGAAAATTTCAGTCATATAAAATTGAAAAACTTTTGCACAAACTAAACAAAAATATTACTAAAAGAAGGGAACCACTTGATTTGAAAAAAATAAAATTTTTATATCTAATTTCTCAGACAGTGGTCTGAGATCTAATCTATAATACATAATACATAACTAATATGTAAGATAATGAGTCTTTTTCCCAGTGGATAAGCAATCAAAGGAACTGAACAAAGAGTTCTCAAAAGAAGAATTGCTAATTAATAATCCTATCGATGACTGTTCCCAATGACTAGTAACTAAAATGCAAATCAAAATTATTTCTTTTTAACTAAGTGGACAAGAGATGGTCATAGCCTGTGGTGGAGGGGCCACAGAAAGGTGTGCATATTCATACCCTTTTGCTGGAGCTGCAAATTAATTGAATCTTTCAGGAAAGCAATTTGAATATACAGATAAAGTCATTAAAAAATTCAATTGGTCCTTTGACCTGAGATGTGCTAAAGCATATGGTCCAAGGAAAATGTAGGAAGGGAATAAGCATTCTTTATCAAATATTATTTCATTTGATTCATACAACTGAGAGGCAGATGACCTTATTATCCCCATTTTACAGATGAGGAAACTAAGGCAATTAGAGGCAAAGTGACTTGCCTAGAGTCAGACAGCTAGTTTGTCTGGAAGTTGGGGATAGCAAGAAAGATTCTTATGCATGAAAATATTCATAGCAGCACCTTTTTATGATGGCCCAAGTGGACGTCCATCTATTGATGGATGACTAAACAGTTGTGGCCCACAAATTGTTTTTATAGGATAAAAACAATGAAGAAGAATTAGGAGGTCAACAAAACTTGCAGGATAATATGTAGGGAAGAAAGCAGAAACAGGAGAATAATACAAAAATAAATCAACAGCAGGTGTTTATAAAGTACCTGCTTCATAGGTATATACTGTGTTAGGTGAAAGGAACAAACAGTTTCTACTTGGCCCTAAAAGATGAGAAAGAACATTGCCCAGGAACTGGAAACTGAGTGGATGCCCATCAGTTGGAGAATGGCTGAATAAATTGTGGTATATGAATGTTACGGAATATCATTGTTCTGTAAGAAATGATCAAGAGGAGGATTTCAGAAAGGCCTGGAGAGACTTATATGAACTGATTCTAGTAAAGTGAGTAGAACCGAGGGAATACTGTATACAACAAGATGATTATGGGATGATCAATTCTAATGGTCACGGCTCTTTTTAATAATGAGGTGATTCAGGTCAATTCCAATGGACTTGTGATGGACAGAGCCATCTGCATCCAGAGAGAGGATTGAGGGGACTGAATGTGGATCATATTTTCACTTTTTCTGTTTCATATCATATTTTCATATCATATTTTCATATGTTTCATATCATATTTTCACTTTTTCTGTTTGCTTGCTTTTTTTTTCTTTTCTTTATCTGATTTTTCTTGTGTAGCATAATTATAGAAATATGTATAAAAGAATTGCACATGTTTAACATATTGAGAAGGGTTGGGGAGGGAGGGAGTTAAAATTTGGAACACAAGGTTTTGCAAGGGTGAATGTTGAAAACTATGAAAATATATTTTGAAAATAAAAAGCTAAAAATTTTTCTTATAAAAAAATACTCAGATTTTCATTAAATACCTTTACATGTGGTTCTAAAAATAAATAACCCAAAACAAACAAACAAACAAACAAACAAAAATTGCCCTTTTCTCCTGGCATAGGTAGGGGGGACTATGGAATACTATGTATCTTTCAGCTGTTTGTGATGGCTGACTTTGTTGCTTCTTTGTTTCAAGGGAGGGCTCACTGGATAGTGGCTGGCAAAGGGATGCAAAAACAGTTGTTTAAAAAGAAAAAATGGATTCCCCAAAATAAAATTAGAGGAAGTTAACTGGCCTAGGAGATAGAGCTCTGTATCTGGAATCAGATTCAAATCTGCTTCAGGCATTTGTTAGCTGTGTGAACCTAGGCAAGTCACACAAATTCTCTCTGCCTCAAGTTTGCCATTTGGAAAAATGGGGATAACAATAACATCTACCTCTCCCTCACGGGTTGTTGCAACTATAAAATGAGGTATTTGTAAAGTGCTTTGCTAACCTTGAAGTAGCTACACAAATCCTAGCACCATTATTAGTTAAAATAAAATGATCCATTTCTAAAAACTTTGCAAGTGGGTTCATTTCTAAGCTGGGCTTGCCTTTGGCTGCCCATCTCTACACTTGAGAGATCACGAGATCAAGGACATCTCAACATCAGAAGGATGGTTAATAAGAGAGCTGGAGAAAACTCCCCAGCGGTCCTTGGTCCTGTGACTCTCTCCTACTCCGTGGCTGCAGAAGGGGACAAGTGCTCAGGGGTCTCATGGACATGTTAGTCCAGGCTGTTCAGTGAGGAACGTGCTCCTGGAGGAAGTGACTTCTCCCCACATTGGCATTCTCCCTATATGGGAAACGGATGAGGAAAGGAAGCACAGTGCAGTGGGAGGGAGCAAAGGAGGGAAGCAGGAAGGCTCCCAGCTGTTCTTTGGAAAGAACTGGCAGAACCACAGAACGGCAGAGTGGGTTTCTGTGTGCGCTCAGAGGCTACCAGGAACCATTTTACAGGACACTGTTTTCCCCTGTTCAGCAGGGCTTGAGAAGGATCTAAACTTGCCATCAGGAAGATGGCACCTGCAGACAGCTTTTGGCAAAGCCCCTTTCCCGCCCCCCAATAAGGTGGTCACTTAGTTCTCTACAAGGACCCTGCTTTTCAGCATGGCGGCTGCTAACATTCCAGGGAGAGGAGGTGGCCCTTTTCTCCTGAGCAGAAACTTTTTCTGGATACATCAAAAACTCGGGCTTCTTCTGCAAGTCTTGATTGCACTTACTAATTTGTTTCTGTTCATTAGGTTAAAAGAGTCGAGTCACAGACTAACTAGATCTTTTCCCATTCTAGGCCAAGTTGCCATAATTGTAATCTGCAGTCTCAGTGATAAAGAATGGGGACAGGAGCAGGAAGAACAAAAAAGTGCTCAACCCTATGAGAGCAGCTTAAGGGCTCCTAGGGAACCATCAGCCAAAATCCTTGAACCCAGACCCAAGCCCCCAGGGCATGACCCCACCCCCAGCACCTAGACCATCAAAAACATGTTATGGCACAAGGCTGGGGGCCCCTGTGCGACCTGCTTGTGGAGAGAGCTTGGACTAGTGACAACCCCCCACCCCCCTATGCCCTAGCTTCTGAAAATGAACTCTCTAGTTCCTGAAGGCAGAGGGCTGGATCAAATGACCTCATGTGCTTTTCATTCAGAAACTGTGGAATCAAATCATGCCCCTGATGCTGGTCAGAACTAATTCCTTCAGTCTCTTGGGATGAGGGAGTTGGACCAAGTGATCTCTGGGATCTCATACAGCTCTAGATTGAAGGTCCTCTGATTTCTGACTTCTCACAGCCGGGAATCTCCTGGCAACTGGGCAGTCATAAGTCTCTCATCCCTGGTTCCAGCCAGCCACACTGCCATGGACTCCTACTCACATTCCACCGAATCAAGGGCACAAATTCTTGAGGCAAAACCTATTAGCGCCCTTGGGAATCTTTGTGTCCCAAAAACCTGCAATCCACAGGCCCAACCAACACATGCTCACAAAAACCTCAATACTGGAAGTCCTGAGCCTGGAGCAATGTGTCCAGAGATCTCCCCCGTACATCAGTCCATCTCCATGGAAAGACCTACTAGCACCCCCTTCTCTCTATATGTCCCGGGGGAGTCATTCAACCCCTTTTAAAACAATCCTCCTCAGGAGATAATAATTTGTCTACAGCTCATCTCCTAGGGTTTGCATTAGGTAAAAAGCTGAAACAATGCTTTCCAGGTCCTTCCTTCCCAACAGTCCATTTGCCACTTCATTGCGTTCTTTCTAAACTCCAATCCTTTTCTGTGTTAGGTCCGACAAGACCCTGGGGTGGCCAGGAAACAGTCTCCTTCTGTGGGGCCAGGGGTCTCACAGTGGCTGCTAAGACCCCATGACCAAGACATCAGATCACGTGGTGATTCCTACCAGCCTGCAAGCTCTGATGCATGTCTTCCTCCTCTAGAATAAGGAAGTATTAAATATATTGACTTTGCCAGCCCTTTGTGCATCTGTACAGTAAAAACGCCTTGCTAAGCCAAGTCTAAACAGATTAGGCACCTGGTGATCAGAATGAGGAAGGCAGAATCCCCCCTTATCCCTACCTATGTATTATTCTGGCTGAGAGATTCAAGCTCCAGTCCTGTTTTCTCCCTGATTCCTGTAACAAGACTATAAAATGTTGGCTTACAGACTAACTCACATTTTAAAAATCCAGCAAACCCTATATAAAACCTAAACTGAGACTGGAAACAGACAAAAAAAATTTATATATATATATCGATTACAACTCTCCACAATGTCTCCTAAATATTAATAGCCCAAAGGCAGAATAATAGAACAGAGGCCAGAAGGAGGAGGAAAAACATGCAGGTTATGATCTGCTTTTTAGCCTTTTCCAGGGATGGAGATACAGCAGCCTCTTGGAGGTAAAGAACCGAGCCATTCCCTGGCCACTGAAAGAAAAAAAAAAGCATTTATATAGCACATACTGCATACCAGACACAAAGATGATCCTCACAATAAAGGTGGATGCTGTTATCTCCCTTTTACAGATGAAAAAACAGGCATACAGAAGCTAAGGCACTTGCCCATGGTCTCCTGAAGCCACATTTTATTATTATTTTTGATCAATTAAAGCTTTTTGTTTTCAAAATAAAAAATAAATGGATAATTTTTTAACCCTGACTCTTGCAAAAACTTTTGTTCCAAATTTCCCCCTCCTTCTTCTCATTTCCTCCCCTAGAAGGCAAGTAATCCAATACATGTTAAACATGTTTTTAAAATATATGTTAAATCCAATATATATATACACAGATTTATACAATTATCATGCTGCACAAGAAAAAATCAAATAAAAAAGGAAAAAAAATAAGAAAACAAAATGTAAGCAAACAATTTGAAAATGCTATGCTGTGGATCCACACAGTTCCCACAGTCAGTCTCTCTGGGTGCAGATGGGTCTTTTCCAAGGTCACATTTTAACTCAAGTCTTTTTAATATTCTTCTGGGCCAGCAAGTATCTGAGGAGATCAATTATTGCCTTCTCCCCCATTGTATGTTACAAATTTGGAGGCTGAGTTCTGGGGAGAAATGACTTTTTCCTCTCTTTCTGCTACTGAATATCTGGAATGAGACAAGATCTTAAAAGTCATTCAAGGGGCAACTAGATGGTAAAATAGAACACCAGTCCTGAAGTCAGAAGGACCTGAATTCAAATTTGATTTCAGACACCTATAGTTGTTGGATCCTGAGTAAATCACCTCAACTACTTTTTAAAAAAAAAGTCATTTGAATATAACACCTGAATTTTTCATATGAGAAAATTTGGTCAGGATTAAAGAGATAGCTGGTATTTGAAACAGAATTTGAATCCAAGTCTCCATGACTCCCCAAAGTAGCATGTCTTTTCAATCACAAGCACCTCTTTTGAACCACAGCAAAATGAATTAATATAGTAACAAAATAGAACTTAGGAAGGCAGTAAGAAAACTGTACTAAATTTCAGTATAACTTAGCCAAGAAAAGCGTGAATCCATTTTTGGACTCTGTGATGCTCTATCATTTTGCATTCTAAACCACACTAACATTTATAGAGATGGCATCTTCTATATCCAGGGGAACTCCACTGCAGTAATTCTTTCCTTCAGTCTGTAGTGACTATGAAGATGGGGCTTTCTATAGAAAATAGTGAGATCTGCCTGTTCATTTCCCTTATTTTCATCAAGTTCATGGAGGAGGGCTTTACAGAGGCAAGAATGCCAGCACCTGTACCAACTGTGGTCAGTCACCTCACTCTCCTTTTGAGGGAACAGCACAGTATATTGCTTTTTTTCAGCCATCTTTATCTTCCTTGTTTTCAGACATATTGAAAATCCACTCTCTGAGTAAATGCTTTTAAAATTGTGTCACTCGAATATGGAAATACATTTAGAAGAATTGCACATGTTTAACCTATATTGGATTGCTTGCTGAGTTGGGGAGGGAGAGAGGGAGAAAATTTTGGAACACAAGGTTTTGCAAAGATGAATGTTGAAAGCTATCTTGACATGTATTTGGAAAAACATAATACAATTAAAAAATAAAATGGTGTCACTTCTAGCATGAATTTCTGCTCTCTGAATTCTCTAGACGTATTTCCACTTCTTCATATGGCACACTAGGAAACAGAGAAATTGGAATCCAATGGGGGCAATTTTGTTATCACCATGAAAAGTTTGTTAAAGAAATGCTGGCAGATCTAGTCATACTGCTGTTTGTTGTCCCTCCAGTTCTGTCAGTAAATACCCTTGGGGTAATTTGACTCAGATGGATCTCATTCCAGTCTCCCTGGAGGCTGGTTCTCCCTTCTGCTGATCTTCACTGCTTTGTGAGGCACTGCAGGTTATATAGGATCAACCCTCTGTCTCCTCTGGAGGCTAGATTGGTGCTGTCCTCAGCTGCAAGGTCTCTGCACAGCAAGAATGGGAGCTGGTTTCTGTATTCTTTCAACCTCCTGGTTGTGGTGACTGTTCTATATATAAGTTCAATATTTATAGGATATGATGAATGTCTATATCAATGTCCTTTTTGCTATTCATTTCCCATTTGGGGAATGATCAAAAGGTTTTTTGAATAGGTCAAGTTAGAATGGCATATAATGTCTTCTTAACATTCACTCTTTCTTCTAACTTGTTTTGACCTTGCCCTGGAGAGTTGATGGTCTGACTGCACAGGTATTTGATTAGAAAATGATGTCCACATTCAAAGCAGTTAAAATACAATATATTTTTACTATATGTGAATACTTTAATATATTCTATATTGCTGTGTTGAGCAATTTCTAACTTTTAAAATCAGTATAATAGGAGAAAATCTTTTAATATCTAATTCCTTACCAAAATGACACCTTTCAACCCATTTTTAAAGAGTTTATCTTCATTGCACATGTTTAACATATTTTGGATTACTTGCCATCTACTAGAAGGGAGGGGGAGAAGGGAGGGAGAAAAAAAATTGGAATTCAAGGTTTTCTAAGGATGAATGTTGAAAACTATCTGTGCATATGTTTTGAAAATAAAAAGCTTTTAAAAAATAAAATAAAAACAAGAAAAAATTTATCTTCCCCAGAGCCATTTTTGACCCAATGTCACTAAGTATAAGGGCAGATAGGTGGCACAGTAAATAGAGCAGTAGGCCTGAAGACAGGGAGACCTGAGTGTAAATCTGGCCTAAGATTCTTACTATCTGGGTGATCCTGGACAAGTCATTTTATTCTTTTTGTCTCATTTTCCTCATGTTTAAAGTGAGCTGGAGAAAAAAATGGCAAACCACTCCGCTATCTTTGCCGAGAAAACCCCAACTGGGGTCACAAAAAGTCTGAGATGACTGAACAATAATGCTACGTATTAATTTATATGAGCAGCTATTTTGGAGAGTCTTACCAAAGTCTCTAGAATTTTTCTGCCTCTTCATTTTCTGTATCAGATGATGGCCTAAAGCTGCAGTGATCTACATGGTCATTTTGGAGCACTCAAAGGCCAGTTGGTCAAGAGTCCCATTTTATGATGTCAAATCAACAAGCTTTTATTAAGCACTTACTATGCACTGGGCAATTTGGTAAGTACTGAGAATATAAATTCAAGTAGAAAGAAGGATGATTTCTGCCCCCAAGGAGCTTACATTCTAACAGAGGAAGAAAACCTATAAAAGGAGATTGAAAAGCAGGAGAATTGGGGATAGTGAAGAAAGGAATCCAGAGACAGGCACAAATTGAAGGAGGTATTTCTGGTTGCTTTGATCACCCAGTAAAGACAATTCTGCTATTCTAGATTTGCTTGCCTAAGGAGTGCTGCTGGGTTTTCCTTCCATTGAGCATCTGATCCTTCACTAATTTTTCACCTGCAGTGATAATATCAAAGGGTTCAGTGTCTCCAATGTATGTCACTTTATTATTTGTCCAAGATCTCCCATGTAGAGTACCAGTTTATGAATGGTTGATGGTCCCCTTCCTATCACTTAGCCACCAACACCCCAGAAGGATATTATAAGATCATAGAAAACACTTGGAAAGGACCTTACAGGCCACTGAGTCCAACCTTCCTCTTTTGACAAGTGAGAAAACTGAGGCACAGGGCATTAAAGTGACATTCCCAGGATCCTATAGGTTATGGAAGAACTGGAAATGCCTTTAAGAGCCCAGAATCCCCCCAGACCACAAGGATGCTAAGAATCGAGAAAGAGCTATCAATCTGTCAATCCTTTCCGTGTCCGGGCCGGGTGAGGTTTCCCGTGTATATTGTAAGAAACCATCAGATTCAAGTCAGTGACCGGCACACTGCTGCATAATTACCTATTGTGTCCTTGGTCTTCATTTAGATCATATTCTGTCTCTACTGAAAATCTAAATCCTCTGAGGGCACTCATTAGATTGTCCACTTATTGTTGACAAACTGATAATCATTGCTGAAGGACATATAAATTATTACTGTGAAGAACATGGCACTCCACAATTAACACCCCACGTGACTTATCCCTGCTTTGAAGGAGCCCCAAATCACCCAAAGGCTTTTCAGAATCGGAAGCTGCTGTGCACAGCCTCCACACTCTTGCTGCAGATGATGGTCCCTAGTCTCCTTCAATAACTTTAGCTACAATTCTTCCTAATGAGCTATCAGGGGTCTCAAGGGGATGAGAAAGCAGGAAGGCATTGCTGGAAGAAGGCATGGCAATAGCATCGGAGACTGCAACAGACAGCTTATTCATTGTCTACCCCCAGAATCCTCGCCAACTTCCCAGCACACCACGGTTTGATTTCTTCCACTGTGATGTGATTTAGATGGCAGCCCCCCTAAATCAGCTCTCTGGTCCCCTTGAGCTTTGTGATCTGCTCTGTTATTTCAGAAAAGGAAATGGCTGAAAGAACTAGAAGAAAGTCCAAGGGCAATGACTTAAGGAATTGGCAAAGGGTTAAATTATTGTCGTCTCCTCTGGGTAAGAAAAGGGCAGCTGGGGGTAGAGGGGATAGAGCACTGGCCCTGGAGTCAGGAGGATCTCAGTTCAAATCCAGTCTTGAATTCTGCTAGTCCCTGGCAAATCACTTAATTTTGCTCAGTTTCCTCATCTGTCAAATGAGCTGGAATGACAACCAAAACAATATCCCCAATAGGATCACAAAGAGTCAGATATGAATGAGAACAAAAACTGGGCAAAACTTTCATGTTGAGAAAGATTGAAAGCAAAAGATGACAGAGGATGAGATGGATGGTGTTATAGGAACAATAAATATGAACCAGGTCAGACTTCAGGAGGTAGAGGAGAGTAGAAGGTATGCTGTGGTCCATGGGGTCACCAAGAGGAAGACATAGCTGAATGATTGAAAATAGGTATTAAAAAATAAAGTGGAAACAGCTCCTACCTCCCCAAAGTTCACATTTGTTCAGAGGAAACATCTATGAAGATTACAGAACAAACACAAGGCAGATAGGGGGGTAGGGAAGACCCCAGCATGGAGGGGATCAACTTCATGTAACCTCTTGGACTTAGATTTGGAGAGACAGGGGTAAGGAGGGGAGGCATCCCAGGTGTGAGACACGGCGTAAGAAAAGGTAGGAACATGGGAGATAGAGCAGCCTCTGTGAGGAGCAGAAAGATTGTTCACCAGACAAATGAGATAATGTGAGAGCAGCCTGGAAGGAAGTCTGGAAGGAAGAGCTTTTGTGAAGGGTTTTAAGTGCCAAGCAGAGAATGCTATTAACTGGGAGCCACTGGGAGTTCACTGAAAGGGAAGTGACATGGTCAGATCTTCTCTTTGGGGGAAATCCCCTTGGAAACTAAGTCAAGGATGGATTCTAGAGAGAGACCCTTGAGGTAGAGAGGCCAAGGGAGGCTCCTGTGGGAGTCTGGGTACAATGTGACAAGAACCTGGAGCAGGGGAAGGATAATGTGAATGGACAGAGGCGGCCCAAAGCAGAGATTTAACAACAACTTGTATGGGAATTGGGAGAGGGAGTGATGAGTTCAAGATAAGTTCCAACTATTGTCCACAAGTGATAGCTCTATGGGTGCTCGCCACAATGACCATCATTGAGCCCTTGACAGAAATGATCCCTGGGCAGAGGCTGTTTTATTTTGGCTGTTGAACAGCCTTCAGGTGCCCCAAATCACAGAGTGCATACTTAATAAAGGATGCCCCAAAAGGTTGGGGAGAATTTCAAGCTACCAGATATAACTTGAGCTTAGTCTTTTGGGACATCCTACAGACAAATGGCTGCTGGTGGAATCCACACACTTCCTACATGATTCAAGCCTCTATTCCTCTATATTTTCTCTAAACATCCACATATTCCAAAGCGAGCCATATCATCATAGTTAGACAACAACCCCCCACAAGGGCCCAGTAAAGCAACATTGCCTGCCTGGAGAAAAGCCAGTGAAAGCAGACCATCCACGCTGTTAAAGATAGAAACTCACAGAAAGGAGAAATGCCGTGGCGGTTTCCAAGGATACCAGTGAACCCCTGCTGTGGAGCTCAAACACAGTCCTCAGTGGCACAGAGCACCCCCTGCATGAGGCATTGCAGGTGGCGAGCAACAAGTAGGGTGGCACTGGGCATCTTTGACTATGATGCCTCCTGAATGCCCCCGTGGGCAGCAGCACAAGGCTCACCATTCTCCAGGATGGCATTGCCAGCCTCCTTTCCATCTCCATAAGAGTCCCCAAAGATCCAAAGCCCATGCTAGTACCCACACAAGACATCCCTGTTCCGAGTTTCTTCTCTGGCTGTCCTCCAAGCCTGGATGCCTCCTTCTGCCTCTCAGATTCCCTGACTTCCTTCCAAACTCAGCTAATGTCCCATTCTCGTCAGGCGGCCCTTCCTTCCCTCCCATTTACCCCACACAGATCGTGTATGTGTATGTTAGTTTGCCCGCTGTCTCCCCTATTGATCTGTGACCTCTTTCAGGGAAGGAGCTCTTTCTGCCTTTCTTCCTTCTCCAGCACTTAGCACAGTGCCTGGCACATAGTAAGCACTTAATGCATGCTTGATTGGGGCAGATATCTGAGTCCAATCAGTTCAATCCCTTCATTTTGTGAAGGCAAAAACTGAGACCCAGAGAAGTAAAAGGGCTGCCAAGGTCCCACAGGTAAAGTCAGACTCAAGATGCTCTTGTCTCCTGAGTCACCATTCCTTCCTGGCCCAACTCTACCCTGAGATCAATGTCTGCAGTTAGTCAATCAACAAGCATTGATTAGGCATTGTATTAAGTGCTAGAGATACCAAAGAAAACTAAAGGAAATGGAAATAAAGGGAATGCTTATCAATTGGGGAATGGCTTAACAAATTGTGAAATATAAACGTGTAATGGAATATTATTATTCTATAAGAAATAAACAGGTAGATTTCATGAAAATCTGGAAAGACGTGCACTAATGCTGAGTGAAGCAGGAAACATTGTACACAATAACAGCAAAATTTTGTAATGATCAATTATGAGAGGCTTAATTCATCTCAACAATTCAGTGATTCAAGGTAATTCTAATACAACGATATAAGACATTCCAAAAGACTCATGATGGAAAATGTCATTCATATTCAGAGAAAGAACTATCGAGTCTGAATACAGATTTCTGAAGCATGCTATTTTCATTTTTTTGTTTTTTCTTTCTTGTGATTTTTCCCTTTTGTCTGATTCTTCTCTCACAACAAGATTAATGTGGAAATATGTATGATTGTACATGTATAACCTATATCAGATTGCTTGATCTCTTGGAGAGGAAAGAGGGAGGGGAGGGAAGGAGAAAAAAAAAGAAAATCAAAATATTATTAAAAAGTTAAAAACTAATGAACAATTTTTTTTTAAAAAGGAATAACCCTTTGAAGAAGATGACTCCCAGTGATAGGGAACCCATTTCTTGAAGCTGTTTATTCCACTTTGGCATAGCTCTAACTACTAGGAAAAATTTCTTATTTTCCAGAAACCTCTTCCCCCTTCTGCTATTCCTACCCACTGGGATCAGTTTTGTCACTTAGAAAAGAAATTGAGGAAAATAAAGGAATATTCTATGGCCAAGTGGAGCAAGTCTTTTCTTTTTCACTCCAGGACCTCTCCAATTTTGGAAAAAGTAAAGATCTTTCAAGCCCCCTTAACCCTTTTAGTGTAATGAGTCCCTTTGGCAGCAGTCTGGTGAATACCGTTGATTCCTTCTCAAAAGCATACATTTATATTGTTGCTGACATTAATGTTGAAGGAAATGCTAAATTTAAGTTAAAGGCTAATGAAAAGAAAGCCTTTTTTTTAAAAAACCAAGTTTACAGACCCCTTGAAATCTATAACCTCAGGGTTAAGCACTCATGATCTATACCTCTACCTATTAGACTGTTACCTCCCTGAAAGCTGGGTTTACATCTTTCTATTTTCATATCCCCAAGGGATCTCTCTGGGTCCCATGTTCACTGAAGTTTCTGATATTGTCTGACCTGTCATTCAAAGGAAGGCTTACAATATAAGATTCATATTTTAAAAAGTAAGGCAACTGACACTATTTCCCCATTACCCTAATTTGGGTACAAATGGAAGCAAACTGAAATGTCACTTAAGAGTAACCGTGCCTGAAAGTCAGTGGGAGCTATATCCAGAACAGAAAATAACCTGTGCATGCTCTCTGACTCAGTTATAGCATTGTAAGAGCAATACACTAAAGAGACCAAAGAAAAAGGAAGAGAATCTATGGATTAAAAAAAATGTTTAGAGCAGTTGATTCTATGGTAGCCAAGATTTGGAACTACCAGTGAATAGCTAAACCAGGAGTGGGAAGTCTTTTTCCTGCCAAAAGTCATTTGGATATTTACAGTATCATTTGCAGACCATACAAAATTATCAACTTACAGAACTCAAGTAGTAGGAAGTTGTTATATCTAGATTTCAGCTTCTCATCACTGGGTTGCCTTGGGAAATGATTTTGTGACCTTTTATAGATATTTCCCACCCTGGGTAAAACAAATGGTGATTTATGATTGACATGGAATATTCTTGTGCTGTTATAAATGATGAGATGGATAATTTTAAAGAAAAGTGGGAAGACTTCTCTGAACTGATGCAGAGTAAAGCAAACAGAACCAGGAGAACATGACAGCAATAATGTAGAGAAAAATTAGTCGGAAAGACTTGAGAACCATGATCAATGCTGAAGAATGAAGAAGAAATATGTCACTCATCTCCTTTCTCCTCAAAATTCAGAAGACAACAGGCATTTTCAGACATGGCTGACATGGAAGATTGTTTTACGGAACTATATAAATATGTATTGAGGGATTCAGAAATTAGTTTAATTTTAGGGGGGGCCATATGTGATAGGGACAGATTAATAAAATATATTTGTTACTTAACTCTATTTTAAAGGAATTTAATTTTTTTTGAGAGTGACCCTGAAAGCCCTGAGCACAGCTCAGATACAAAGTTTTTTATGCCTTGTATCAAAGTTTTTATGCCAAAGAGATTTTTCAGAAGCCCAGATCCCCAGATGCAACCATGTCACACTCCCTTATCCCACCCCACTTTCTTTTCAGGGACAGGGGAGTGCCTTTAAAAAAAATCGAGCTCTTTGCTTTGCCTTATCATTAAGGGGCCCTGTCTACGTTCCTCTTCCATCATTTATCTCAGTACTACACTGAATTCCATAGCCTGTGGATTTTAGGATGGGGAATGAACTCAAAATTATACAACAATTGGTTAAATAATTTGTTGTGGTAAGGGAAGGCTCAGAAGAGAGATTAGAAATCAGGTCACACTGAATATACTTTTTTTAAGGGGTTCCGAAGGGGAAAACTACAGCCAGTGGAAGGAAGGAACAAAGCAGTAATTCTTAGATCAAGGACTGCTTGCCTAGTGATGTGGGCCATTTTAGAAAGCAATGGGCAAGGGAATCTGCTGCCCCTTCTCGGAGAAGTCCAATGAGGGGGAACCACATCTGGAAAACCTGAATTAAAGTGGAAGGGGAAAGACCACTACTTAAAACTTGCATTTACTGGTCAATTCCTTCCCAATTCAAATCTCAGGATCTTCCAATCATATCCAAGAGCATATGCTATTTTCACATTTTTTTTCTCTCCCTTGATTTTCCCCCTTTGCTCTGATTTTCCTCTTTCAACAAAATTCACAAAGCAATGTGTATTAAAAAAAAATAAAATTAAAAAACAATAATTAAAAATGACACTTTCAATCAGGTCCAGGAAGAGTCAGAGGAGAACTAGGATAATTTAGGTGCTAGGGACATTTTAGCTCAAAAGCAGTTCAGCATGTTTTAGGATGAAGAAAATTGCCCAGTCCTGGAGATGAGGAGTTTGAGTTCTGAATGGGAAAGGGTATTTGTTGTGGAGAATAGTTTAGGCAGTCTAAGATCTCTCCCAAGTTGAAAATTCTAGGATTGTCCATCTGGCACCCATGAAGGGACAGTACACATCAGCACTTGCACACAAGATCACAGGATGGTAGTATTGGAAACCTTAGAAATCACCATCACAAGATTTTTCACCATTATTGTAGCCTGAGCCCCTTGGGCAGGCTGGTGAATCCCTTATAGAATCAACTTTTAAAAATACTTAAGACATACACAGAGCATTACAAAAGAAACCAATTATAATGAAATGCAGACGTGATTTTTTCCCCGTCATCTCTGAAATCTAGCCATTGACCCTTGAGGAACATGCATCTGCATAAAGAGGTTTTCACCATTACTGTGGCCTGAGCCTCTTGGGCAGGCTGGTGAACCTTTCAAAGAATCACCTTTTAAAAGACATTAAATACAAAGCATTACAAAGGAAACCAATTTTTTCCTATCTCTGAAATCTCGCCATTAACCCCTGAGGAACATGAACCTCAGATTAAAAATTGTTGATTCAGACTAGAATGCTCATTTTTCTGGTGAGGAAACAGGCCAGAGTGGCAATATGATTTACCCTGTCACACAGCCACAGCTAGAAGGTGGGATAGCCAAGCTTGAATCCCTATTGTTTTGATTCCTAAATCCACTATCCTCCCCCCCCCAATTTTACTAAGTTGGCTTCCATTTTAAAAGAGATGGGGAAATGTCACCGCAGCATTAGTTTCCTAACTGGCCCCCCAGCCTTCAGCTTCCCTTCCCCTCCTTCCCTCTGCTTCCCACTTGGCTGCCAAAGAGATTTTTCAGAAGCCCAGATCCCCAGATGCAACCATGTCACACTCCCTTATCCCACCCCACTTTCTTTTCAGGGACAGGGGAGTGCCTTTAAAAAAAATCGAGCTCTTTGCTTTGCCTTATCCTTAAGGGGCCCTGTCCCTTCCAATATACTTTTCCTCCACGTGGCCACCCAGCACATTGAAAAAAAGGGGGACAAAAGGTGACCTCCCTCCCCGGGCCTTTATACCGGAACTTCCAAAGTATAGACATCTAAGGAAATCCGACTGAGACCAAGCACACTCTCTAGCCATTCCTGTCCTCCTACCGTGCAGCCAGACAGAGGATCAGCAACCCCGGGGCCAGGAAAATCCTCCCTCCCTTCCTTCTCCTCTGCCTGCACGGGCTGACCAGGCTTTCTAAATGCCGCCTGCGGACCCACGCTAAGCTGCTTAGCCTAATACCATAACGCACGAGAAAAGGCAACAGAAGGTTTTTTAAATCACAGCTTCCCTCCTGGCTCAGGAAAAACCTGGGCTACGGAGAGGCCAGAGGGTCAGCCCCGGCCGATCCCGAAAGCTGTCGCGGCCACAACAGTCACTGAGTGCTCGGGAAGCTTTAGGACCCGATGTTGGTACTCTAACGGTAAACTCTCCCGCTTAAGGCGGCGGCGGGAGTGGGAGGGTGAGCCAGACATTTAGGTTGGTCCCAGCCTCCGGAGCAGCCCAGTGCTCACTTCAGCACAGAGCCCGAGGCTCCCGGGGGCAGCCACGCGTACGTTCCACTCCTACATTCTGCGGGATCTGGACAGCTCTCCTCAGTGCTGTCAGGATTAAAAGATCCTTGGTCACGGCCCCCTTCTCACACACACTCTCTCTTGTGGGGGTGACTGTTAAGCTCCGAGCCGAGCCTCTGCAGGCCGTTCTCACCTAGGAACCTCAGAACTCCCGCCAAGCCCTTAGAATAGATGTTCTTATCTTATGGAGAGCCCCCATTCCCCTCCCCCCCAGCTTGCATAAAACCAGTTTTTCACGTTGGGTCACAGTCTTGCCCCACGTAACCAATGCTGCTTTTGCAGCTCAGTGCCCCAAAGGCTAGGTCTGATATGTCTGTGCGTCCCCGTTCCCCTGTGCCCAGGCACTGAGTGCACAACCCCGACGTCCACACAGAACGAATCCCCTGGACCCAGTTCCTTCTCAGTACTCCTCCCCCCTCTTCTAGCTGGTGTTTCTGTGGCTCACGTCCACTGTGCTCCAAAGCTTGACTTATCTCTGCACCCCTAATCAGTCCCAGTCATAGAAGAGGAGGGTGCGGCCGGGGGAGGAGCAGCGACCCGGGACTAGGGAGGGGGAAAGATGCATGGGGGCTTCCTAGACTGTGACGCAGAAAGGTCCACACCCGGCCAGTTTGTCATTAACCCACAAGAGGGGAGGGGTCAGGGAGGGCGGGGACAGAAGGGGCGGGGGTGAGGGCCGCTGAGGGTACTAGCATAAAATAGGCGAATTGACAGAGCGGTCAGGGGCTAGTTGAGGGGAGGGGTCTGGGGGAGATCAGGAGCCCGGATAGGGGGGTTGAAGCCACACCCCCTGGGACACGCGGGCGCGCGGCGATTTGGTTCTGGCGGGGGGTCCAAGTGCTACTGGACTCACGCGGGGCAAAAGGGCTGGAGTTGGGGGGTCGGGTGAAGGAAGGGATGGGGGTCCCTTGGACTTCCGCGCGGCCTGACCCACAGTCACGCAAAGTTAAGAAGGGTTAGGGCGGGGGAAGGGAGTGAGGTTCAAGCAAAGGGTGGAGGCCC
Source organism: Sminthopsis crassicaudata (assembly GCF_048593235.1). NCBI lineage: Eukaryota > Metazoa > Chordata > Mammalia > Dasyuromorphia > Dasyuridae > Sminthopsis > Sminthopsis crassicaudata. The sequence goes on along the minus strand of NC_133619.1, from coordinate 573,196,275 downwards.
CCGGAGCCGCGCGCGGACTGACCCACGCGGCTCACAGACGGGGTCGGTCAAGAGTAAAGGGGTGGGATGAAACCCGACCAGGATAAGGGCCCGCGTGGGTCTGACCCTCGGAGGCTGGGACTGGGGCAAGAGCGACCGCCCGGGCCAGAGGTGGGGGGCCCCCCCGGGCGCGGACTGACCCACGCAGAGCTGTCCAGCGTAGGCGTAGTAGGACCAGCCGAGCAGGAGGCCGATGAAGAGCACGGGGATCCAGTAGAGTATCCGCCGCCAGCGCCGGGCTCGGGCCCTGGGCCGCCCTCTGGCACGACCGGACCCCCGTTCGGACCCCGACCCCCGTTCGGAGCCCTGGCCCTGGCCCGCGGACGCCATCGTTGCACCCTCCCCCCCGGCCCGGCAGCCGCCGCCGCCTCCTCCTCCTCCCTCTTTCCCAGCGCGCACGCCCACGGCCACGGCCACGGCCACAGCCGCCCCGCCTCCGCCCGGGAGGGAGGGGGGACGGGGGAGAAGGAAGAGGGGGAGGGGCTTGAGGAACCTGGGATGCTCCGGGATAAAAACCCTGGAGCTTTCCTCCGCCCTCGCCGGCTCCGGGGGCCGCCTGGTAGACTAGGCAACTGAGGCTAGACCTCTGGCTAAGGCAGAAGAAGTCACCGCCCCTCGGCGTCCTTCCTTAGCACCCTGGCCCGCCCATGCCTGCCTTTCCAGGCTGATGAACTCCACTCTCTCCTCCTTGCTGCCCTTTTCTGGGTCTCAGCCAAGCTGGTCTGCGGCGAGCCGGCTTCGCTACAGACCAATTCATGGGCTGCCGGCAGGCCTTGGTAACACACTGGTCCGGGGCTGAGCGCCGAGTTCCTCTCTCGCTCTGGGAGCCCTGAGCTCTGCCCCTTTGGATTCTCCCTGGTCCTCCCCCCGCGTTAAAACTCGTTCCATGCCCTCCCCCGCCCACACGCCTGTCTGGTTTCTTTGTATAAACTTGTGGGGGAGTGCGAGTGCTGGGTGCCGCCCCCTCCCCCTGCTCGGTGCCACCTGAGTGACTTGGGGCAGGTCTCAAGTGCTGAGGGCTGAAAAATGAGAGTTGGAGAGATGCTTTCGGTCCTGGGGTGAGGAGAATCTCTGTGACTGCCGTAATATCACATTTCTCCGCTGTACCCCTTCTCTCTACTCCTATAGCCACCGCTCCATCAGGCCTCCATCACCTCTCTCTCCTCTGCACAATAGCCTTCTACCTGGTGAGGCTGCCGCAAGTCTCTCTCCACTTCTGTGCAGCTGCCAGAGAGCAGGGCTGCCCGTCATCACCCTACTCAATAAACCCCAATGGCTCCCTATTACCTCCGTGGCCAATTATAAACGCCCCCGCTTGGCTTTTTAAAGCCCTTTATGACCTGGCCCTGGTTTACCTGTCCAGTGTCCTTATATTTTTCTCCATTGGTCTTCTGCTCTGTTTCCCACATGTCACTCCATCCATCTCCCAACTACTCAAAGTCAGTGGTTCCCGGGCCAAATGGTTTTTCCTCCTTTCTTCTTCTTAATTTCCTGGACTAGTATCGTCCAAATCTTGTTCAAATCACACCCTCTACAGGAGGCTCTTACCCACTCCCCTTAGTGCTTTCCCCACTGAGATTACTTCCCAGTCACATACCACCTAAGAAGAATTATATATTCTCCCCCATTAAACTGCGAGAGCCTTGAGGGCAGGGACTATCCTGTAGCCTTTCTTTGTATGTCACTTAAATTGCCCTCACGTTGCAGGTGCTTAACAACTGTTTTCGCTTTTACTGATTTAAATCTGAATCTTGACTTTTCTCGATAGATTCTTTTTTCCCTCTAATCTTCCGTGGCTCCTGGAGTCAAAAAGGCCTGAGTGCAAATCTCAGCTTCAGATTTATTAGCTGTGAGTCCTTGGGCAAATTATTTAATCTGTTTGCCGTAATCCACCAGAGAAGGAAATAACATCTCATCCCAGACTTACCCGACAATCCATGAGGTTATGAAGAATTAGATGCTACTGAACAATAACAATCTTCCAACATGTCCCTCCTTCTCCCCAATAAAGAAAGCCACTCTAACAAAGATTAAAAATGAAAATTACTAAAAAAACCAAATCCTAGTACAGAAAACCAACCAGCTCATTCCACTAAAGCAGGCAGTAAGCAACATTCCACAACCCTCCACTTTGGCAAAGAAAAGAAGGAAGTATATTTTGTCATCTCTTCATCAGTCAAGCTGGATCATTATAATTATAGTGTTTGGGTTTCATTTTTAATAGCATTTTATTTTCAAAATACATGGCAAAGATAGTTTTCAACATTCATTTTTGCAAAACCTTGTGTTCCAATTTTTTCTCCCTCCCTTCCCTTCTCTCCTCTCTCCCAGATAGCAAGTAGTCCAATATAAGTTAAACATGTGCAAGTCTCCTAAACATATTTCCACACTTATCATGCTGCACAAGAAAAATCAGACCAAAAAGGAAAAAATAAGAAAAAATCAGGCAAACAACAAAAAGTAACAATACTATGTTGTGGTCCACATTCAGTTTGGGTTTCATTTTTTTAGAATTATTCTTTTCCTTTCCACTGGTACATTGTTTTGCTTACAGTAGAATCTTTATCTGTTCATAAGAGTCCTCCCAAATTTCTCTGTATTCCCTATCTTCAACTTTTCCAACTCCCATTACCACAGTTTGTTTGGCTATTCCTCAATTGATGCTCATCTTGGGTTTCATTTTCTGAATTGAAATTAATCTCACCTCAAATGCTTATTATGATTGTTTTTGATTCAGACTTGTGATTGGAGAATGGCTTGATTTCTTATAAATTAAAGTCTTGTGATTGGAGAATGGCTTGATTTCTTATAAATTAAAGTCAATTCTCTGTATATTTTGGAGATGAGGCCTTTATCAGAACCTTTAACTGTAAAAATGTTTTCCCAATTTGTTACTTCCCTTCTAATCTTGTTTGCATTAGTTTTGTTTGTGCAAAAGCTTTTTAATTTGATGTAATCAAAATTTTCTATTTTGTGATCAATAATGATCTCTAGTTCTCCTTTGGACACAAATTCCTTCCTTCTCCACAAGTCTGAGAGGTAAACTATCCTATGTTCCTTTAATTTATTTATGATCTCATTTTTTATGCCTAAATCTTAGACCCATTTTGATCTTATCTTAGTATGTGGTGTTAAATGTGGGTCCATGCCTAGTTTCTGCCATATTAATTTCCAATTTTCCCAGCAGTTTTTATCAAATAATGAATTCTTATCCCAGAAGTTGGGATCTTTGGGTTTGTCAAACATCATAGTCTTAGATTTGCACAAGGACATTCAGTATGTGTCAGGGGCCACACTTGAACTCAGGTCTTGATTCTGAGACTGACTTGCTATCTGCTATACCATATTGCTTCTCAGACTGCCACAGAGTCCAATTTGCTTATTGCCCACGTGGTGGAATTCAATTCGCCAGACAAAAATGTGTCCACTATTGGAGGCTCAAAGATGATGTCTTCAGCTTCCTTTCCAAGGTCACAAAAGGGCATCAGCATCTGTGAATGAGGCTCCCTACAGAGAAACTGCCTCTTCAGAAACAATTTCTCTCATAGACAATTTCTTTGGGGAAAAGTTTTCCCAGATCTCTTTCCAGAGGCCTTCCAGTCTGTCCTATTTTCTTTACTGTCCTTTGGATTCTTATATTCAGAACAATATCTCCCTGAGTTCAGCCTGGAACTTCATCACTCTTGAGGGTAGAGATTACATTATTTTGTTTTGGTACCTATAGTCCCTAATACAGTATCTGGCACAGAGTAGCATCTTAATAAAGGTTACTTAATAAAGTAGTTACTTAAAAAAAAATGTACAAAGGACATCCTTTGGGAATAAGCTTACACTCTAACCCACCTCACCCCAACTCTCATTTTTTTTTTCTTTTCCATTATTTTTTTATTTTTATTTTTTTTATATGGCTTTTTATTTACCAGCTATATGCATGGGTAATTTTACAGCATTGACAATTGCCAAACCTTTTCCAACTCCCATTTGTAACAGTCCTCATTGGAAGTAAAACATATTGCTCCTTGATGACATGAATTAGTCTCAGTCTGTTTAATCCTTGACCCCAACAATCTTTAAAAACTTTCTTAGACATGTATCTCTTTTTCTGGGTGCTCCTTTGCCATTTGTCTATATATGTCAAGGGCCCTTTGCTCTGATTCAAAGGAGGTCCTTGTATTGGCTATGTGTACACAGCTGGCCCCTAGTTATTTTTCTTGTTGAACTATATGAAGTTGGAGCCACGGGACTGGGCTCAGAACTATGGAAAATCTGGTATATTTCTACATATGCTCAGCAGCTCACATTTTTTATTTTTATCTTACATACATTAGGGCTCTCTTCCATTTTGTAGCATGTCTCCTAGGATTTATGATATAGAAATCTCTTATGAAGGTGTAAGGATGTGATACATGGGATAGTGGATATGAGCAATATTTCTCCGAAGCTCTTGGGGATGAACACACCAAATGCCACAACCCTTAATCTGCTACTTGCTTGCTCCCTTATTCAATCTTTATCCATCTGAGTTTAAAAGGTAGTTTCTCTTTCCTCTCCTCTCCTCTCCCCTCTTCCCTCTCTCTCCCTCCCCCTTCTTTTCCCTTGAATCTCATTTCCTCATGCCCTTTTGCCTCCCTACTTGGCTTGTCCCCAAACCTGGGAAGTTGAATAAGTCATCAGTCCCTGAAAGCCATAACTGCCGGCTCTCAATGCATCCTTTCTCAGAATACTCTTGTCATCATTGGAGCCTTGCCAGTCTGTCCCTCCTAGGTTCTTCCCCCAGTGGAAATTAACTGTCAGATCTCCTCAGGAAGGATTTTCTGTCGATATTCTCCTAGCTGCCTACAAACTGATTCCTTCTTCCAGACGGTAATGGTCAGTCGCAAGAGCCCCTCTTTTGTTTTCTTTACCCTAAAGATACAGCAACAGAATTCAAAGTCTCAGCAATTCTGGCTCTTGAAAACTCATAGGTTATATACTTGAGTTTTAAATTAAGCTTCTGAGAAATGCAAATCAAGACAACTCTGAGATACCACTACACACCAATACACACCTGTCAGATTGGCTAAAATGACAGGAACAAATAATGATGAATGTTGGAGGGGATGTGGGAAAACTGGGACACTGATACATTGTTGGTGGAGTTGTGAAAGAATCCAGCCATTCTGGAGAGCAATTTGGAACTATGCCCAAAAAGTTGTCAAACTGTGCATACCCTTTGACCCAGCATTGCTGTTATTGGGATTATATCCCAAAGAAATACTAAAGAGTGGAAAGGGACCTGTATGTGCCAAAATGTTTATGGCAGCTCTTTTTGTTGTAGCTAGAAACTGGAAGATGAATGGATGTCCATCAATTGGAGAATGGTTGGGTAAGTTGTGGTATATGAAAGGTTATGGAATATTATTGCTCTGTAAGAAATGACCAGCAGGAGGAATACAGAGAGGCTTGGAGAGACTTAAATCAACTGTTGCTGAGTGAAATGAGCAGAACGGAAGATCACTGTACACTTCAACAACAATACTGTATGAGGACGTATTCTGATGGAAGTGGAAATCTTCAACATAAAGAAGATCCAACTCACTTCCAGTTGATCAATGATGGACAGAAATAACTATACCCAGAGAAGGAACACTGGGAAGCGAATGTAAATTGTTAGCACTACTGTCTATCTACCCAGGTTACTTATACCTTCAGAAGCTAATAATTAATGTGCAACAAGAAAATGGTATTTACACACATATATTGTATCTAGGTTATATTGTAACACATGTAAAATGTATGGGATTACCTGCCATCGGGGGGGAGGGAGTGGAGGGAGGGAGGGGATAATTTGGAAAAATGAATAAAAAAAATTCAAAACGTAAAAGAAATTAAAAAAAAATTAAGCTTCTGAGTTTCATTTTATTGATTTGGACCCCCATTTAACCCAGAATCATAGATTCTGGATTAGGGAGGTCCTCCTTGACCATGCAGTGTAACAATCCCAGGAGACATCACTTTTGCAACTTACCTGATGAGCTATCATGCAGCCTCTGCTTGGGGAGCTCCAAACAGTGGAAACTCAGCTCATCCAAAGGAAACCTATTCCACTTGGAGACAACTTTCCTTTGTAGAAATGTGGCGTGTGTGTGTGTGTGTGTGTGTGTGTGTCTGTGTGTGTGTGTGTCTGTGTGTCTGTGTACGCACCATCCCACAGAAATCTGGATCTTTGTAAATTTCCTTGCTTGGCTCATGCTTATGTCTTTTGGGGCCAAAGTGTCCAGTGCCTCTTCCACATTGTTTTGCCCTTCACATCTTTAACACAGCTGTCATGTCTCTCTACTCACCTCATATGACATGGACGCAGTGATTTTGCCATCTGGATGATTCTCCAGTTTACCAGGGTCCTGAATAACCTGGCCAGAATTGTACTTAACACTTTAAATAAGGGCTGCCTATAGAGAACAAAGAACTTTCACCTTTTAATTCTTGGAAGTTGGAACCCTTAATACTACCCAAGATGGCATTCTCTCTCTCTCTCTCTCTCTCTTTTTTGACTACCCAAACATGCTATGGTCTCATAGTGAGTTTGCATTCCAGTGAAACCTCCAGATCTTCTCCAATATATTATCTAAATATGTCTCCTCTAAGCTGTAATTGTGAAGGAAGTATAAGTGAAGGAAACATAATAATGATCTCTACTGAGTTGTCAATGTTTTTTTATTTCAATGATTTTTATTATCAAAAAAGAAAACAAAACATCTTTAAAGATGTATCTCTGAAACATGGACAATTCTTTGCCATCACAAAAAGAACTACTACAAACATTTTTGCATATGTGGGTACTTTACCCTTTTTTTGTGATCTCTTTGGGATATAGACCTGGTAGTGACAGTGTTAGATGAAAGGATAGTTTAATGGCCCTTTGGGTATAGTTCCAAATTGTTCTCCAGAGAGGTTGGATCAGTTCACAATTCCACCAACAATACATTAGTGTCTCAGTTTTCTACAGGCATTTAAATAATAAATTATTCAGGCTTTTTATAAATTATGCATATTTTAAATTATACATTTTTATTATTCAGTTGTTTCTGACCCTTTGTGACCTCATTTGGGGTTCTCTTGGCAAGGATACTAGAATAATTTTTTCTCTAGCTCATTTTACAGATGAAGAAACTGAAGTAAACAGAGTTAAGTACCATGCAGCTAATAAATGCTTGAGACTAGATTCAAATTCAGGAAGATGAGACTTTCTGACTTCAGGCCTATTACTTGCATACTATGCTACCTTACTGCCTAATTAGGGCATACATATTATTATTATTTTTTTAACTTAAGCTTTTTATTTTCAAAACACGGATAATTTTCAACATTTACTCTTGAAAAATCTTGTGTTACATTTTTTCCCTCCCTTCCTCCATCCCTTCCCCTAGATGGCAAGTAATTCAATATATGTTAAACATGTGCAATTCTTCTACACATATCTGCATATTTCCACAATTATTGTGCTACACAAGAAATATCAGATCAGAAAGGAAAAAATATAAATAAACAAAATGCAAGCAAACAACAAAAAGAGTGAAAATAGTATGCTGTGATCCATACTCAGTTCCCATAACCCTCTCTTTGAGTGAAGATGCCTCTTGTCATCATAAGATCATTGGAATTGGCCTGGATCATCTCATTGTTGAGAAGAGCCACGTCCATCAGAATTGATCATCATATAGTCTTGTTGTTGCCATATACAATGATCTCCTGGTTCTGCTCATTTCCCTTTGCATCAGTTCATGTAAGTCTCTCCAGGCCTTTCTGAAATCATCCTGCTGATCATTCTTATAGGACAATAATATTCCATAACATTCATATACCATAACTTATTCAGCCATTCTCCAACGATGGGCATACACTCAAATTCCAGTTTCTTGCCACTACAAAAAGGACTGTCACAAACATTTTTGTAGATGTGGTCCTTTTCCCTTTTTTCTGATCTCTTTGTGATATAGGCCCAGTAGAAACACTGCTGTATCAAAGAGTATGCAGTTTGATAGCCCTTTGGGTATAGTTCGAAATTGCTCTCCAGAATGGTTGGATTCTTTCACAACTCCACAAACAATGTATCAGGGTCCCAGTTTTCCCACATCCCCTCCAACATTCATCATTATCTTTTCCTGTTATGTAAGCCAACCTGAGAAGTGAGTAGTAGTTCCTCAGAGTTGTCTTAATTTACATCTCTCTGAACAATAGTGATTTAGAGCACCTTCTCATATGATTAGAAATAGTTTTAATTTCTTCATCTGAAAATTGTCTGTTTATATCCTTTGACCATTTATCAATTGGATAATGGCTTGAATTCTTATAAATTTGAGTCAATTCTCTATGTATTTTAGAAATGAGGCCTTTATTAGAACTTTGAATGGAAAATTTTCCCCCAGTTTATTGCTTTCCCTTCTAGTCTTGTTGGGCATACATATTATTCTGCTAATACATGTATATTCTAAAGCTTACATAAAAACAAATTCCAAAAAGGAGGAAGTAAAGTTTTAGAAGGCATTTCACAAGATACTTCATTGATTAATGATTCAAAAATCCATCTTATCTGCAATTGAGAACAATATGATGCTTCATTATTTCCCCAAAATCCCTATTTCTGTTCTAGGGGATAGAGGAGATTTAAAAGTGACTGCTTATTAATAATTATTCAATTAATTTGGTCAAGGTGTCAAGCAGGTGAATTTCTCTTCTTTTTTTGGATGATTTCATAATAAAAGGTACAGAGTACAATAATCAAATAATGGATCATTACCACCAATAAACATAGCTTTCCAGCTGGAACTCTGTTTTTTGGGAAATGTCCTAGAAGGATGTATCAGTTGTCTTTCATGCTTGAAGAGGACCAACATTCTATCACTATGTTGGGGCCAAGGTGTAATGTGTGCAACTGTGGGGGTTCAGAATAGTACAAGCTCAGAAGGCTCTCCCACAATTGGATACTAATGTTCTACATGAACATTTGGAGTGGAGATGTTCTACATTTGTGCATCTCACATTTTTTTGAGCACTGCACTATCTTTGATGTGGGCATGCTGTGCTGAGTGATCCTGTGCCAGTGTCTCCCTTGTTATGCAATCAAGTTCAAAATCTTTCAGAGAGACCTTGAGAGTGTCCTTGTACCACTTCCTCTGATTTTGTGTGAGTGCTTGTCTTGTGTGAGTTCTCCATAAAATAGTCTTTTAGGGAAATGCATGTTTGGCATCCGAACAATGTAACCAGCCCAGCTGTATTCTCTGCAGTAGAGTGAACGCTTGGCAATTCAATTTGAGAAAGGACCACGTTGTCTGGTACCTTATTTTGCCAAGTGAGATTCAAAATCTTCCTAAAACAATTCAAATGGAGGTGATTTGGTTTCCTGGCATGTCACTGATACACTCTGCATTTTTCCCAGGCATATAATGATGAGGTTAGCACAACTGTAGGTCTTCGATTTGGTAGGCAGCCTAATACCTCTTCTCTCCCTCACTTTCCTTTCATGCCTCCCAAATGCTGAGCTAGCTCTGACAATGTGTGCATCAACCTCATCATCCAAGTGAACATCCCTGGAAAGAATATTGCCAGGGTAAATGTACTTATTACAGAATCCAGAATTTTCCATTTGCTATAATTGATGGTTCCATGAAAGGATGATGTGATATTAGCTAGTAGAAAATCTCCTTTTTCTTGACATTAATTGTCAGGAAGAAATTAGCACAGGCAGTAGAGAATTGATCCATTCTTCATTGCATCTCAGTCTCAGAGGCTGCAAACAAAAATCATGTACCAATTCCCCCTCCATTGAAGTCTTGGCTTGTAACCTTTTCCAGTTAATTAACCATCCATGCAATAGCTGTTTTCATCCTTGTGGAAAGTTTCTGACAATATTGCTGGAAATATCGTGCTAAAAAGCATGGGAGCAAGCACACAGCCTTGCATCACTCTACTGGTGACTGAGAAAGCTTGAGAGCATCATCCATTATCAAGAACCTGATCAAGCATGCTGTCATAAAATTGATGTGCAATACTGATGAACTTCTCTGTGAAACCAAATTTTGCTATGAATTTCCACAAGCCCTCATGACTGATAGTATCAAAGGCCTTGAGCAGATGGATGAACATTGTTTACAGACCTCTGTTCTTCTCCTAGCATTTCCCCCAGTTATTGGGCAATAAATAGCGTTCTGAAGTCATTGACTGATCTGTTAAGAACACTATGAAAGTGTTTCTCTCTCCAGGATCATGTCCTTATCACTTGTCACAGCTCCATTGATTAATGGGGCTCCACCAGCAATGAGAACTTGAGATGCACCGTAAGTCTTCAGCCCATAAATAGTCTTCGGGGCATCATAAACGTGCTTTAGATTGCTACTATCCATGTAAAACTGCATTTCCTCTGTTTTCATACTGAACCAAGAATTCTGCAACTTGCTAAGCTGCACTTTGCTTTTTATGGAGTTCAATGCTACCTGCTTAGAGATGGATGAACCATCCTGCTGTAAACCCTGTGGAGTTTTCATTTTTCCATTTAGCAGCTTCTAAACTTCCCCATCATTTTCACCAGACCAATCTTGCTGTTTGAGTGTTCTGACCCAGATGAGTAAATGCAATATTGTATACCAAATCTCTTAAAGCTGCCTATTCCTTTTCTGTTCCAATGTTGTCCCCTGTGTTTTGGCTCAGCTTTCCCTCCTAGTCAGCATCAAACTATATATGCTTGGAAAAGCAGTCTAATATATTGACATTAAGTCTTCTGGCAGTCCTTTTGCCTTGAAGCCCTGTTTTGGTTGAATGCAAATGTGTAGCTTAGAGAAGATAAGTCTATGACCAGTCCAATACTGCGCCGCCCATCATCTTCACTATTCTCATATCCTGTCTCCCTCTTTTCCTAGTGACATAGTCTTTAGATACCACTATGAGATTGCATCCATGAAGTTTTATTACATTTAGGTAAATGGAAGACAGTGTTGGTAATGAAAAAGTCATGAAATACACAAATTTTCAATAGTAAGTGACAGTTACTGTTCCTGTTTCTGACTCCATTCTTCCCAAGAATTCCCTGCCATGTCTGGTAGTCTGTGCGTGTTCTTGCATTAAGTCACTCAGAATTAGAAGCACAATGATAATAGGGATTTCCAGGTCTCATAAAATTTTTTTTCAATCTCATCAAGGTTCATCATGGTGAAAGCATATGCACTAATCATGGTAGTGTGATACTTTCTTGAAAGTGGCAATCACACTGTCATGAGCTGTCATTCACTCCTTTTGAGAGATATACAAGTTTGTTGACTATATTAGTTTTGATTGTCAGCTTCATGGCACCCCACCCTGACTTCATCTCATCACTGTAACTACTCCAGAAAACTATCTATCCAGCTCTGACTGGCCTCCATTTGCCAACCTTGTTTTATTTGGGGTTGTTGTTGTTGTTTTGATCCAATACCTGTTAAGTTGTCTTACATCTTTTAGATTCATCTTTTAGGTCTTGCACATATTTCATGTACTGATGGTGTATAGAATCACCTTTGCAAAAATTTTTATATACATTTTTGTGTGTTTTTTTTACTGCAGGGTAGAAGCCCTACCTGCCATGGTAAATAATTCAGGGTTGGGTAAATCAGACAATTTTTAGGGCACCTTTTCTAGACCTGTCCTCATATCAGGAGGTAAGCAATACGGTCCTTCAAAAAAGCTGCTCAGATATTCAAGAGGCTGCAGAATCTCACTGTTTAATCAGAAAACAACCCTGTGACTTAGGCTGCTTGTATGCAGGTTGTGACTATAATTCCCAATGCAATTCTGCACCATGTGTCCCCATAGAACTTTGAGCTAGGTAAAATATTATCATAGTAAAATAATACAAAGTCAGGAACTATATAAACACAATTACAAAACACTTCACATGAATAAATTTAGATCTAAATAATTAGATGAATATTAATTGCTCATGGATAGGCCGAGATAATATAATAAAAAAACAACAGTTCTATCTAAATTGAACTACTTGTACTAATCCAATTGCCAAAAATTGCTTTATAGAGATAGAAACAAATGACAAAATTCTTCTGTAAAATAATAAAATGTTGGATAGTAAAAAAATGAAATAGCAAAATAATATGGGTGATGTATTTTGAATTTTGCATTAATAGGATTTAAGTGAATCAGAGTTGTGCAAAGTTGTCAATCATACTCCCTCTTCTAGAGTCATCAGAATCCAGTGGCAAGACAAAAGTCAGGATGACTGGCTGGCTCAGGATCCAGTGAATAACTTTAGCATCTTCCATATCTGACCAAGCTGTAAGTATTCTATAGTACCTGTTTTTGCAGCCTTGATAACACATTTGAAATTATTCATATCTACTTATTTCACTGGAGAAAACTTCACATGCTTTGGGTTGATACCCTCCCCCTCCTCAATTCACCAATGGGTTTGAGGCCTGTTGGTTTCTCCAAACTAGTTTAGACCATCTGCCAAGATGGTTTTACCAAGGTGTGGCCACTGAGCCTGCCACAGCTTCTTAGAACCACAAATGAGAGTTGAGTGGCAGAGGGACATAAAAAGTGGAGAAGAAGTTCTGAAAAGGGCTTGGTAGCCTTCATACCGGAGGTATTGGTCCTCTCTGAACATCCCATAATCTCAGAGGGATGAACTCATCACAGTGGGAAAGCCATAAGAAAAAGTGAATTTTCTCTGATTTCAATTCAGCAGAAGATTGTCAAGGTCAATTTATTCCTCTCTTTATGTGGTTTGATTTAATGGATAGTATCATATTTTAATTTCCTATTCATATTTGGATATTTTATTTGTATTTTTGTATGAATGTGATGGATATTAAGGAGGCTAATTCAACTGGACCAAATGGAGTGATGTATACCATACCTGGAATGATAGGTAGGTAGGCAGGTTGTGAAGGGATTTCAATTCAAAACAGAGGAGACAAAAGTGTCCTTGGAGTTTATCATTCAGGGGAGTGACCCAGCCAGATGAACGCTTGACAACAATCACTTGGTAGGTGAATGGTTGTTGATGGAATAGGGAGAGAGGTTGAGGCAGCGTGCTGTTAGGAAGCAATTTCAATAGTCTAGCCTGGAGGTAATGAGGGCTGATAGTAGGGTGGTGGCTATGGAAAAAGCAGACCAGAAACTAGGTGTGTGTTAGGGAGGGAAATGACACCTTGGCAACTGATTGGAACTGAGGACCGTGAGGAATCCTGGGTGACAGGTGAATGGGAATATCATGGTGTCAATATCGGTCAATATCAATACAATCAATAAGGCTGACCACCTTAGGCAAAATTAAGATATAAGCTTGTAACCAGGGCGGAGCTTTCCCCATCTCTGAGCTTCAGTTCTTTCTAGAATGAAGAGCTGCACTGGATAGCCTTTGAAGTGCCTTTGCCTTCCAAGATCCATGAGGTCTGTCTGGGAAGTGGCTTCCTTCCCAGAGTTACCTTACAATTCCAATATTTTAACACAAGAGGGCATCCCTGTACCTCCAATGCCTTTTTTATTTTTATTTTATTTATTTATTTATTTTTAAATTAAACAGATGTGCTTCAGTTTGGAAAACAAGGTTTTGTCAAGGATTTTACAAAGAGGATTTACTTTTTGAAGCTAGATTAATAATGCACACATGTTTGGAGTGTTTTTGTTTTTTCTTTCTTTCTGTGAATCATTTGCCTCTGGACTTGAGGTGATGATACAGAGAGAATCACAGAATTCCAGAAGGACAAGGGAGCTCATTTATCCAACCCACACAGAAAAAGACTCCCCATTACAAGATACCATTCCAGTGGGCATCTAGTCAGCTGCCTGACACTTTCTCAGGCTCAGACACTCTCACAAGAGACAAATTTTTAAATTTAAATTTGTATATTATGGGGATGGAAGCAGACAAGAATTCTCATCCAATTTCCTCATTTGGAACTATTAAAAAAGCATTTAAAAGTTATCCTAAATGGGAAGTCTTTGGATGGAGCACCATGAGAAAAACTGTCAGCCTTTTTTAAACTATTAGTTCCTAAATAATGCTCTATTTCCCTCTCTCTGATCAGTCCAGTCTTGGAGTAAATATGAAAAGGGCCTTTCATTGATTCATCTAAAAATAGAGGCCTCTTTTCCAGTGCTTTAAAGGGATTATAGTAATAGTCAAAATATAGTAAAAACAATAGTCTCTAGAGTTCCCCTTTGACTAGCTAGAGAAAAGAAGCAAGTGGTCAGAGGGATTGAATGATTTTCAGAAAATGATTCTTCAAAGGAGCAATGAGCTTTAAATTACTTCAAAGTTATTGCTATTGAATTTGATTTTATTAGTAGCCCAGTGTTATGGCCTCTCAAAATCTTTTTATACCCTCTGAATTCCAATATTTTAGCCATCACTCTCAGCATTATTATCTGAACATTTGATAAACATGGTACATATGGTTTTATCCAAGTAATTGATAAAAAATTGGCATAGGGCCTGGAGATCCTTGGTCCTCTGCTAGAGACCTCCTGTGATACTGACATTGAATCATTAATCATCTTTTTTAATCTGACAATTCAATCTATTCTGAATGGGTCTAATTATATGATTATCTAGTCCATATCTTTTAATCTTCTTCATAACAACAGTATGAGATACTTTATCAAAAACTTGCTGAAAATCTAAGTCGGCTATAGCCACGACATTCTCCTCATCTAGTTCAGTAATCTTGTCAAAAAATGGACATGAGTTTTATCTGGTATGACTTCTTGTTAACTTGAAGTCATAATGGCTTCTTTTAATTATCACTTCCCTTTCTCAGTATTAACCATTCTTCTTTCATGAAAAACAGACAGATAGAAGAGACAGACACAGGGAGTTCCAGCACCAGAATCTAAAAGATGGCTGGTTAACTGAAGTCATCTATCTACTATATCATACTTCTGTGGCATGGGATCTATTTCCTTATACACCTCATCTATTTCTTCTTTCTGCCTAGGTCGTCTGTAGTCTATTCCAATTGACAGAGGCACTTCTGTTTCTCTCACAATTGACCTACAACCAAATAATCTTCATCACATTTCTCTTGATTCTCTGATTTCTGGATTTCTTCACAAGAACTGTTTCACATTTTGTCCCCTCTTTTAATTTTATAATATTCTCCTAAAACCTTCTTATATTATTTCTTTTGAATAAAATTTATCTATAGCCCAAGCTATGAGTTTCATCCAACTTAGTCTTAATAGTTCCTACAAGATCAAATTCTCTCCTTCTGTTAAAACCTCTTTTCATGTTGCCCAGATTTTAGAAATTTGGATGAAGAATTTTTGGAAATTTGATTTAAGAGTTGGACTTTTATTGCTTGCATATTGTTTTCTTTCTCAGGTCTTTTCCCCTTCTCAATCCAATTTTTCTTGTGCAGCAAGATAACTATATAAATATGTATACATATATTTTAACATATTTAATATGTATTGGACAACCTGCCATCTAGGGGAGGGGGTGGGGGGAAGGAGGGAAAAATTTAGAATAGAAAGTTTTGTAAGGGTCAATATTGAAAAATTACCCATGCATATGTTTTTATAAATAAAAAGCTTTAATAAAATTTTAAAAAGAGTTGGACTTTTACTATTATATAATTTCTTGGGTTTTGTCTCTTGTGAACTCATTGATATCTCACTCTTTATTCTTTTTCCTTAGTTGTAGCTACTGTCCATGATATCTAGGTCAGGGAATATATATATATGCAGGTAGTCTTCCTTCCCCCATTGATTTGATTTAAGGCTTATTTCACTTTAGATTTGCAAGAAATCTGACAAAAAACATTGTGATCAGCTTTTGGCATGTGTACTTTGTTTCTGGTCATGAATATTAAAATCGTGAAATAAAAATCCAAATTCTATTCTTAGACTCTCACTTTTTAGTAGCTGTTTGCTTCTTTAAATTCATTTTTCTTTTCAGCTATCTTTGCCTTTAATGGGCAGCAGTGAGGAAAACAGAAGCAGCTAGATGATTCAATGTATAAAGTGCTGGGCCTGGAGTTAGGAAGATTCATCTTTATGAGTTTAGATCAAGTCTCAGATATTTTCTAGATGTGTGATCGTGGGCAAGTACTTAACATTGCTTGCTTCAGTTGGTTCATCTATAAAATGAGAAGGAAATGGCAAGATACTCTAGTGTCTTTGCAAAAAAGCCCCAAACATAGTCAGACATGATTGAAAAATGAGTTAATAACAAGAAATGAGGAAAATGCAATCTGTGCCCCTACGGTCTTTGGCTTTCTGTTCAAGATTTGTAATTGTTAGGAATGGGTTATAGGTTCCCTTCTAGAGCTGTCATTTGTACCCACATGAATCACCAGAAGTGTGCTGTTCTCATTTGTTTTCATAAATCTGAGGTGAATTTTGTTCCATCTTGGATATTTGTCCTGGGTTTCCTGGGATGTCAACAGTTGTCTTCATGTTGTTTTGAGATCGGTAAATAGCTGCCTCTGAGCAGGGAATCATCAGCTATTACTCCCTATTTCTTTTTTCTCTGACCTTTACATGATGATCTCTCCTGACAGCTTCTGTGACTCTCCTCAACGATTTTTTTGAGAGACTTAACAACTTCTTCCTTTACAGAATAAACAGTTTTATACCCTTGAAGAATAGCCTCAAATTTATTCTTAGGCCGCTTTTCCTTCTTTTTCTTTTGTGTGTAACAAATGTGACTCGATTCTTCATCGGTCTGATATGGTTCAAATCTCCATTATTAGCCCTAAGATTCCTCCTTCTCCATTGAAGTTTCATTATCTGTTTCCTTTAGGCTAATAACTCATAGTCTAAAAATGCTCGTCTCTCCATCCTCTCCTCCAGAATCAAATCAGCCTAGCTTGGAATACATATAACAGTAACTCAAATCCTTCTCCTCCTGGGGTGAAATCAGCCTAGTTTGGGACATATGTAACAATATTTCAAGTTCTCCTTCTCCAAGGGTGAGATATCAGCCTACCTTAGGATACATGTAACAGGAATTCAAATCCTTCTCCTCCAAGGGCAGATCAACCTAGGGGTCAAATGTAACAGTAACTCAAGTCCTTCTCCTCCAAGGGTGAGATCAGTGTAGCTTGGATCATGTGTAACAGTAACTCAAGTCCTTCTCCTCAAGGGCAAGATTGGCCCAGTTTGGGACACATGTAACTGCAACTCAAATCCTTCTCTAATGGGAGATCAGTCTAGTATGGAACATTTGTATCAATATAATACTATAGCAGAATTAAATGATGCACCCTCAGTAAAGGCCATTGCTTCAGCTCTACCGGATAAAATCAATTGACTGTATCTTTTATTTGTTCCACTTGATATTTTAAAACTTATCTTGCCAGATCTTGCCAACTACCTTCCCATTCCTTCATGAATCTTCCCCTTCAACTTATTCTACTTGAACTTCTTTCATACTTTTGCATGGTCATCATGCTTTTATTTTATTTATTTTAACTCAGTTGAAATTGAGCCAGTATCTAGAGATTATTCCCCTTCACGTTTTCCTCAATTTTCCCCAAATTTCTCCATACCACATTTAACCTCTGATGCACCAGATCAAATCTCTCCAAATTATCTATACCAATGCTTCTTAAACTGTGGGTTCTGACCCCATCTGGAGCCATATAACTTAATGTGGGGACCATAGAACACTTGACAATAAGTAAAAGGTATCAAATACTGATGAGGTATAGATTTGAGGTACCCAAATGAAATTGAGGTCTACTAGCAGGTTTGGGGTCTAGGGAGTCAGATAGAGCTCCCCTGCAACCCCTCAGGATTTGGCTCAAGGATAGGGAGTTGAATGAGGTCTAGTGGCAGCGCAAGAATCCCCTGTAAAGGAATTTACAGACCTGAAAACTTAGATTGATAAAAGAGGTTTATTATGGGAATTGGAAGTAAGGTTCAAGTCTAGTTATTAAAAGGTGAAGGTAGAGATAAGAGGGCACCGGAAACAGTGTTCCAGTGGGCAGAGATCCTTGGCGTGCCAGGTATAAGGCTGCCATGTTTGGAACCTCTGCAAAGAGAGGATTTTAGTCTGGTTCCTTTTATAATGAGAGATTTAGCTAAAGGGCCCGTGGCTAGGATTCAGTGAGGGCTAGAATTTTCTTGATGGGGGTTGGGAAACCTGAGCAGATCATTTAAATGGGGGGGGGGGGGCTGGGAGAACCTGATCTCTGATTGGAATTCAAAGGGGTGCTTTTGACCAGGATTTGTGAACCAAAGGTCCTAGCTTCTTGAATTGATAATGCATCAGCTAGGAGGGGCTGGGAATCAGAAAGGAATAAATCAATCTGAAAGGACTAGTTTCTTAAAGGGACCACAACCTGCTTCAATACTCCACCAAAATTTAATTCTTTATGTAAAAAATAAGCATGTACATGCATCCCATTAGTATGCAAATTTGCTTTCCACTTTAATAAATGGTAAAATTATATGCATACCAAAGAATTGGTTTAAGATAAATTTCTTCATGATTTATTATCACTAAATGTTTGATTTGTATACTGATTTTACATACCTGTATATCTGGGGTCACATAAAGATTTCAAGAGGAAAAAAATTTAAGGAGCTCTGATCTATACAATATTTTTCTCCTTTTTATTAGGATTAAATCCTTCTCTTTTTTTCTGATCTCAACTATGGAAACTGAAGTAGGATGCTGAGATTGTGAAACTGGGTCTGTGGAAGGATGACAATAGTGAAGTTTGGTTAAGGGGTGGGGTTCACCAATGAGAAAATTCATGGGTTCTTTTTTTTTTTTAATACCTATTAGAAAATGCCCTATTGAAAATATTGAAAAAACAATTGCAGTTGCTCAGGAGAGATACTAGTGCTTGATGTAGAGACATGGATGCTGCCATTGCTATAGAAATGACAGAATAATTCATGGGAAATGATGAGGTCCCCAAATGGGAGAGCATATAAAGAGAAAAGTAAAGTGTTCAGAATGGAATCCCAATGAATCTTCACTGAGTAGAACTTGCATCAAATGCAGTTAGGGTTATATCTCCCCAAATGTCATAGTTTTAGAGCTCTTAAAGGGATTTTCATTTTCAGAGTCACTTTGATGTAAATTATGTCCCCTTTAACCTTTGGAGGGGGCCCTGAAACTGTGTCCCCTTTAATCTGTGAGAGACGGGTGATTGGGGTCTCCAACTCTCCCCTGGGAGAGGCATACTCTTCTGTCCATAAAGGAAACTCCCAAGATAAATAATCTCTTTTCAATTGGAAATCTAAGCCTGGGGCATAGACATTGAGCAGCTCAAACTCCCAGTTAAGTGAACTCATTCAATTGGAGATCTCATAATCAATAGTCCTCTACTGAGTGGCTTAAACCGCTCCCCAACCCCCAGCCCAAGGTATACCCAATATAATTAATTGGGATCACACAGCTAGTAAGTTTTGAGGATGAATGTGAATTCAGGTCTTCCTGTTTTAAGGCTGCTGCTCTATCCCCTTGCACCATCTAGCTATTCCCCCCTTTTTAGATAAAAACTTATTATTATTATTTTTAACAAAGAGCTTTTCTATTTGAAAAAAATGATAGCATTTTATAGCACTTTAAGGTTTGCAAAATGATTTACAAACATTTTCTCAGCTCATCCTTCCCCAAATCTGGGAAGTAATTGCTTTGTTACCCCCATTTTACAGATGAGGACACTGAAGCAGATAGAAATTAAGAGATTTGCCTAAGTTCACACAGTTAATAAGAATTTGAGGCAAGATCTGAATTCACATCTTCCTGAATTTGGGTCCAGTATTTTATCAGCTGTTCTACATATGAAAATACAAGGGCACTTAGACATATTGGAGGCTTCATTAAATGGAATGGAATTGGACTCAGCTATCACATTAGTGATGCAGTAGATGTAGTATGGCTTTGATGAAGTGCCAGGATTGAGGGTAAGATTCCCCTCTGGTCAATGTTGCAGATTCATCTGTGAAAGAATTTGCAAACCTGAAGTTTGTGGCAAAAAGGGGATTTATTTGCAGTAAGAAGACAACTTGCTAAGAAGACAACTTTATTAGAGAGCAAAGAATCCTGTTAGGATAATTTTTGCAAAGATGGGTTTACACTGAGAAGAAAATATCTTCATCAGTGGGCTAAGAACAGAAGGGCATTTAGCAAAGATTGGGGTTCAGAGTTCTCTTTTTTTATTAGCCCCCTGAGATTATAGAGACTAAGGAGATTAAGGGCTAATTTTTTTGATTCACTAGAGGGTGGTGATTATGGTCCAAGCCAAGATCTCCAATTGAATGAGATTATTTATCTTAGGAGTTGGCTGGGAGGGTTTGAGAGTTGGGAGCACCCTTTCCCACACAGTTTACATTAGGGCCCTTCTAACCCTTCCCCCACAGATTAAAAGGGGAGATCAGCTTCTAGGGGAGACAGCAATGATTTTGAGGTCCTCTGACTTTAGGAGGCTTCTGTTCTAACAATCTACCTGATTGTTGATGTGGTGCTAGTAGGAGTGAAGAGGTGGGGAATCCCCTCTGGTCTGTGCGGATCCAATGGGATAGAATTCTTGAACCCAAAAAATTTGAGTGACAGAAAAAGGAAGTTTATTGTTCATTAAGAAGGAGGCTCTCTTAGAGGGCAAAATTCCTAATGAGGACTTCAGCAAAAATGTGTTAACAGACCCCTGGTTATATGGGTAAATATTGGCCTGGGACTGGGAGCTGTCTGGGCTAACCAAGAAAGGACTATCAGACAGATCTCTAATTGAATAAAATCACTTAACTGGGAGTTCCAAGACTTTTCCCAGAGTCTGGGAATTCTCTGAAGGAATTTGAGCCACCTCCGAAAGATCTCATTTTCTTTTTTTTTTTTAAATTTTATAATTATAAAATTTTTTGACAGTATATAGACAGCTCTTAAGTTCATTGCTGATTGTTAGATAGATGGTCTGTTGGTCGGGGAGAACTAAATTCCTGAGACCATGCCTCTTCCTATGGCTGGGCCATAGAATTGGCATGTCAATGATAGAAATCTGGATAAAGGGGTTTCCTCTCTCTTGGCACTTTGCTAATCATTTACTGGAATTTAGCCCACATTGATTGGCGTGACAATTCCAATAAACTTTGCCCCTTGTCCAGGAAATGGGTTCAAGCCTGCAAATTCTTTGAGATACCTTGTGACCCTGGTCTATGACCCCACACTTTTGGGGCCCCCTTTCCAACCTCAACACTGAGACTCCCCAACAATGTTAAGAGTCAGGTTTTGCCTGTAAGACAGAGGCATTCCTCCAAGCTGGGCTATTTAAGAGAACAAGACTAGACCTAAATCTGGGGACTTTCATTTCTCAATCTCCAGGCCCTTTTGTGTGCTGGGTCCGCCATTAGAATGTAAACTGCTTGTTTTTCTTTTTCTTTCTTCTTGATCTGGTTTTTCTTGTGCAGCCAGATAGCTATATAAATATGTATACATATATTGGATCTAACATGTATTTCAACATATTTAACATGTATTGGACTACCCCAACTAGGGGAGGGGGTGGAAGGAAGGAGGGGAAAAGGGGGAACAAAAGGTTTTGCAAGGGTCAGTGTTGGAAAAAATTACCCATGCATATGCCTTGTAAATAAAAAAAGCTTTAATAATAAAAAAAGAATGTAAACTGCTTGTGAAGGCAGGCCCTTTCCCCCCTTTGCTTGTGTGTGTATTCTGGGAGCCTGGCATAGAGTAACCCTTAACCTGCTCTTTGACTTGGCTGGCTTCTGCTTTGGAGAATTTAGGCACCATTAGCAGAGTGACCAGCTCACAGTTTGTAGTTTGATCAGGGAGAAATCCCCATAGCGATTTATTTTTTATTTTTTTTGCTGGATATTGTTCCAAATCAGCTGTGCATCAAATGGGAAGTCTTAAATTAGAAAATCTATTTTAGTTTGCAACTGCAAATTGGGGGTGGTTATTTTCCTGAAGGGTGGACAAATGCCAGAGATGATTTGGGATTCCAAAAATTATCTGGAGCCATCATCAGTTGGAGACATTTCTGCCCCTAAGCATTCTTCTTCTTCTTCTTCTTCTTCTTCTTCTTCTTCTTCTTCTTCTTCTTCTTCTTCTTCTTCTTCTTCTTCTTCTTCTTCTTCTTCTTCTTCTTCTTCTTCTTCTTCTTCTTCTTCTTCTTCTTCTTCTTCTTCTTCTTCTCTTCTTCTTCTTCTTTTCTCTTCTTCTTCTTCTTCTCTTCTTCTTCTCTTCTTCTTCTTCTTTTCTTCTTCTTCTTCTTCTTCTCTTCTTCTTCTTCTTCTTTTCTCTTCTTCTTCTTCTTCTTCTCTTCTTCTTCTTCTTCTTCTTCTTCTTCTCTTCTTCTTCTTCTTCTCTTCTTCTTCTTCTTCTCTTCTTCTTCTTTTCTCTTCTTCTTCTTCTTCTTCTTCTTCTTCTTCTTCTTCTTCTTCTTCTTCTTCTTCTTCTTCTTCTTCTTCTTCTTCTTCTTCTTCTTCTTCTTCTTCTTCTTCTTCTTCTTCTTCTTCTTCTTCTTCCTCTCCTCCTCCTCCTCCTCCTCCTCCTCCTCCTTCTTCTTCTTCCTCCTCCTCCTCCTCCTCCCCCTCCTCCTCCTCCTCCCCCTCCTCCTCCTCCTCCTCCTCCTCCTTCTTCTTTCTTCTTCTCCTTCTCTCTCTCTCTCTCTTTTTTTTTTCTTTCTGCTGAGGCAATTGGGGTTAAGTGACTTGCCCAGGGTCACACAGCCAGGAAGTGTTAAATGTCTGAGGTCACATTTGAACTCAGGTCCTCCTGACTTCAGGGCTGGTGCTCTCTCTACTACACCACCTGCCCCTTAGGCATTCTTTATTTATGTTCTTAAGAGCCCTAAAATCAGTAGAGGACTTGTTTGCTGAAGGGAGGGGATGTGAGGGGGTGCTACATGACACCTGGTTTTGTGAAGAACTCCAGACAAGGAAGTCTTGCCCAAGATTTTGGGAGATCTGAGAGTCTTTCTCACCTTTACCTTGATATCAGCTTACATGGAAGATTATGATTTTAGAATTATAGAATTTATGAAGCACCTACCTGTGCTGGCACTGTGCTGAGTACTGGGTATGGAGAAGGGCAGAAGCCAGCTCTTCCCTTGAGGAGCTCAGTGTGAGGGGACAGGCGTCCTTTGCTAAGATTCTATTTGGGTACCTTTCCACAGGGTTCAAAGGTTGGATCAATGGAGATCGACTCTAGCAGGTCCTAAGAAAACTTCCAGCATGTTGGAAAGAACACTGACTCTTGAATCAGAGAATACACATCCCGATCTTGGGCAAAGCATTTAAGCTCTCTGAGTCTCAGTTTCCCTCTGTAGAATGAATGGCTTTTAGGAGTCTCTTCCAGCTCTAGAACTAGAATGATGATGAGCCTGGGGAAGCCTCCAGCCTCCTCTTCCGTTGTACATCATGATGCTGATGTAACAGGAGTGGGGCTCATCTTCTCCCCCTATTTTTTGGGGGATCTTTGTCTCACAAATAGCCTGAGAGCTCAGCAGCTTCCGTAGCCTCTGGGTGGGTGGCTGGGTGGGGTGTGCTTTTGGCTCTATGGCCCAGGGATTCACCTTGTGGAACCCTCACTTTGCTTCCTGCCTGGGTTGCCATGGAGACTGAGTCTCTGAGCCGTGATTATGCTAATGGTGTCTATATTGATGCCCTAGTTCTCGAAGGCACTGAGCTGAATCCGAGAGGATGCCCCCAAAGGAGAAAGGTCTGCAAGGGGTGATGGGGCAGGGAAGATGGTAGGACAGCCCCAAAGGTTGGAACATGAGACTCGGCTCCCCATTGCAAGTCTGGTCTGTGGGAGCTCGGAGCTTGTCCTGGATGATGTGTAGAGTCATTTCAGAATCACAGAATGAGAGGTGCCAGGGAGAAACACTGAGTGCCTACTGTGTGCCAGGCCCGATACCTGACAAGGGATGGATCATCCAGCCTCTGCTGGAAGACATCCCAGGCCAGGGAATCTCCCTTCTCCTCTCCTGGCCTCTCAAACACCTCTCCTGTTACAGGTGTGCGGGCCAGAGCAACTCTGGCTTTAAATCCCACCACTGATACTATCTACATATCTTTGGGCAAACCACCTCCCCTCCCTGGGCCCCAGCTTCCTAAACTGGCTGGGGTGGGTCTAGCTGGGCTCTGGGGTGTCTTCCATCTGTGGAACTAAAATGTGTTGCTTCTTCCTGTGCCTCAGTTTCCTTCTATGCAGAGAGATGGGGTCTCTGAGGATCCTGGTGGCTCTAGAGCTGGGACCTGAGGGCTGTGAATGTGTGTGTGCACTTAGATCCCATCCATGTTAGCTGCCATGCTAGCCGACACAGGATGGTCACTGTGTTACCTCCTCACAGTTTGCCCTTTGCCCTTTTACTCCAGGAATGCTCACCCTTTCCCTTTAGACACCAACCTTTTGGGCGCAGCCTTGTCAATGGTGTAACCCTCCATCTCTTTTCCTTCATCCTCTCCCCCAATTCATCCCCACACTCACCCTTAATCCTACCCATTGTCCTGGCCCGCCTCGGTCCATCTATACACTAGGAGGGAGGTTATGGTGTCAGATGCTTCAAGCCAGAAGAGCCTTCACAGGGAAACTGAGGCAGAGTCCCTCATCATCCAAGTTCCAGCCATCCAGGACCTCAGACTTCTGGTGCAGACCTCTTCTGAGCTTCACCCGTCTCCTGCTTCCCCTCTGAAGCAACACTTTCAATAATGCTGTTTTAAAATAGATTTGGACTTAGAACCTCATTTTTTTTCACAGAATAGTTGTTGAATCATTCATATATGAAAATTGTATTTTTAATATAAATCTGGTTCTTGCCCATAAGAAAAAATAGGAACACATAACTCTTTACCCAAAGTACAATCTTGTCTCCTGTAGCAGCTACAAAGGGAATCACTCCCAAGGCTTCCTTTGCCTTTCTTTGTTACTTTGTTCATTTGCCTCAAGTCCTTCCTTAGACTGGGCCTCCCCTCCCACCCAGGTCCTCCAGTCTTTCCCCTAGCTTCTAGGCAATAGCCTCTTCACTGGCCTCCCTGCTTCCAGCCTCTTTCTTCCCCCAGAGGAGAGCCAGAGGTCAACCATGTCACTCAGAGAACATCAAGGACTTCCTGTGGTTGCCTCTTCCAGTGAATACTAACCCTCTCCTTGGCTTAGATTCAGCTCCCACCCACGTCTGCAGAGAGGACCCAGGAGGGATCCAGGGGCCGGACCAATGCTTCATTAAGGATGTTTCTGTGGTGCTGTCCCAGCTTACTCTAAGCCCCCCATGCCTTTAAGCTCTGAGCCCTTTTTAATCCTAGTCATGATTTTAGCCTGAGGGCTCAATGGTTTCTTCCTCCCTGGGCAAGGGCAGGCAGGGCCGAGACTGGGGTCCCCAGGCCAACTCCAAGATGAAGGATTGTCGCCCCCTTTTCCCTAGACAGCACTGGTCCAGGCTTCTGCTACTTCTCCTGAAATGTCCTCACATTCTTCATTGATGCTGAATTTCTTCTCTTTTCAATTTTGTCTCAATAGCATTTTATTTTTCCAAATTCATGTGAAAATGGTTTCCAACATTCATTTCTCTAAGATTTTACGTTCCAGATTTTTTCTCCCTCCTCCCCCCTCCACGAGACAGCAAGCAGTCCAATATATGCTTTTAAAAATTTTTTTAATAGTTTTTATTTGCCAGATATATGAATGGGTAATTTTACAGCATTGACAACTGCCAAACCTTTTGTTCTAATTTTTCCCCTCCTTCTCCCCCCCCCCACCATGGCTGATTGACCAATACATGTTAAATATGTTAAAGTATAAATTAAATACAATATATGTATACATGTCCAAACAGTTATTTTGCTGTACAAAAAGAGTGGAAACATATTTCCATATTTGCCATTTTGTGCAAGAAAAATCAGACCAAAAGGGGGAAAACCACGAGAAAGAAAAGACAAGCAAGCCAACAAAAAAAGATGAAGAGATGATGTTTGGATGCCCCCATTCAGCCTCCATAGCTCTCTCACAGATGTGGACGGCATTTTCCATCCCAGGTCTATTGGAATTGTTCTGGATCACTGCATTGCTGAGAACAGTTAAGTCTATTGTAATTTAGTTGATGCTGAATTTTAAATCAGTTTAGTTCAACACTCATCTATGGAGCCCTTTCTGTTGCAGAACTGGGCTGGGGGACGGGAATAGCCCAGAGGGACACGGTGTCTGGCCCGGTGTCTGCATCAGAGAGAACAATAATACACAGGGCCTCTTCAGGTGAAAAGAATCAAGGGATGGCTAGGCTCTGAACCGAAAAATTGCAGTTTATGGAGAAGTGGGAGGAAGGATCATAGAAACATCAACTGAGCCCACCTCCTCATTTACAAGTGAGCAGAGGGGAAGTGATTTCTCAGGATGCGGTTCTAGTGAACATAAGGTGGCATTCAAGCCCAGGCCTCCAGGGCTCCAAGATTGTCCCCCACCCCACTTCCACTAGACATCGTGCTGCAGATAAGGCTGGTGCCTTAGCTAGGCTTTGGGTTAAATGGCCTCTGAAGTCCCTTTCTGGGAGTCTGTGAGTGAGTGAGCCAAAGAGGAGCAAGGTGTTAAGTCCAGGTACGTGTTTATGTGGGGGGAGGGGGAGATTGTTACTTAGAAGGAGTATTATAATACATCATATATAGTAACTCATTTGATTCTTGGAAGGGCTTCTGAGGTGGCAGCTGCTGTTATTCCCATTTTATAGATGAGGAGATGAAGGCAGACAGAAGCTAGTTTGCGACTTGACCAGGGTCCCACAGCTGCGTCCTGCTATCTTTTTACTCAGCTGAATCTTCCTGAAGGAAGAGCATTTGACTTGGGGTTAAAAGAATCAATAGAATTTAACAGGATGGGGAAAGGACACACCAGGCACAAGTGTGGGCAAATGGAGAGAAGACCTTTCAGGGTTTGTGTGGTTGGAGGGTGGAGGGGAGTCCCGTGTGATCAGCCTGGAAACATGGAGGAGCACTAGCGTGGGGTCAGTCTTGGTGGTCACTCTGCACTGTTTTGTGATGGGAGGCGTGAGTCCACTGGAGATTTTAGAGGAGTGGAGGAACTTTTGTAGATCTTCATCCATGAGAGGGAGAGCGGAGGCAGGGAGACCTGGGTAGAGGCCACTAGGAGAGGAGAGTACAGGGCCTGGAGGCAGAAAGACCCAAGTTCGAATGCAGTCTCAAACACTTCCTAGTGGTAAGACAGGGAACAGATTATTTCTCACTACCTCAGTTTCCTCAAATATAAAATGGAGATCATAATAACATCGCTGACCTCATAGAATTGTTGTAAGAGTAAAGGAAGTAATGTCTGCAAAGCCCTGGATACATAAAGAGAAATTCATTTTCTTCTTCACTCCCTTTGCAACTTCAGAAATCAGTTTTTATGGAAATAAGCCCCCTAAATCCTGAGTTGAAAAACAAATTTTTTTTTGAGAAGAGACTAGAATGGTGGTTAATCCTTTATTCTCAGAGGGATTACAGTGCTGGCCCCCTCCATGTCAACAATGATGTTCTGAAGGGACCACCCCAAGAATCAGGTGCTGGGGCTGCCATGCCGGACTCCTCGCATTAGCAGCTTGCCTTGGCTCTGGGCCCGAAGGCACACCTGCGCCTCTCTCTGGGAATCGCTCCCTTATTAATTTTCCCTTTGGTCCTATCCATATCATCAATATAGCTGGCCAACAATAGCTCCTGCCTCTAATGGGTGCAACTGTCCTTGGTGTGAAGCATTTTGCATGGGAATATTTGGGTTAAATCTTCTGAAGAGTGTAATAAAAATCACTCCTGCCTGGGAAGTCCATTGAGAAGGTAGCTTGTGCTGATTGCTGCATTCTCTCCCTACGTCACCTAAAGTTTCTTAAAATTTATTTTATTGAAAGAAACAGAATACGAAAAAAGAAAAACAGAAAAGAAATACAAAACAAAATGAAACAAAACAAAAGAGAATACTGTATGTGCCTAGCAGAAGATCAGGGAGGATTCAAAATATATAACAGCAAATGACCAGTTCAAGAAAGTATATATATCAGAGGAAGAAATTATATTCATGTAAATTGTTCTTTTGTTCTTTGCTGTTCCCCTTATTTACTTTATTCTGTTTTTCCCCTTTCATTCCTCCCACCTCAAGCAGTTAAAAAGGATATATTTATGTATACATATGTAGACACACACACACACACACACACACACACACACACACACACACATATCTTTCCTATCCTTGCTGACCCTTTGCTTTAATTCTGCTCCTGACTTGCCTTGTTATTACTTGCCCTCTTCCTAGCCATGGATCCTTCTCTCGGCTTCTTCCCACACCTTTTGGTTCCTGGTCTACCCGTCCTTTTCCCCTTATTTCTTTATAGATTTTGGAGGGTGCCGCACCCTTCATGGTATATAGGCTGTGTTGCTTATTTAGCCCATTCCTGATGTGAGTAGGTTTTCAGAACTATAAGCCCTCCTCCCCCTTCTGATGCTTCTGTCTATTCTTCCTCTGCTAGTCATTTGTATGACGTAATTATTAATTCTATCTAAAACTCTGCTCCAATCTTTCTTTTGAGTTGCCTTATTGTTGATGTCAATCTTAAACATATGTATTCATTTTCCATGTTTAAAAAAACATAAACAATTTGTCCATATTGAGTTCCTCGAAATTGATCTCTGATATTGGCTCTTATATGCTAAAATTTTAAAATTAAGTTTGGGTTTGGTTGATAGAAAGTCCTGAAAATCTGCAAATTCACTGAATGTCTATTTTTTCTCATTCAAAATTATAGAAAATTTTGCTGGCAGAAGGCCAGACAGGCCATCTCACATTGGAAAAGGTTCAAATCTGGTTTTGGGGATGGGTTCCATACATTTGGCATACAACAGGTGCTTAATAAATTATTGCTGATTTAATTCAGTTACAGCTCTTTATTAAGTTTTTTCCCTGCACAGAAGGGATGCTTGGTATATAGTAGGTGCTTAATCAATGATTGCTGATTTAGTTCTGTGGCTCTTATTAAGTTTCTTCCCTGCACAGAAGGGATGCTTGGTATATAGTAGGCGCTTAATCAATGATTGCTGATTGATTTAGTTCTGTGGCTCTTATTAAGTTTCTTCCCTGCACAGAAGGGATGCTTGATATATAGTAAGTGCTTAAATGATTGCTGATGAATTCAGTTCTGTGGCTCTTAAGTTTGTTCCTGCGTAGAGCACTCAAATCCACACTGAAGGAGCAGCACAATGAAAATTGGCCACTGAGTGGAAGGGGGCACAAAGGATCCCAATGGATACCCTAGCACGATAGAGATGTAGGGAAGGCACTTCAATCAGGCCCTTTGGTTCCCCACTAGGGATAACTGCTTTTGTGGCACATTTGCCAAAGACTGGAGGGATTAGGGTTGGTAACAGGGGTTGGAGTTTGTATTTACGCCAACCACACACCCCACCTCCTAGAAATTTAAGCAGGCTTTCAAGAGATGTTGATTGGGACTTTGTGAAATTATATTTCTGATCCATAGTCTTAGACTACTTAAGTAGTGCCTTTCTCCTTGTTTCCAAATCTTTTGGAATTAAAAAAAAATAATATTCCACTGTTTGTATTTTAATGGAAACGAGACCATTGTGGAAAAGATTCATATTTGAGCTATAGATGGAAGACCCATGCTGTATCTCAAAACATGCTGTGCAATAAGAGTGAACAAAATGGCAAGGAAGGTGCTTTCCCTCACAACATTGGTGATTGTGACCAAATTGGAGAAGATTGAGTCCAGAGTGACTGGAAGAGGGACTTCATGTAGTGCTTCCCCACGTGTTCATCACGCCAGGTATCCATTAGGACACTCTGTGCTGGTGGCTGGCTCACTGCCCTCCACTCGGTGATCAGTCTTTTAATCGAGCATCTCCTTCAGTATGGGTTTGAGTGTTCTATGCAGGAAGAAATTTAAGAGCCACTGAACTGAATCAATCAGTGCTCATTTATTATACCCAGCACTGTGGCCCGAAGCCTGAAGAATGAAGTAATTCCTTCTTGCAAAAGACCAGGAAGGCCTTGTTTAAGGGTCAGTTCTGTGTAGAGTATAACTTGCTGGTTGGTCATCAGATAAAAACTCTTAACCTCAGTCACATTCAACAGTGGCTGAGATGACGTGAGACAGAAAGGAGAGAGGTTGTTCCTGGGTCTCTCAGGTGGTGACTTTGTGACTTCTTTTTAGGTTAGAACTTCCTGGAGCCACCTAATCCCTCTCTTCCTAAGCTAAGGATCTTTTGGATGGGGACATGGAGACCAGTGAACTCCTGCCTCCAGGGCACTGACCTAGGATGCAGCCCCATGGCCTTAGTGTGCCTTCTGGTAATTCTCATTTAAAAAAAAAATTTTTTTTGACATTTACTTTTATAAGATTTTTGATTTCCACTTTTTCTCCCTCCTTTCTCCCCAAGATGGCAATCAATCTGATAGAGGTCATACATGTATAATCATATTAAATATATTTCCACATTAGTCATGTTCACTATTTTAAAAGAGACATAAAAAGGAATAAATTGTGAGAAGAATTTTTAAAAGCGCATACAAAGAAACAATTCTGAGATGTCACTTTAAACTTTTATTTTGTGATACCACATTTAAAATGCAGGAGTTCTGTCGACATGATGCTAGGATTTGACATGGAGATCTAACTAACATCAATCTTTCCATAAAAATGTTTTATAGAGGCAAATATTGCTAACACATAGAGATGCATTGTAATCAGCAGGAGACTAGTTTTTCTGAAGTTTCTGGCAAGATTTTGCTTATTCACATAGGAATATTATATGGCAGTCTTACACACAGACGGGCATTCATTGACTTCCTTGGGTAGGAAAAGGCATTGAGCTGATTTTCCTGGTGCTAACTATTACTTCCTGGGGCGGAGAGAGGGGGATCAGGCACTGCTGCTATGAGCCACACTTGTGGAAAACCAGGCTTTCTCTCAGGCCTTAGGCAGAACAGCAGTTACTTACACAGCATCATTTTCCATCAAATGATAACCTTAGGAACAATTTAAGTTAAGCTGGATGTAGAGGTACTAACCTCATATGGAATAGCAGGAGGTTTTCATTTACTTCCTCAACCTTCAACCAAATCCTCAAATTATATTTTAAAAGTACAAGTGGAACCAAAGCCAGGTGATACTTAAATTTTAGACCTAGACCACTGTAGGGAACAGCACGCGGGTTATCAGGGAGCTAGCCAAAGTCAGCCCACCAGCCATGGCGCTGACATCTTGAAAATACTCATGGCTCTTTAGATGATCTCGCCCCCATCAACATCATCTCAGCTGTCTCATAGCTGGGGAATGTGGCCTGCTACCTTTTGTGTTCTTCCTTTTTAATATTGCTGGAAAGGCAGCCAGCGACCTCAGGACTATCCAGGCCTGACATTTAAGGCCTGGCCCATCTGAAGAAGGTGTTTGTCTGCAGAGAACTGGTCAGCAAGTATGACAACTCATGGAGGTCCCCATCATGTGGACTGGTAGAAAAAGAAATCACCTGATGAAATCTTGTAAAGATTTAATTCTAAGTTAAAGTGAAATGACCAAAATGTAAAACAGGCATTTTAGATTTTCACTTATGAAAACATCACAAAATCTGAAGAGATAATCATCTCAGAATTAAGCCAGTATCTCACAGGAACTTTTTTTTTTTTTTTTCCTGAGGCTGGGGTTAAGTGACTTGCCCAGCATCACCCAGCTAGGAAGTGTTAGGTGTCTGAGACCAGATTTGACCTCAGGTCCTCCTGACTTCAGGGCTGGTGCTCTATCCACTGCGCCACCTACCTGCCACTAGTGGAGTTTTTTTTTTTTTTTTTAATACAATAATCAGACTTCCAGTAATCAATCAAGAAGCATCAATTCTTTGCTTGCAAAGCTAATTTTCGTTGTTTCTAAGAGATTTCCTTTTCTGTCCTTTAAAGACAGATTGTTTTAAGAATAATGAATTCTACATTTAGATTTTTAAAGCTTACTTTAAAATAACCTTGCTGTGGAAAGTGCCTTTAATGTGGTCCTTTTTCAAGAAAGAATAAATTACCAATAAATACGATACAGACATTCTTTCCAACCAAACTATATTAATCTAGGCTAACTCTCACCTGAATAGAAACGAGCTATTCTCATGCAATACAAGACAGAAAGACAACCTGCCCCCAGGGGCAGACACATGCTGCAGAGGTCCTGACCACTGCAAGGGTCATTCACTGAAGGGCTAGGATACCTGGCAGACAGATGGGGGGCAGCAGGAGGGTTTCCTGTGATTCTCACAATGATTCCCATCCATGCAGTCCTCTGAAAGTCCAAAGTGCATCACAGCTCCTGGCACGAGGCTGTATCAGGAAAGAACGAGGCTGGGGCAACGGAGACCATGATCCTTGTTCATGCAGAGCTGGGCCCTAAGGACATGCACTAGTCACCGATATGGGTGAGCGCTCTTCCCTCAGATCCAAAACATGTGTCTTCCCCCATCGCCCACTATTCCACGAGGCACCTGTTTGCACTGATGGGAGAATCTCCCACAAATAAATAAGTGAATGAATGAACACAAAGGACACGTCTTTAACATGTTCCTCAGTCGATGCCTTAGACTTTATATGCCTTGAGAAGGGAATGGGAAGAAGTGCACAGAGAAAGTCAGTGAATCATGGCTGGTAAGCTGGGGATCTCCAACTCAAATGGACATGAACTGATGACAAACAGAATATGTTGTTTTTGCAGCTTTTCATCTTTCCTTATCTCAGCATCTCCTGGTGGTGAAGCGGTTTCTGCAGGCTCTGAAAGGTCTGTCCAGGTCACTCAGATGGTACAATCATCCTTTAAGCCGCCCCTGGGAAGTACCTGACCAAAAGGAGAATTGCATCATGAATATCAGATTGTAGTTATTTGTTTTATTTTCTTTTTTCTCTCTTATTCTTTTTTGCTGAGGTGATTGGGGTTAAGTGACTTGCCCAGGGTCACACAGCTAGGAAGTGCTAAGTATCCAAGGCCACTTTCCTGCCTCCAGGATTGGTGCTCTATCCACTGTACCACCCAGCTGCTCCATTTGTTTTGTTTCTTAAGGTGAGAGAAGAACTGTGTACAGGTAACTAGAAGCCCCCATCTAGTCCAATGGGTGCCCAAGGAGGGACTGATGATGGCCCCGCACATTTACCCGGCACCTCAGGTCTATAGGGCCCCTCACCTATGCATCTCAGGGACAGGCCCCTGCCCCTGACTTCTTAGTGAACACAGGATTCAAAGCCAGGGGTCCTGCCTCGTCTCCAGGCTCTCTGTCTCTGTGACCTTTGGCTGTCTCAACCTTTTCTCCAACAAATGGTCATTCCTGTTCCAATGAGGGGCAAGTCACCACCTGCCCTCAGCCTGGCTCTTGGCCATGACCTGGGGACCAGCCCTCCACCCCAGGACACATGAGGAAGGCCGGCCGTCCTCGCTGTCTACCTCTGCTAACCTACTTCTCTATTCTGGGCTACACATCTCATCTCAGAACACACACAGTTAACTGTGGGATGAGAGCAACCACTCCTGACAAGACGCTAAATGTAGCTACAAGAGTAAATGCCAGGCCACCCCATAAAAGCGCCTTTATCCCCACAGGAAATAATAAGGACCAAGGGGATTGAATTTCCCTTGGTCCGACCTGCCTGGCCTTCTCTTTAGCATGGCATGCTATGGCCACTCCGTCGACCCTGAAGGCTGTCTGGGGAACAGCATGAGGTCTCTGCCAAGGATTCCATTACCCTTCTCCTGGTCGAGTCTTCCTGGATCCTTCACTTCTGAGGCTCCCTTCCCGACCTAACAAGCTCAGGCCCAGGCTGTGCTTTTTACCTAACCTTGTTTGGCCCTTGGGCTAGTCTCCTGGTGGCAACCTGAAACACCAGGGTGGCTTTAATGCCTGCCTTAGGTCTACCAGGGCCTCTTGGTTGGTCTTGCTCATTGTTAATAATCACAATGGGCCACAGCACAGGATGACCTAAGGGATAAGAGTGGAGAGGAGCTCTCCTGTTTCTTCTGCCAGAAAGTCTATCACTGTAATAACAAACATAAGCAAGTGACTGAGACTAAGATGGCTCAGTGAGGCAGAAGGAAGACTGTTAGTTCTGAGTTCAAATTCTAGGTAGTATGTAGGCAGTATGATCTTGGGTAGCTGGCTACTCTCTGCTTCAGTTTTCTCCCTGTAATATGAAAGCAATAATGCCTGCCTTTTTTGGGCTGGTGAGGGTCCAACCCAGCATTGTTGTTGGAATCCTTTGTCAAGTAAAACATGCTCTAGAAATGTTTGGAGTTACTAACCTGTAAATCTCCTTAGACAACATGAAGATAAGAAACCCAGAAGCAAACGACAGAACTAGATTCATGTCTTCTTACACTTGGAGCACAAACCCAGAGGGAATGGGGCCAGAGGCACCAGAACCACTGGTTACCCTGATCATCAGTGATCAGGAAGCCTGGGCTGCATCTTGGGGTCACTTTCCTGAACTCCTGAATAGCTTCTACCAAGATAAGAAGTGTTCAGGATGATATCCCCTAATCAAGTCAATAAGTATTTATTACGGGCTTAGGAACACATTACCAACTTTCAACTGGTGGACCTCAATTTCCTTATCTGTAAATTGAAAGGTGTGGCTTGGTGGTCCCTGAAATTCCTTCTAGCTCTAGGATCTTTTGATTGCATATACCAGGGAGAGCAAGCAAGGAAAAAGAGAAATCAATGATATTCCTTATATTGTCCTTACTCCTTTAGAAAATTAGACCCATGGAGTGTTGAAAGATTTTCTTTTAACAAGAGTTGAAGAAAGCATGCTTTTCTCATTTGCACACTCATTTGATCAGACTGGCCCTTCACAGGTCTTAGCCAATGTTGCATTTTAAATGGTGTGGGGCCCTGACAGACCAGCATTTAGACCAAATAACTCTTAGTTGCAGAGACACCCTGCCAACAGAATCTCAGAGTTTTAAATTCCAAAATGGGGCCCTCATCCCATTTGCTCCAGAGATTTCCCTGATTTTTACTTGTGCCAAGACTTCAAAAGCCATTTCTGTTCCCTGTATGGTCAGAGGTGAGCAGCTCTATAGTGCTGAGCCTTCTCTGCATTCAGCAGGCTGGATGGTCTCAGACAGCAGGCCCCCGAGGTACTGCCCGGTCTGATGCCTGCCCGTGGCCTCCGCTGAGACCATGGCTGCCTCCTCACGGACAGCAGGAGGAACCTGTCTTAGACTGAAGGGCAGAACACGGGAGGCAACATCGGTCCTGCCATGCTGTGAGTCAGCCTGTCTGTAAGCACCAACAAGTGAACCTACCTATCTGCTGTGGAGTTCTTTCTTCAGGCAGGATTTGAAAGTAGGATACTTCTGAAGCGTTTTGTAGCCCTGGGGACAAGGCAATGGAGAAGGGAGCCGGAAGCAGACAGCCCAGGCAGGAGGTCCGAGAACACGAGTATGGAAAAGACAAAGCAGAGAGTGTCACTGGTGAAGGGGCAGAGGCTCTGGCTGAGGAGCCAAGTGTTCCTCCCACCCCAAAACTGCCTTTAAAAGCCATACTCCTCCCTCAACACTGAGTGAGAAATGACAAAACCACCGTCGATACTGTCACTCTCCCGGCTCCACTTCTAGTTGCTGCTTCCATCAACGAATGAGTCTAGTTGGCCAAGGAGAACCTTTTTTTAATTAAGCATTCCTTTACATCCTGTATTGTTGGCACCTCCAGAAAGGTGTCTATTTGTGGGGTGTCCACTTTTTGTCTCTTGCTCCAAAGCCATCTCTGAGACCCACATCCCAGGGAAGGATAGGGGGGAGAGAAAAAGAAATGGGAGAAAAAAAGGTGAGAGAGAAGGAAAGGGACAGAAAAAATGGGGGAAGAGACAGAGAAAAGAGAGGAGGAAAAATAGGGAGAGACAGTGAGACAAAGGGAGAGAAAAGATGGAGATAGAGAGGGAGAAAAAAGGTGAAGGAAACACAGAAAGGGAGGGGAAAAGGTGGGAGGAGTGGGAAGAGGAAGAAAAAAGGGGAGAGAAAGAGACAGAGGGAGAAAAAGGGAGAAGGGAGGAGGGAAAGTGAGAGAGAGAGGGAGGGGTTGGAAGAGGGGACATTCCTTCTTGTTCCGATGACCGTCCAATGACCTGGTGAAGAGAGGGGCCGACTGCACCTGTTATGCAATGCCATGGGATAGGAATTATCTGACAGGGCTATTGAAAAGGGGAATGATCTTCAGCAGCAGCAGGAAAACATTTAGGGGAGACCTTTGGACCAAAGCCACACCATTGTACTTGTTTCTAGGGCCCTGAGTTGGCTGCTTTTTATCAACTCCCTGACCTCTCCACTCCCTCTACATGAATGCCACAAGGCATCTCTACAGGTGGCGGTACAAACTGGCCTTTTCCAAGAAGGCCTTTGGTGTCCCTCAACTAGAGTCTTGGCTGTCTTCTCGGGTGGGCGGCTTCTCCCCAAAGAGGCTTTGTCTCCTTACCCGGAATCCTCTCTGCAGCCGGTCTTTCATAATGCCAATGAATTCTTTGTAACTCAGCTGGTCATCTTTGTCCACATCAAAAATCTTGAAGATGGTGCTCACCAGATGGGGTGAGAGCTTCAGGCCGGTTGCCACATAGACGGCACGTTTGAATTCATCTAGGCAAAGGGAAAGAGCAAGGCTAGGGGTCCTGCCTGTGATGGGGGAGTATCACCCCTCCACCTTCCACTCCTTAGACTGCCCGCTCTTCATTCAGGGCACAACTGCCTGTGCCCCTTCTGGCTCCTCAGGACCTCATGGTGTGTGTGTGTGTGTGTGTGTGTGTGTGTGTGTGTGTGTGTGTGTGTGTGTGCTGCCTGTGCCCCTGGTCCTACAGTCTGGGCAAGGCCAAAGTGCTAGAGGCTCCTCACTGCCCTGCTGCTGAAGGTCAGCCTCAGAAGGGACTTCATGTCCAGAGGGTGACAAAGTTGTGAAAATCCCATCTCCTCTAGGCCATTTCAGCCTTGGAGTCACCTGGCAGGCAGAGGCTGGGCACACTCCTGTCTCCTTTAGAGCTGAAGGCAATTGGGGAGGTCCAGTCACATGCCCAGTGTCACCAGTAAACAGTCACAAGAGTGACTGGAGTGAGGAAAACCTGAGTTCAAATTTGGCCTCAGACATTGATTAGCTGGGTGGCCCTGAGCAAGTCACTTAGTCTCTGGATGCCTCAGTTTTCTTGTCTGTAAAGTGGGGAGGATAATATAGCACCTTCCTCTTTGGGTTGCTAGGAGGATCAAATGAGATATTTGTAAAGTACTTAGCACAGAGCCTGGCACACAGTAGGTGCTCTATAAATGAAGAAAGATCCTTTGACTCTAAAAGCAGTGTTCTTTCCAAATGATGTGGGATTTATGGGTGTCAATAATAATAAAAATACCTAACATTTATGTAGACTATGTGCCAGGCTCTGTGCTAAACGTGTTACAAATAGGATTTCATTTGATCATGTGAATAAGGCACTATCCCCAAAGTACCTTATGGGGGTAGGGAGAGAACAAGAGACGGCACACACAAGACACGTGCACGAGGACATGGCTTGTTGTACTTAACTGTCCACTTCCTGTTGTTTTCCTCATTGGAATGTGAGCTCCTCAACAGAGGGGACTTTGCTTGGCACGTAGCAGGCACTTAATAAATGTTTATTGACTGGCACAACTATAATAAAACTATAATAAAAAAAATAACTATAATAAAAGGTACTTCCAGTACTATAGAGAGAGCTCACACAAATGGCTTCAGGA
This sequence comes from Sminthopsis crassicaudata, assembly GCF_048593235.1. Classification (NCBI taxonomy): domain Eukaryota; kingdom Metazoa; phylum Chordata; class Mammalia; order Dasyuromorphia; family Dasyuridae; genus Sminthopsis; species Sminthopsis crassicaudata. The sequence goes on along the minus strand of NC_133619.1, from coordinate 573,158,527 downwards.
ATTCAGAGGAGCAAGAGATGACTCCTAGTTGGGGAAAATTAAGGAAGACTTCTTGAAGGAGAGAGTGGAGTTGCAAACAGAAGAATGGATGGGTATGAGCAGTTTAATGGAAAGACTACTAGATTTGGAGTTAGAAGACCTGAAATAATGTGCGTCTATTTATTTATGCATGTATTTACCTAAATATGTGTGCATGTATGTGTATATATATATATTCATATATGTATGTATAAGTGTGAGCCTGCGGGCACTATACTGTTAACACTGATTCCCCGCTCTCCCCCTGATTACCTGAGGTCATCTCTGAGATCTTGACTAAATCTTGGGACTTAGTTTCATCATCTGGAGTTGAGCTGGATAATTTATTCTTTTTGTTCTAGATAATTGGATGGGAGAGGGGCCCTTCCAGGAGGAAGGCCCAAGGAGCAAGGAACACAGGGAAGCCAGAGATTCCAAGGCTGGGCATATTCCCAAGGAGGTCAGAGAAAGGAAGGGAGGCCTCCCTCTTCAGCCCCATATTTAGGGCAGGACTTTTCTGTGGTAACAAAGATCTGGAAACAAAGTGGGTGACCATACATTGGAGAATTGCTAACCAGAGTGCTGCCTGGAAGTAATGCCAGACAAAGGAACTGGGAAAAATGACAAATATGAGGAATTCTGGAAAACACAGCAAGACTCATGTGAACTGATACAGTGACTCAAGGCAGCAGAAACAGGTCCACTGAATACCCAAAGACTACAAAATGGAAATTTAAGACTGGCACAAAGACCACAAATATTATGTGATTAACAGAGAAAGGATGATGAGAAAGAACTTCCCTCTGTTGAGAGGTGGGGACCTACTACCGTGGAATGCTGCATGTGCTGGCAGCCATGTTCTGTTAATGTATCTGTGAGATGTTTCTGTTGGATTGTTTAAAAACAACAACAACAAAAAACAACTTAGTTACCTGAGAAGGCCCACTGTGCTGTCTCTCAAACCTCCAAGAAATATATTTGAAAATGAATGTAATGAGAAAACAAAGGGGATCAGCAATACTTTTTAAAAACAGTGATAAAGGAAGAGGAAGACGAATACAGGTAGGAAAAGGCTCTGGCCTCTGAAATTGTTTTCTTAAGGAGCGAGGAAGATGCTCCCATATACTGTGTGCTAGGTCCCAGAAATGTTCAGTTGAAGAGGTGGCTGGTTCTAAATTTCAGGGCAACACGTGATGCTACAGCACGACCAAGGATGGGCCCTCTAAGACTGACCTCTGGAGAGCTCTGCTGGATGGGGAACTTTCCTGAGTTCCCCTGCACCAGGACCCTCTCCAACCCTATTACCCTGAATTTCCTTGGTCTTTCTCTCTCCCCGAAGCATTTTCTGCTTGCTCTTATTTCACCAAAGTGTGAAAGCCAGGACATAATTTGATTTTTCAATATAAAATCTGTGCTATTTCTGCTTGGTTTCAACCTACCTTGCCCTATGGAGCGACTTGCAAAGTTGTACATGTTCAGCGCAATCGCAAAATCCTCCAAGTTGTTCAGAAACTGGAAAAAGGACCGGAATTCATCGAATGTGATGCCCTGTTAAAATGAACACTGGTTACTGACTGCACTGCCACAAGGGGGATGGTAGGTGTCACCTGGCAACCACATTCGTGGCTCCCATCAGTGCCACCACCCCCTGGCAGCAGGGACAGATCCACATGCTGCTTTGTGAACCTTCCTTCACCATGGACATTAAAAGTAGATATTTTCAAGACAGACACTGTGAAACATCTGCTGTGTCTTATTCAAAATGAAATGGGAAGCTCTTTCCACATATTTCCATTAGTTTGTAGTAGCTGGAAATGTTTTCAGAAAATTTGACTGAAACCAGCACAGCTGTTTTTTAAATGGTGAATGCAAAAAGATTCAATGAAAATTTAATGATTAATAACAATTTTTAAAATGTGTCATCAGTGTTAATATTTAACTTTGAAAAGAAATGTGTTGGCTGTTAAGAAAGCATCATGTATCATGATTTCTTTTCTTAAAATTCATTTGAAAATTCTCACCAGTAGAAACAGTTTTGTGTCACAGTTAATGCAAGATTAAAATCCTCCCCTGCACCTCCAAAACCTTTGGCATTTGTCTAATTCATCAACATCTAAAATGCCCAAGAGATGTCCCACAGGCATCTCAGACTCAACACACCTACCATGTTCCTTCAACTCAAACTTCCCCTCTTCTGAACACCTTATCCCTGTGGAAATCAGCCCTCTCAAACTGGGAGAAACTGAGAATAATAAGCCAAGTGACATGAATTCAAAAGTGTGATCCCTGACACTGCATCTCCCTTCACAGAACCTGTAACAGCCTAACACATGGGGCAAGTTTCCATGGGGAAAGAAAAAAGGTATGTGACCCTCCAGGCTCATCAGCTTGGAAACATTGCACCAAGGGCTGCTTGCAATGGCTGACCTCATTTTCTGCCGGCTGCCTCCCTGCTACCTTCCTATCCTTCTTTTGGTTTGTTTTGCATGGAATGCTGAAATATGGAAGGATTTGGAAGAAGGCATTGGGTAGAAGTGAGTTCAAATCGTGTTGTCACTGTCAGAAAGATGAATTGCTTTGGAGTACAGGAAAGCCCAAGTTGTAGCCAAAAGTGGGATGAGGACATGGGTCTCCCATCAGCACAGCCTCAGGCTATCTGGAGGCAGGTGCTAAGCCAGACTTAAACCAGATTTGGGGGCTGCTGCTGTCTCCAAACAAGTCCCAAATGGCAAAGGAGAAGTGAGAGCCAGGCAAGCTCTCCATGGGGAAAGTGTGTGGGTGCTCTGGTGACCCAGAAGGCTTAAGGACAGTCTTATGCATTGTACACTAGCGGCTGAGGTGTACCTCCAGGGGAGTGGTTTCCAAACCTCTCCCCTGCTGTGAGGGCCAGTCACAGAGGCCCCAAGACCCTTCACAGTGAGTCAATAATACTGGAATTCTCTTCTTCAGACATTGCTCTTCCCTTAAGGGATTGTGGGAAGGAGGGAGGTCAGCTCTTGCCCTCTGGTAAGGCGTCATTCCTATATCTGTCCCCAGACTCTTGAGGGTAACTCAGCTAAGGATGCAGCCTTAGCTGGAAGGACTGGTGCACTAAGAGGAGCTGACTGAAAGCTGCTCTGGAAGGTAACCTGCTCTGAGCAATAGGTGCTGGCCCAATTGGAACCCACATGTTCCATTTGCACCACACCCATCACTGCCAGAATCTCAGAGGGGAGGAGCTTCCTGCTGCATGGGTCAGAGCCACTGAAACAGCCTACGGGAGACCTGATGGGTCAGTGTTCAGTGGAAGCATATGCCACCAATCAGGCCTTAATTTATTGTCTTCTTGATTGTGTAGACTAAGAAAATGGCTGAGAAAAGGCCAATGATGTCAATTAAATTTAAACATGTACCCTGTACATATTCTTTTCTTTTTTAAAGAAATTGACTTTAATTATTTATTTACTTTTTTGTTGTTTTTGTTTTGTTTTTGTTAGGCAATTGGGATTAAGTGACTTGCCCTGGGTCACACAGCCAGTATGAGTCTGAGGAAGTCAGGTCCTCCTGACTTTAGGCCTGGTGCTCTGTCTACTGAACCATCAAACTGCCCCCCACCTTTTATATTCTCGTTTCTTTCAGAGAACTGGTTATTAAATACTTTGTGTTCAGCACACTCCTGCATATTGGAAAGGATGATCAAAAACATGAGGCAAAGCTCGGAAGAAAACAAAGGAAGAAATCCTCTCTTAAAACACCATCTCCAAACGCATCCCCAGCAGGCTTCTGAGACACTTTGACTGTGCCTGCAGTGAGGACCGTACAGCACAAAGTCACTGCTGTGACTAATAGGATTTTGAATGATCAGAAGCCAGGGATTTAAACCTCAATTACACTGAGCCCTTTGGTTAACAGAATATTTGTTTTTTAATACCAAATTTATCCAGAAGATTCTTTATGAGAAAGTGATATGGTCTCAGAAGGTAAACTTTCTCAAGTTAAGCTTTTTTGGAGTCCAGGTGCCATTAAATAACAAAGATAAGCTAATTTGAATCTCTAGAATAGCAGATGCAGGGGCTTGGACAAGTTAGCCCAATTTCAAAGTGCTTAAGTGAATCCTACGTCATATCTGGAGCAGTTCAACCCAAGACACCCTCTGCACTAAACACACTGCCTAGTTTTCTACTAGGAGAAAGCAGATGACCCTGAGGATGGATTGGACGAGGTCCCAGACTATCCCTGCGCTCCAATGAGTTGCCTATGCAGCCGCTGGGACTGGATGGAGGAAGGAAGGCCTAAGACCCTAAGACCCTAAGACTTCTCTAAACACAACCAGAAAGGGCAGATCCCACACATTTCCCCTTTGAAGGTGGCCCTAATCATTCCCTCCTATTGGGCTGCACTCAGCCTTCAAGGTCCTCCTGGGGTTTCTTTGCTCCGAAACTTCTGATTCTGTTTAGTTTGTTACTCAACAAAGAGACCAGTCAGAGTCTGGTTTCCCACGGCCAGGCCCTCCCTTCTGAAAAATGCTTTTCAACCAGGAAAAGATACCTCATCATCAATACATCACTGGAATGACCCTTTAATGACAGAGATGAACAAAGTGGGCCTGAAGAGATAAGAAGCCAATAGAGGCTGGTGTGGGAGAAGTACCATATATGTCAGAGCCCTGGCTCAGTGGAGATGTGTGACGAAAAAGGCTGGATGCAATGGGAGGATCCCTGGTGCTTTAAGAGGCTGTTTTCTCCATGTACCTATTTAGGATGAAGGATGAGAACATCCTTCCATTTTCATTAGGCTATTTCACATTACTCCCCCCCCCCAAAGCATTTTAAGACAAAGGTTAAATAAACAGTATTACCTGAGTAATACCTGAGTGTGTGTACAGACGATGGGCGTCTGCAGGCATGCTGCATATATGTGTGTGCATGTGTTTATATGGATGTGTGTGCATTTACCTGTATGTATGTATGTGCTCTGTGGGTATGGGAGTGCCTGGTTGCCAAGGCAGACTGTAGTGTGAGTTATTTCTAATAACAGAACAAACAATCATAAAAATACCTTTTCTTCCACTATATTGTAGCGAACATTATCTAAAAACACAGCTGTGTTTTCTATGTTTGTATATCTCAACAGAATGTGAGCAAAGTCTTCTTCACTGATAGTGTTCATGCCGTTGGAATAGGAAAGAAACTCAATTTCTAGAACCTCTGTTTGCAGGTTGTCCATAAATCTAGGAAACAAACAGAATGGGAAAAAATGAGTAAATAGATTAAATAACTCTAATTACAAATGGCAAATCATTGTTACCCTGTTATAAAGCAATGCATCTGGAATCCTATGAAGACACACTAGTAGAGAAGAAACTTGTTCATTGCCCTGCATTGGTGAGGCCACAGAAGCCCTGAAAAATGGACTAGTAATGAAAGATCCAACTTTTTAATGGGCCTTTGGAAGACCTTATTGTGGCCAAAGCTACAAGGTATAGGATATGACAATGAAACCTCTATGCACTCTTAAGGTTAATGTGGGGAATAGTAGGGGAAGGGAAGAGGGAGCTTCTCAATTTAAGAAATCTAAAGAAAGATGATTTTAGCTAATAGTGCACTGAGGTTACAGGCACTGCTTAAAATGGAAAGTCCTGGAGGGGTTACAAGCTGAGCCATTAGAGGAGCTGCAACCTTCATAAGATCATGGAGACATTGAAACATTTAAAGACAATATATGGTCAGAGCATGGGACTGCCGCTTTCCTTAGCCACTGGGGCCTGGTCCAAAGTCATCTTTCCTGCAGCACTCTGGTGTCTTTGCACCAGAGAACAACTTCCCTAAGAGGATCCAGATTTCACTAGCTTTCATTCTGTAGCTCCAGGAATGCCCTGGGATAGTGGTCAGTGGCCAATAGCTTTGGAGAGTAGAGCATAGGGTCCATTCTGTCCCTGTGATGGCCTTAAACATTGGAGGCTTGGAGAGACAAAGGCAAAATCTAAACCATGGCAGTCCTCAAGGAGCTTACCTCATATAAGAGACAATAATACATAGATATTTAGGTATATATGAATAAACATAAAAAGAATAAATACAAGTACACATGAGGGGCTCTGGGAGAGAGGGCACCAATAATTGGGGGGCATGGATCAGGAAGGGCTTCATATACAAAGTGATGTTTACACTGGGGATTCTAGAGGGTAGGAGAGAGGGCATTTCAGGCACAGGGGCACGAGTAACTGGACAGTTTGCCTGGCCTCCTGAGATGGGAGGCAGAGCAATGTACAATGAGTTACAAAGAGAGATTGAGGCTATGCTGTAAAGGGCTTTAAATGTCAAAGAGAGGAGTCATCATTGTGTCTTAAAAGCAATAGGGAAGCTCTGGAGTTTAGGGGGTCAGATCCATGCTTATGCAGCCATCTGGAGGATGGACTGGAATGGGGAAAGCCTTGAGAGAAGGCGGCCGGTTACAAACCTGGTGATTTTACCTCTGTGCCCCTTCTCAAATATTCCACTTTTTGCCTCTCCCTCAAACCAAGCTGTTATATTATCCAGTTGTGAAATGATGAGAGCAGCATGGGCACAGAGGTATCTTATGGGGCAGAAAGGTTAGGATTTGGCAGCAGAAAATCCATGTTGGCATGAGGAAAGTGAGGAGTCAAGGATCTTGCTGAGGTAGTAACCCAGGAAGGTTGGAACATTGATGGTGTCAACAGAAATAAGGAAATTGGTGGGGAAGAGGGTGTATTGGTGACAGTGGGAATGGATGTTGAGGAGTGGTCAGAAAGAAAGAAAGGAAAACAGGGGGACAGAACTGTCTTAATCTTCAGCCCTCTGCAACCTTTGACACTGTCACCTCTCTTCTTGCTAGGTTTTCAGATATCCCTCCCCCTCCAGGTTCTCCTCCTACCTCTCTGATTGCTCCTCCTCAGTCTCCTTGCTGGATCTTCATCTAGCTCATACTCACTAACCAAATCCTCAGGGCTCTGTCTTGGGCCTTCTCTTCTGCCTCAAAATTATTTTATTCCGCAATCTCATCAGCTCCCACAGATTAAATCATCTTTATGCCAGTCATATTCAGATCTATTTTTCCAGCCCTAGCCTCTCTGAAGACCTTTAGACTCACAACTCCAACTGCCTATTGAACATTTCAAACTGAACATCTAGTAGACATCTTAAACTCAACATTTCCAAAGATGAACTCATTATTTCCTCCCAAAGCATCCAAACTTCCTATGATGTTACCTCCTGTCCACTCTATGAGATCCAGTGGCTTCCTGTTGCCTCCAGAACAGAATGCTCTGTTTTGTTTTCAAAGCCCTCTATAACATGTACCTTTCCTCCATTTTCAGTCACCCTATGAGATCTGCCATTAGTGATACTGGCCTCCTAACCACTGACCACGAGTCATTCCATCTCCAAACTCTAGGTACTTTCTCTGGCTGACCCCTATGCCTGAAATTCTCTGCCACCTCATCTATGTTGCCCAGCTTCCCTCAAGCCCTAGCTTGTGGCTCCTCTAAGACTTTCCCAGTCACTCTTCATGCTAGTGCCTTCCTTTTGTTAATTATCTTCAATTTATCCTGTTTGTACATAGAGGTTTCAGATTGTTTCCCTTGCTAAACTAGTGAACTCCTTGAGATCAGACAGTCTTGTGCTTCCTTTGAATCCACAGTCCCTGGCACATAATAGGTGCTTAATAAAAGTTTGCTGACTGGCCATCTGTGAGCAATTAATGTTTCTCCAATTATTTTAGTCTTTATTTCCATGAACAGTATTTAGTAGTTGTATTTAAGTGCTTCCTTTGTGTATTGAGAAAGGTGGATTCTCAAGTGTTTTATATATTCTGAAGCTATTTTAAATGGCTTTTCTTTTTCTATCTTTTCCTGATGGGTTCTGTTGGCAACATACTGCAATGAACTGTGGACTCAAAGTTGGGGTTGGTTCTGCCACAAGCTTACTGCTTGACCTCTGGAAAGTCATTTTCCTTACTTGTAAAGTAAGAAAATGGTGCCACATAATCAATCACTAAGGACCCTTTAGGCATTAACATTTTTCTGATTCAATGAAAATGTATATGATTCAATATAAATATAAATATGACTGAAAATAAAAACTTATTAAGCATTTAAGGTTTACATTTGTCAATCCAAATAAAATTAAATCTTACCTGTAAAAATCTTCAAAGTTGAGCTCAGCTTTGCCTTTCTTTCCAAAAAAATGTACAAGTAGTGTAGTATCTGATACTAAGTTTGTGATGTCATCTGCTCGCTTCAAACAGTACAATAAAAATGTTAGTTCTAGTTTAAAAAATCAACAGAACAGAGATTCTTCTGTATTCCTAAGATAATTTTGATGAGCAGTAAAAATAGTTGCACTACCCAATGATAAATAGGAAAATCCAATGAAAAAAAAACACAAAGTTGCACTTTAATTAGGACTATCTGAACCCTGAAGAAAAATGAAATAAAGATTGGATTATCTAAATGGAAAAGAAAATAAAGCCAAAGGATTTTAAAATAACAGGAAAAGAAATGACTAGTTCAATGGAATTCTAAGCATCTTATGCCCAATAACTTTAAAGCATCTTAAGTGATGATCATTGAAAAAAGGGATATTATCTGGGATTTATAGTAATAAAAAAGAATACAAAAGAGAGGAAGAGATTGGAGAGAAAAGAGGGTGGCCCTGGGCAGTTCAATCTCGCCCAGAACTAGGAAATTCATTACAAATTGCAAAGCAGGTGCTAATCTGCAACCAATGAAACCACAAGTCTACTTAAAAAAATTAATCAAGGTCTTTGATATAATCTTTAATGACTAATTTTTAAAATGATCATTTCCCAAATATACATTTAAGTTGTATCTGTGTTCAATACATTAACTAGAGCAGTTGACAATTCTCTCCACAATTTGGTTGACTGTTTTCTCTTCAAGCAGAAACTTTGATTTTCCCAGTTCAGGAACTTTATAAAGAGCCAAACTTCCCATCAGTGAGATGTTACTGAGAACTCTTCAGGCAATAAAAGACTCTCCAGAGGGGTTCCCTCATATCAGGAGAGCAAGTTATGCTAGGGCATACCTGAACTCTGCCTTGGCATTCTGACACAATTTTTGCATGGTTTTGAGATGTTCAACCAAAAAACTCAATGATGGTAATGTCTTGTATCTTTTTAGAAAAGTAATTTCTACTTTATTTCAAAATAAGTTTGTATAGAGTCTACTCTATGGAAGAAACAAAGTTTTGGAAGACTGATCAGTCACTAGTTCAGCGGAGACTAAGAATTCAGTTAAATGAGATCTCAGAAATATAAATATCTGAGTATACATAGTCCTTTGTCATTATGAGTTTTACTACATGAGAAGAAAACAAATCTGGCAGATTCCCACCTATGGCTTGACTTAGTTATGAACTAGCAAGCTTATAGGTAGAAATTATTATGTTGCCTCCTATGCTCTCTTGGGATATATTAAAAAGCATGGAAATACTGACATGGAAAACAGCTGGACTTGCTTCTCTCAAATGTGTATCTTTTCCCTGCCTATTAGTAGTCAGTGTAGTAAAACAGAAAGAGCTTTAGTTCTGAATCAGAAGACCTGAGCTCAAATCCCATTTCTGTATAGCCTATGGCAAGATACTTTACCTCCCTGGACCTCAGTTTCCTGAACTGTATTGGGGGGGGACCTAGACTCAATCGCCTCTGATGTCCTTCCCAGGTCTGCATTGATGATTCTAAGATCCCAGATTGTGACGTCCTATGCCTCAAAGTCTAAGAGTTATTCTGGAAGACTACTAGTATCCAAAATGGGTTCCAGGGTCAGTGCGCAGTTTATGGTCACTTAACATTCATTACATAATTATATAATACATTAACTTTCAATACATAACTCTGATGGATCTAGCCTCAATGCCTTTTCCTACTCATTTCTGGCTCAAATACATTCTTCATTTGTCATACTTGTACAATACAATCCAGAAAGCATTTATTAGGCTTGTGCAAAGATATATGCAGTGACAGCAAGGTGGCATAGTAAGTAGAGTGCCAGGCTTGGAGTGAGGAAGCCTCATTTTCCTGAATTCAAATGTGGTCTCAGACATTTAACTGAGTAATTTACTTTACCTTTTTTACCTCAGTTTTCTCACTTATAAAATGAGCTTAAGAAGAAAATGGCAAAACACTCCTGTATTTTTGCCAAGAAAAGCCCAAATGGGAGCATGAAGAGTTGGACATGACTGAAATGACTGAATAACAACAAAAACCTTTAAGTACAATATGCTTTCCCTATTTTGCTCTTTTTACTATGATGATTTTTTATTGCTGTCTTATCTAAGTTCATGATTTCTTGTAGGTTACATATCACTTTTGGTTTCACAGATATACTTTTCCATTTATCAATGAGTTTATCCAATTCACAGTTATGGCCATGATGATTAATTTTATTTTTCCCTCCATTCAACGATCTCCTCTTTACAACAAGAAGTTGTATTTTTCCCATTCCTTTAATCTTGACAAAATGACAAGTCCAGTTCACTAGACTGTAACTTATACCCTCTATTCTTTTCTCTTTAAAATAAAAATCAGCCCAACATTATGTTGTCTTTTCTCAACAGAGATTCAGTTCTTTCATTCCAATATGATTCAGGTACCTGGCCACAGTTCCTTGAGACCAGGTAACTTATCAGGCAAATAGGTATTTTCTTATTATATACTTATCTTGGTTATACTAAGAATTTATCAGTTTCATCTTCTCTTATCTGCATTCATCATCTCATCCACCCTGAACGGTGGTTCTATTACTTCTTTTATTCTTTTTTTTTCCCTGCTAAAATAAACTACCCTCCCAAATTGTCTTTAGTTTTCATCATCAGCCTTGTTTCATTCTGAATTTTAGCATTTATCATTCTTCTTAAAGAGTCCCACAATGCTTTTGTATTCATTGTAGAATACTTACCCTGCCTACCTCTACTCCACTTGAGTTTTCTATATCTGTCTAATATTTTGTAAATGTCATTTTAAAAGCCTAAATTGATCCCAATAGACTTTGGACAGAAAATGTCATCTGTATCCAGAAAAAAAAACTAATATAAATCAACACATGCTATGTTCACTTCTTCTTTTTTTAAATCTCTTCCAGTTTTCCCCTTTTGCTCTGATTTTTCTATGCCAATACAATTTATAAAGCAATGTGTTAAAAATAAAAAAAAAACAACCCCCCCCAAATTGGTTTATGTGTTCCCAGTATATATACACATCAATCTCTTTTTTCTTTCCTTCTTTCTTTCTTTCTTTCTTTCTTTCTTTCTTTCTTTCTTTCTTTCTTTCTTTCTTTCTTTCTTTCTTTCTTTCTTTCTTTCTTTCTTTCTTTCTTTCTTTCTTTCTTTCTTTCTTTCTTTCTTTCTTTCTTTCTTTCTTTCTTTCTTTCTTTCTTTCTTTCTTTCTTTCTTTCTTTCTTCCTTCCTTCCTTCCTTCCTTCCTTCCTTCCTTCCTTCTTTTTTCTCTTTTTTTTTCTTTTTCCTCCACAGAACTGTTTAGAATTTCAGTCTTCAAAGCTTTGGACAATTTCTACTATAGAACTTTAGTCCAGGGGATTCTTTCTTTTGAACCCTTTAAGAAATGTACTCTGTACATGGAGGGCATATGGCAGACTATTCCTGAATTTCTTCTGTTTATCACAAAATCTAAGATGGAGTGGTCACTAATTCTCAAGGTTCTTGTCATTTCCATTGTTGCAACTAAGTCCTTTATGTGGATTAAAAATATATCTAAGAATAGAAATTTCCTGTATTGTTTTTTCTGCCTTTTGAGATGAGGAAAATATCATTAGTGAAAGGCTAGCTGCTTTTCTTTCTTTTTATTTTTTTCTGAGACAATTGGGGTTAAGTAACTTGCCCAGGGTCACACAGCTAGGAAGTGTTAAATGTCTGAGAGCATATTTGAACTCAGGTCCTCCTGACTTCAGGACTGGTGCCCAACCCATTGAACCATCTAGCTGCTCCTGAATTTCTTTTTGTAGAAAAAAGCTAGAGCAGATCTCGAATAATTTAATTTGTTTACCATCATTTTATCATCTTCTAGCCCTTATCATCCCACACGTGGACTATCACAATGGCTGGGAAGGGGCTGTCTTCTTCCCTCAAGTACCTCCTCTATTCAGCTACCAAAGTAATTTTCTTAAAATGCAGAGCTGCCCATGTAACCTTCCTATACATAAACTCCGTTTGGAGTTCTTGTACCTTACTCCCTGACATGTACTCTTCTGTGCAGTGACACTGACGTTCCTGCTGTTCTATGAACAACACACTCCATATCTCAGTTCTGGACATTTTCTCTGCCTGTCCCCCTGGCCTGGAATGTTCTCCTCCCTCTGTTCCAAACTTCTGGCCTCCTTTGCTTCCTCTATGTCCCAGACAAAATCCTACTTTCTACAAAAAAGCTTTCCCAATCTTTCTAAAGTCTAGTATCTTCTCTCTATTCATTATTTTCCATTTATCATGGAGAGAGCTCATTTTGTACATATTTGTCTGTTTCTCCCATCAGATTGTGAGCTCTCTGAGGATAGAAACTAGCACTGTGCCTGAACATAGTAGTCATTTAATAAATTCTTATTGACCGACTATTATATGCCAGGTTTTCATTTGTTTCCAGTTGCCATTCATTTCTCTTTCTGTCCAGTTGGCCTCTGGTATACTTTGATGATGATATTACTTTTATTTGGGGCTCTATTGACCTTAAACTAACTGCTTGTCCCAAGAATCTTTCCTCAGATTTCTGAAATTCCTTACATGGGCATATCTTCTTAATATATCATTCTACCTTCCTCCCTTCTCTGTCACCCCTCAAAATCACCACACAATTCCTTTTAGCTCCTATATTCTCCTTGGATAATGTAGATCCTTTCTCAGTCATGGATCTTTTCCCATTAAATATCATTGATATCACAGATGAATTTGCTATTTTGCATCGAGATCTTGTTTAGTGTGCATCACACCTAATATCTTCCAGTTTCAAGAGCAGAGATAGTCTCTAACATAGTACTTGGCACAAAATATGCGCTTCATTTATTTGTCCAATTCTCTTCTCTGAGAAAGCAGTCCCAGTCCACAGACACAATGTACCTAGATAACCTGGAAGTCACAGGTTTTGTTTCTTGATTCTTAGCCATATTTTCTTTAAAAGAAAACCCTAACTCCTTCATTTACTCATGTCTGCCTTTCCATCACACTGACACTAATTCCCAGTGACTCCCACCTACGGTAGAAAGGGTTGTCCATGTGACAAAGAAGTCTGATGAAATAAAAATAATCTATACCACTGACCACAGTGGGAAATATAATCCACATTGTCAAAGACTTCTCCTGTGACCGCTCTTGCATGGAAGTCAACAAGTATCTAGGACATAGTGGACACTATTAAATAAAGACTCAGATTGGAGCATCTTTTGTCATTTGGAGAAGTTTGAAAATGATTTGGGTGTACAACATGAAATGAACTTCATGGTGTACTGATGCTCATTGTGAGTACCACAAGGCCAGATCAAATTGTTCTTGAAATATTTCATAAAAACTTGGAGAGACTTACATGAACTGATGCAAAGTAAAGTTAGCAGAAGCACAGAACACTGTACACAGTTACACCAACACTGTGTGATGATGAAGTGAATGACTTTGTTCATCTCTGCAGTGCAGTAATCTAAGACAATTTAAATCCAAAGGACTTATAATGGAAAATGCTGTCTGTAAAGTTCCTGACTGCTCAATTATAATGAGCACTGCTCAAAGGGTCCGTCTGCTCAATTATAACCCTTCTCTGGGAGGAGATCTGTAAAATCTTTTCCTCTGTGCGTAGGTTTCTTGGGAGCTCTGAATCTCCTCCAGCTCTTGTCCTTCCCCAATCAGACTGGTCTCCTTATCCCAGAGTAGATTCTCTCAGACCCAATGGTGCCCTTCTTTTATCCTCCCAGAGAATAGGCATGTGAGAACTCAACGGGGTGTGGGGAAATACTTCCACCAATGAACTTGCTCCTCGTATAAACTCCCTTTAACGGCCCAAACCAAACATCTGAGCCAGAGAACTGTCAAGTCAACCTGAGTTCTCACCTTGCCACTGTCCAGACAATCTGAGTTCTCACCTGGTAATCCTAACAGCTATCCACATCCATACGGGAACAAATGGAATCTGAGCGCAATCAAAACATACTATTTTCACTTTGTATGTGTGTATGTTTCTTTTGGTCTGTTTCTTCTTTCATAATATGATTAATATGAAAATCTTTTTTTCATGATGGCATACATATAACCTATACCAAATTGCTTGCCATTTTAGGAAGGGGGAACAGAAGGAAAGAGAAAATTTTGGAACTCAAAATATTTTAAATAAATGTTAAAAATTGTCTTTACATGTAATTGGAAAAAATACTATTTTTTAAAATAGAAATATTTCTTGCTGTCTCTTGGTTCTCCATGAAACCAATATAGCTGATTACTTTCTTTATCTCTGTGAGAGCCTTTAATCCCAGACTTCCATCTAGCTGCATCATCTCTAGATCTTATGGATTCATTTGTAATGAGACTTTCAATAGGGATGTGGTTTATTTAGTTTTCCAACTTCTTGGTTCCTGGACTAAGATAGTATCTCATGAATGCTATTAGTCAAGGGAATGTTTGCAGAGGATTTAGTCATTAGCTCATCTTACTTTGCCCCTGTTCCCAGTAATGCTGTAGAGTGAAAAGAGCCTTAAGCAGGTTTGAAGGCCACTTTATCTTTTGTCTGTTTCATGTTCTGCTAAGGCCAAAAAAATGTATGGGCTACAAGATAACTTGTAATAATATTCAGATAACATATAATAGATCTGAATAGATAAATGTAAATCTCCCTAAAGCACAATTAAAAAAAAATCAGTGCCAAATGGGAGAACTTAATGGGAATATATTAGATGAGGGGGAATAACTATATTGCAGTTGTGGTGTAATCTATTATTCTGAAGAGATTTAAGAGAAATTAAGCAATGAAAGTAAAGAGCTTTTTCTCTTGACAGGAAAATTTTTACAATTCTGATATTATCCACTCAGCATGCCTGCTAGGGATGGACCAGGCTGTATGTTAGGGCTCTCTTAAAAATATCTGATGAGATTTCATAAGGAAAAATTCATACTCCGATTTAACAATATATACCCCAAAATATAACGAGCTATGGGATAGTTAACCTCCCATTAATTAAAAATTAATAAATATATTAATTTTTGTGGTTGCTTAGTCATTTCATTTGTGTTTGACTTTCTGTGACTGGCAAAGATACTGGAATGGATTGTCAGTTCCTTTTCCAGATCATTTTACAGATGAGAAAACTAAAGCAAATAGGGTGAATTGATTTGCCTAGGATTACATAACTGTTAAGTGTCTAAGGCCAAATTTGAACTCAGTTTTTCTTACTTCAAGCCTGGAACTCTATCTACTGCACCACATAATACCACAATGTCACTGAGAGTTATTTTTTAGGAGATTAGAACTTTGACCAGGCAGAGGGGTAGGGAAGGATAGTCATTAAAAGGGAACTCATTCAATAAAAATTACTAGATGAACATTGCAGACTTTTCCAAGAAACACTTCCAGATAAGAAACCCCCATGAACCCCAGCTTCCATTGACAGACAGCCTTGGCTATCTAACCATGTACATGGATCACTGACTCCTTAGGACCTCAATTTTAGCTTCTCAAGGTTTGTTTTCAAGCACTCTTATAACACTTTGTGGGATAAAAATGTCAAACAAACAAAAAGAGGATTTTGAAACTTTGATTATTTCTCTTGATGCACAAGCTAGACAGGTGGTACAAAAAAATTAGGCATATTCTTGGTGAATGTCTTTTGAGGGTCTAGTAGACAATGTGTCCTCTTGGAAGCTGGTTTTAAAATTCTGTAACCTATGGGATTCTTCACCATTGGGATTCTTTATGTTGGACCAGGTTTCAGGAACTCAATTTCTTCTTTTTTCTGCTCAAATGGTAAATGAACTTAAAAAAAAAGCCAGCTGGGCAAGAATGTGAAAGACACCAGACTTAAAAAAGGTTTTTGGAGTCAACAAAATAGGACAGCTCTTCCTTAAGATAGAAAAGAAGCTTGGTCTCATGCCTCTATTATCAAAACAAACAAATAAAAAAAGCCATTATGTAAACCTGTGGCACTTCTATGGGGGTAGTTGGTACTTTGGAACAGGAAAGGGAGCATGTGGATTCTGAAGGCAAACTTCATTCAATTACTTTTCTGAGGGCCCAAGAATTTTATTACATTAGCAAAAGACTACTGAACAAGGACAAGATCGTACTTTGGCTTAATAACAAGAATATTGGTTTCTTATACTCTCATTTATACTCTTTTAATGGTAGGCTCAATAAAAATCCACCTAGGTCTGAAAAACTGTTGTTTCCTTAAAATCAGAGATTACGAGAGCACTGAAACTCCGTGAACCCAGAAACAGTGATAGTTCAATAATGTTTTCCTCCAGTGTGATAGACTCCTCCATTTCAGGATATAATACACTGAAATGTAGATGGCTTTATTTTAAGACAACTTTTCAACAATGACCTCATTGAACCAGTTTTTCTCATGGCTCCTGAGCAGATCAGATCTTTCCTTACAGGCTTTCATCATCAAAATCTTATTAGATTTAGGTTGCATTTATCCAGCTAATCCAGATCTGCAGGACCATGAGCTCCAGTTTGACATCAGGAAAAAAATGAGCAAATGGAAATGGTGAAAACATTTTTTTTATTCCATGAAATAGAGCACAGTTCCGAGTCACTGAAAATTATACCCATGGTCTCTGTGCCTTCATGGCATTATATAACTTGAATCTCATAAAGAGTGAGACAAAACCAAAAGCCTGAGCCCTTTGATTTCACTGCTTGTTGTTAGAAGAAAATGAATTCAGGTGTTTTCATAACAAAAAAGACACCAAAGCCACAAAGAACCCCAGATTTTCACAGAAGGGGATTATCTCAGTTTGCTTTGATCTGATTTCCTTAAAATAATTGTAAAAAAATACAGGCAGGTCTCATCCTACAAAGGTGTCTGTATGTTTTTAAAAAAATTTTTTTTTGAATCAAATTTTAGCACATAAATGAAAATAACCAAGAAGTCTCTTAACAGAAACGGTGACTTTAAAGGTTTTTATCCATTCAGATAAACTAGCTTTATTGCTAAAATTTATCTAAAGAACATCCAATGAAGAAATCCCCCAAACTCTTACAATGAGAATTGGACCTTTGAAAATCTTTGATGCATTTAGAATTTCAGTATGGCTCTGTAGATTGGAAACCTGCAAAGTCTATGGAAAAATAATATTGGTGAGCAGTTGGCAAAGACCCTTTCTTTTACAAGTTATATATAGGACTTTGGGAAATTACGATATATAGCTCTATTTAAAGAGGACGTACTTTTTTAACCTGTGGTTTAGCTAAATCTAGAGGAAAAAAAGAACTTATTAAAACAGGTATCTGCTGGGGCTCTCCAAATCCTTAGTTCTGGGCTAAGAGCCTTAAACAGATTACTACTCAAATTTGTCAATAATACTGAAAAACAATTACCTAGATTCAGACCAGTTCCAACGGTCTTGTGATGAAGAAAGCCATCTGCACCCAGTGAGAGCTGAATGTGGACCACAACATATTTTCACTCTTTTTGGTGGTGTTTGAATTTTGTTTTCTTTCTCATTTTTTTCCTTTTGAATTTGATTTTTCTTGTGCAGCATGATCTTTGTGGAGATATGTATATAGGAATTGCACATGTTTAACATATATTGGATCACTTGCCAACTGGGGAGGGGGGAAAGGGAGGGAAAAAATTAAAACACAGGGTTTTGTAGGGATGAATGTCAAAAATTATCCATGTATATATTTTGAAAATCAAAAGCTACAATTAAAAAAGAAAAATAATTATCTGGAAACTCTTAATAGCTTGTGATTTGTAATGAATAAAAATGTGAATATGAGCAGGTTTTCAAGACTTTGCTTTGAACAAATGGAGATCCTGAAAATTGTGTTATGTGAATAATTCTTCGGTATACACTAGCTTGGTAGTAATCTCATGGGTACATGGTTTTACCCAGTAAACTAAATGGCCTTTCAGGGACTCTGAGCCTCTAAAACTCAATATGATTTGACTTTGGAATGCAAACTTTTTCTTTCCAGCTGCCAGAAGCTTCAACTCTCCATAAAATCCATGAACTTTGGTTCACTGGTTTGACTTCCTCAGTTGACCAGTTGGCCATTGAAATTTGATGCTAGGCTCATGGTAAATGGCTGGCCTACCAGGGTACATCTGTCCTACAGAATGGACAAGAAGGGACTGCCAAGATCACTTTACACTCTGATGTTAGACTTTTCTATATTAAAACCCATTTTTTTTGGCCTCCCAAGTGATTTCTGAAAAACTGGGAGAAGAGATCAATAGTGAATATTAGAAAGGATTGCTATTTGTGTAGGAGGGTGAGGCACTTGGCTGGGGAGCATAGGGATAGAGATTAGTTTTAGGATTTCTTTGATGAAGGGAGCTCCTAAGAAGGGAAAACTCAATGCCCAGAGGCACCTTGAGAATGGAGCAGTCATCCAGTCAGGGAGTCTAAGAGTGAGAAGGTATCTATCTATTCTGCAGGAGTCACACTTTAGTCATTAAGCTAAAACATATCTTCTCCAGACTTTTGCACCATTCTTCCAAGAGTGAAGTTTGTCCTCAGGAACCCTCCTACTTCCTTTCCTGCACTCTCCCCCACTGCAGAATCCTGGTCTTTCTAACAATCTCACCCCTCTCCCCACTAGCCTGGCCTGGTCGAAGCTCTAATATTCCCAGAGAACAATTGATTATGTTGTGCTGCTCTTTTAATATGAAGATTAATAGTCTACGTTAATTTTTCCGTGGCTTCTTGCATTTTTAAGAGAAGAATGTTAACCCACACTATAAGTCTTTGCTAGGGAAATTTAATCATTTTATTTAAGGGAGGAGGATACCTCAAGACATCCTTGAAATGTACCAAGTCTGTCTCCCACAGTGAATAAAATTATTGGGAATTGCCTTTTATTCTCCGATCAAAAAAAATGCTATTCATTTTCTTTTTTTTTTGAGGCTGGGATTAAGTGACTTGCCCAGGGTCACACAGCTAGGAACTGTTAAGTGTCTGAGACCAGATTTGAACTCAGGTTCTCCTGAATTCAAGGCTAGTGCTCTATCCACTGCACCACCTAGCTGCCCCCTATACATTTTCTTTAAAAAAAAAACTCAGTTTTTATTTCAAATTCCAAATTATCTTCCTCCTACTGTCCTTCCCCTCCTCCTTGAGAAGGGAAGAAATATACTCATTATACATATGAAGTCATGCAGAACATATTTCTACCTTATCTATGCCTAAAAAAAAAAAGCAAGAAAAACAAAGGAAGCAAAACCACCCTCTCCCACCCCAAACCAAACAAACCCTTCAATCTGTATTTTGAATCTTTCAGTTCTCTGGAGGTGGAAGTATTTTATGTCATGAGTCCTTTGGAGTTGAAATGGGTCACTGTAATGATCAGAATTACTAAGTCTTTCACAGTTGGCCATTTCTATAATATTGCTGTACTATGTTCTGCAATGTTTTTCTAGATTTTTCTGAAACTATACCCTTCCTCATTTCTTACAGTACTCATACACCACAACTTGTTCAGCCATTCCTCAGTTAATGGGCATCTCCTCAAATTCCAATTCCTTGACACAACCAAAAGAGCTGCTATTACTATTTTGTGCCCATAAGTCCTTTCCCTTTTTCTTTGATCTTTTCAAAATACAGACCTTGCAATAGTATTGTTGGGTCAAAGAGTATGCATGGTTTTATTGCCTCTTGGACCTTGTTCCAAATCATTCTCCAGAATGGTTGGACTCAATTTTTTTCTTGAATATCTTTTAATTCCCTTTACACTGGCTGCATTGCAGAATCCCCAGAGTCCCAGCTAGCAGGCATTCCAAAGTCCTCTTTTCCATTCCTCCCAAATGGTAAAATTAAATGGCTTGCCCTAGTTCTCATCCAAACAACAGATGGCTAAGCTAGGATTCCATCTCCCAATGTTGACCTCCTTTGTATCACAGCATCTTTCTGAGCATCACTTCCCTTATCTATAAAATGGGCATCATAATTGCTGCATTACTTGCCCATTGGGATTGTGATTTGAAGACACAATGAAAACTCAGTAACAGAAAGCAACTAGAAACGGTTGTGCTAATGTCTGCTGTTGTTCCATACCAAAAACATGGTATAACGTTGCTACAATTATAACTTCAACCACAAATGAAAGAGCCTTTTATCTGTCTTCAAGTTGAAGGGTACCTCCTCCCCACCCATTGTCCACCTGTAATAGCTGAGGCTAAGGTCATAGCTCCATGTTGATGGGGTGATGACAGATGGCATATTTGGCCAGCATCACTTTAATGGTATAAAACAGGGAGGATCAGGTCCTGAAGCTTTCACTGCCCACCCAGCATAGGGAAGGACAAACATGGAGGCAAGGAGGGAGGGAGAAATAAAAGGAGGGAGCTGTGCTTCTTGGAGGCAGTGATAACTAATCCAAGCTGTGTGATATGGATAAGAAACCCAATGAGAGGGCATCCTTAGAGACAAAAGGAGATGTCCATTGTGCCTCTGAGGGGGGGGTCACCCATTTGCCTTTATTATGCCAAAAGACAAGGACAGCTGCCCAGCATATGTTTCCTAAGAGAGCCACCAAGAAAGTGTTCCTTGGGGGCAGAGGTTTCTTTTGTGTTTGTAACCAGCTGGAGAGTATCACTGTCTAATGCCTAAGTATTTAGAACCAGAAAAATGCTCTTGGTTTGGGGAGCTAAGTCTTTCATAAATAAGGCTAAACCTCTCTCCTACAGAAATGACCTTATTCTTTAAAGGAAGAATTTGTATAGACTTCAGTTAAGGAAGTTGTTTATCTTTGATTCACAGTCATCTCTTTTCTGACAAACTAAATAAAAGAATGTCAGCAATTTGTATAATGGAGTCAAATGCAAATTTTAAAAAGACAGATCAAAGTTTAAAAAAAAAAAGGATCTGAAGGTCATTGGCAGAGGTGATATTTCCTATTGCTTACGCTAAAAAATGTCATGAAACAATGAAGTAATTGATTCTTTGTCCGTTCAGGAAGCACTGTATGCATAGGACATCACTTTATCATCTTAATTCCTAAGTGAAATAGAAATGGCTAACAAGTAGTTCTCAAATCTTTTAGTATCAGGACTCCCATACACCACTTAAAAATGACTGAAGACTCCAAAGCTTTTGTTTGTGTGTTCTATCTACTGAAATTTCCAAATTAAATGAAAAGTCTCAGTGTTACTATGAACAGTTTTGACTTCACAAATTCCTGTGAAAGTGTCTCAGGGACCCCGGATCACACTTTGGAACCACTGGTTTATATATACAATTATTTTTTACTGATTCTAAAATTAAATGAAGACTAAGTTAATAAAATGACAAACAGTGCCTGGTTGGTAGGTCCAGGTTTTTTGATACCTCGGTGAGGTCCGAAAAGAGCGCCTGGCTTGTGTTCCGTCTCAGTGTATCCCAGTAGCTTCTGGAGATGAGTTCTCCTGTTTTAACCACCTGTAGAAGTTTCAAGAGGCATAATTGAAATCTAAAGTGGATTTCCTGAGAATGAAAACTTCCACTCTTGAAAGTTCTAACCAACTTTCAAAGAGAAGAACACCATTCTAACTCAACCTTTAGTTGGGGGCTGCACAAAATGTTCTTCTATCACCATGCTGATTAACCTGAAGAACTCTCAGTAGGTGAATGGTTTCTTTTTGATTTCCTGGCTGGGCACAAAGTAGCTTTGTCAAAAAGAATCAGCCCCTCTTTCTTTTAATATGAGTATGACAAGAAATGTCATTGCTAGTCATTTGTGACATAGAGAATGCCTGGAGAGTAGGACTCTGAGATCACAGACAAATGCTACTCCATCAGGGTGATTTTCTTTCTTTTTTTTTTTTTTTTTAAATTTCATTTATTTATTTATTTATTTTCCTGAGGCTGGGGTTAAGTGATTTGCCTAGGGTTACACAGCTAGGAAGTGTTAAGTATCTGAGACCACATTTGAACTCAGGTCCTCCTGAATTCAAGGTTGGTGCTCTATCCACTGTGCCACCTAGCTGTCCTCCATCAGGGTGATTTTCAAAGGGATCCCTGGATCCCAGTTGATCTTTAGAAAACCCCATTTTATAAGTCACAGCCTCAACAGGAAGAAATACTGCATGTTCAAGGGGATGGAAGATTGCACTCTTGCCCCAATCCCCCTAGCTTTCTCCCTTGCTGCAGACAGAGGGTCGCTTGTGCTGAGAAGCCCTCCTGATAGATAGCTGGCCTCAGTCAGTCTGAAGGTGGCCTCGTCCCAGCCCAGCCTCTGACTCAGGCTGAGGAACCCTGGCTGGGTAGGTCACAGAGCCCCTCGGGACCCCCTCCAAGCAGCGCTCTCTGACCGTAGACACATACGCAAGGTGCTGGTTGGTGGGACACGTCACAGTATACACAAACAGGTACATGTATGTAATATACATAAGTATATATGTATACATACATATACACACAGAGACAATGACAACAATGACACGTCCTTTATGTTGGAATTTAACTGAGATGATTTCACCAGATCTCTGGGGCATCTGTTGTTGTTATTTGTTTGCTGACTCTGAAAAGTCCCCCCTTTCCTCCTCCCCCCCAAAACTGAAAGCCCTGCTCTGATGGTATATCTCAGTTCAGAGGCCACTTCTAGGCTGTGAAGACTGGGCCAGAGACCTGAAGTCAGGCATTGAAGTCCAAGTGGGAGAGGCTCCATTCGAGTGCAGGTTGAGGGACAATTGGAGTTGCCTGGGGAACCAGCCCAGCTTAGTTCAGGGAGGATCATCTCCAGGTAAGGACAGGCACAGAAATGCTGGCACAGGATGGAAGAAGCTCCTGTGATAACAGAAGGAATTGCAAAAGGAGGAGAGGTACTGTCTCTTCCCCCAAAGCTTGTAGGTTGTGTTAATAGGGATGTGGTATCCAGAATCAGGCTGGAATCAGGGTCCTGCTCTGCCCTGGTCAGGGCCATCAGGGCCCTGTGCTCAGTTTTGGGCATCCCATGTCCTTAATGCACCAGTTAGTCTGGTATGAGGATTTTAAATCATGTGATGTGAAGACTGTCTGAAAGAGGTAGGAAGCCTAAAGGCTTAAGGGCCAAAATTTTAAAAGAGCTGACAACCTGCTATTTATGAGAGACAATGTCTTTATTCTCTCCAGCTCCAAATCAGTAGTTTACAGGGATACAAGTTGGATTGGCTGTCTTGGTAGGGAGCAAGTTTCCCCATACCTGAAGTCTTCAAACACAAGCTGGGCACCTCTACCCCGATGGAGAATTTCGTAGAAGGGAGTTTCTCTTTAGGCATGGGGTAGACTTTAAATCTGCTTTGGGTTGAAGTCTGTGAATGTTTTCCCCCAGTATTTAAGACCCTGACATCCCTTACTATGATCATGGTACATTAACATGGATAAACATATGTGACAGTGGGAAGGGAAGGGAGAGCCATCGGAGGTCTGGAGGAGGATGAAAGAAGAGCCACTCTTGGTATTGGGGACAATGAACCAATTAGGGAGGAATGCTCCCGTGAAGGCCTCACTGAGATTTTGTAATCAGTGCGGCTTTGTGCCTTCCTTTGGCTCCCCTGAGTGCCCGGGAGTGGATGTGGAGGTGGAGGGTGGCAGTAATCCACGGGTGGGTCTGGCAAAGCATGATAGCTAAGATGGTCAGGGGATGAAGACCTCAAGAGGAGGACAGTGCAGGGATGACCTGATGTTTTCACCAAGGGGTTGAGATGGAGAGGAGAGTTCAACTTGTTAAAAAAAAAAAAAAAAAAAAAAAGCAAACCAAGACCATGAAGAGTCTACTAAGCCTCCATTTGAGGATACAATGCTGGTCTGCAGCAAGAAGTGGGACCTTCTGTCTCTCTCTGGGGAGTCCCTTCACCCTACCTCTAACCCAAGCAGCATATTTGAATATAACAAACAATTCAGAACAGTACAATCAAAAAGTCACTAAAAAGTTCCATGCAATAAATATTTAAAAACTCTCAGAATGTCTTTGCATTTGTTTTCTGGACTGAAATGAGATTTCCTTGTGTGCCCATACTTTATGAGACTCATCACTTTTTTCTCAGCAAACTCCCCAACCTCCCCAATGAAAGGTAATGAATTCATACAATTAATCAGCTAATTCAAAAAGGAATTGAGATCCCGCAATTAATTTCAGCATCATGCTTATGAGATCATGCAAGTCTTTTCTTTAAACTATATCTCATGTATTAGAATTAAGACTTTTGTCCTTGTTTAGCCTAAAATCAGATAAAGACAGCACTCTCTGTTCTTAAAATTGAGGTCCATAAAGATGCTTGCTTTTTTGATGGTGACAATGAGGAAGATGCTATTGCTGTTCCCAAGGGTCACATTCTGGATTCTGCTTCCCAAAATGCTTTGGGAATCCCTTTCAAAGTGTGCCAGGTTCCTTGGGGGAAATTAAAGGATCTCAGGTCTGACCCTGAGGGCCCTACAAATCCAAGGGTCTTGTAACATAAATTGGTTATGGCCCTGCCACTGTCCAAGGGAAATTGGCTGTAACCTGTTGGGGCAAACTCCTCAAGACTTGGGTTTTTCCCCAACAGTGGCATCTGAGACAGTGGAAACAGATTATGCATTCCAGTACTTGCTTGAACATGTTCTTGGATGCAGATGCTTCTATTGCCTGGCCTGGATGGCTGGTGCCCAGTTAAACCCAGAAAAGACCAAGGGACAGACAAGCTCTGCACCTGACAGCTCTCCAATACTGCCGGGTCAGTAACAAGAGATTTACTAAAAATGACCACCCTTGTGATAAGCTATGGGCCCTGGACTGCAGGCCATCACAAACCTATTAGTCAGCCAGGCACTGTGGGGTCTGGCAAAGGGGGTCACAATACAACTCCTGAGCATTTGGTACTTTGATACAGCAATAAACTCCTTAGAAAGAAGACAAGAAGATGGAGCCAAATTCTGGAAAGGGGGAACAAGGAGAAGGCATTTATATGAATTCTGAATTTAAGAATCCCTTGTAAAATTCATGCTGTCAAGTAATCATATTCCTAGTCTTCCATCCCCCATCCCCCATCCCCCCACCTCTTAGGGGATGACTTTTCACTTTGTTTAATCTAAACTCAGATAGAGCCAACTTTCTCCATCCTTGATATTAGGCTCTATAACCACCCAGTCCTTAAAGGAATGGCCTAATAGTAAGGAGAGGCTCCTTCTCTATTAGGAAACAACTTTGTCACCCTGCCCCTCTCCCCTACCCCAGCAGCCCTCTGCCCCCAGCCCGGTGAGATCCAGAAACATAAAGAACATTGAGAGGGTTGGTACATACATTATTAGGAGAGGCATGGAGTCCATAAAGTTGAACACGCTGACATACAGCACAAAGGGCCAAATGAAGGGTCACATTTCAGAACAGCAACAGGAAAAGGAAAGATGACAAAAGAGTCTATTAGGAATTAGGGTAAATCATTCAGCTCCATTCTAACAGCAGACACAGTTACAGTTAACACTGTAAGGCAGCGGGGTTTCTTTTCGCAGATAGTTGCTATGAAATCATTTTACTGGGGAGATGGTCTCCATTATGGGCAAACTCCTTCCAAAGCTGAAGTGGCCTTGAATTGCACGTGATGTCACCAGACTGCAGCTTTGGGGACCACAGGGACGCTCTCAGGGATGTGGGAATGCCTCACTGTATCTGGGAACTTACTACAAGTTGGTAGCAGCCTGGGAGGACTTTTGGGAGCTCAGCCACTCTATGAAGAAGTTGTAACATTAACAATATCCAAGGGGGATCTTCAGGCTGTGGCAATGAATGTAGGACATGACCTCTGAATATAAAGCTTTCATTGATTTCTATTTCTCAGCTTAGCCAAAAAACCTGAAGAGTTTGTAGAAAATTTTAAACTCTGTGAAATGGGAATTTATATTCACCAGGACAGGGCCAGTGGGGTAGCAATTTACTTTCATATACACTCTAAAGAAAGGTTTGCTAACATCTTGAACAATATATACAAGATCAAGAGCAGGAATACTTCTCCCACTGGGGCAGAAAGTTCCCTGCTGTGGGGCAGGGACAATTAGATTTTGAGACAGAAGATCTAGGTCCACATTCCAGATCCGACACTTCTCATCTTGGGCAAGTCACCACCTCTGTGGGTGGCATTTGTAAAATGAGGGGGCAGCATTATAAGATAGTCAAATGTCCCTCTAGCTCTATCCCTAGGATGCGCTGAAGAGAAATAGCTCTAGACAGACTTTGGAAATTACAGCTTCCATTCAGTACTAGAAACATTTGTTAAGTGGTAAGGGACACAAGGGCTGAAACAAAAGAGCCCTTGCCTTCAAGGACAGGGGAACGAGGGACTGAGAAGGCAGTCTAGGATAATTTGATGAGGGAAGGAACACAAATACCAGGGGTTAAGGAAAAACCTTGCTTAGGAGGAGAGGGCACCTGAGCTGAGCAGTGAAGGAAGCTAGGGAGTCTCAGATATGGAGCTGAGGAGGGAGAGCATGCCAGGAAGGAGGGGCACATGAGATGGGAGGTAGAATATCCAGTGCAGGAAGCAGTAGGAAGGACCATTTTCTTGAATTGTAGAGGACCTGAAAGGGAACAACCTGAATTGTCAAGGAAACAGAGGAAGCAAATGAAAGATTAGTTATTGGGGCGGGAAGCCTCTTGATCAATGCAGATTCAGAAAGTGATCTACCTCTAACCTTGGAGATGTCTTAAGAGAGTTACTGGAGGCTTACGGAAATTAGGTGGCCCACTTGTGGACATACAAATAAATGTCACAGGCAGGACTTGAACTCAGATCTTGCTGACTCTCTAAGCCTACTTTTGATCCATGATACCAGAATACATTTAAAGGTACATTAAAGCAAATAAATACCTTAGTTACCTATACTAGATAATATCTTGTCAGCCCAATTCCCGTGTCTAATTGAAAGTAAAATTACTTAACCTCTCCCCCCCAATTTTCATTAATTATGAGGAGCCTCTCCTGGCTATTTTAAATTGATCTCTATTACAGTGAATAACAGTATGACAATCTTTGGTGGTTGTGTCTGGGTGCCTTGGGCTCATTTGAGCTACCTACAAATGCACCAGACCTAAGAAGAGGAAGAGGGTTACAAGTGCATATGAGCCTTCTCTGAGAGTAGAATAGATCTACATTAGTGGAGGAAATGAAATCCCACTTTCTTCAAAAGTCAGAGTACTCAAAACTATTTTCAAAGCATCCTCCCTGATGTGTGTATACATATACACACATGTATATATATGTATTAACATATATATGTATATCCACAGATATCCATGGTGTTTTTTTTTTAATGTCAAACTACTAAGAGTAACTAACAATCTGCAATTGTTCTTTATTATATTGCAACAGGACTATCAGGTGTCTGTTATTTGGTCCACTGACTGAAGAGAGCGGTGTTGGCCTATAGACTGCATTCCCGTTCCAGTCCAATTTTTGCACACAATACTCCCATGTTTGTGGTCCTTTTCCTCTTTAGCTTTTCTTGGGAGAATCCCACAAAGTCCCATCAATGCTCTCTTCTCTTCCCACCCATCAAAATGCCCAGTATTTATCCTGTATTGGGGAAAGAAAACTCTGCCAGGAGAGAAATAGTCGCATTTTTTCCCAACTATTTCTCTACCTTCTAGCTCCTGCTTGGGCTTCAGCAGACTCTCAATAAGGAGTTCTTGAATTGCATTGGGGACAGTTCCTTGTACTCTGGAACAATGGTCTTTAAAGTAGGGCTGTGGCCTGTCCCTAAGGGTCATCACTGTGAGTGATGAACCAGTCAAAGAGTGGGACGATGGACCATGTCCCATGCCAACCTCCCCATGACAGTCATCCATGAAAGTAATTTCCAACATGACCTCCTACCTCCCCTATAGTAACCTTATGACAGTCTTAACTTTCCCACTTCTCTGCAGTTCTTCTGCAAGTTCCCAACCCTTCTCCTCTTTAGAGATGGGCAGCGGCCCCTCAGGGAGGTTATGATTTCCTTTTGAGTGGAGCAGCTCCACAGATGCCACAACGAAGACTCTTTCTCTCTCCATCCTTGTGTGCCAAGAAATATTGGTCAAAAGAAATGACTCAAAAGGCTGGAGACTACTGTTCTAGAGCATTGTCATTAGGAGGCCTACCATTTAACCCAGTGGCACAGTATGGGGCAGAACCAAGAAATGGCCCTGGAGGCAAGAAATGGGCTGGGCTGCCTACGTCTCTCAGACCTTTTGGGCAATGGCGGTTGCTCTTTTGGAGATCCTAGACCTAGAGCTAAGAACCAGACCTTCTGGTGATGACCTTCACTGAGCTTGGCAGACATGGAACTTGAAACCAAGCTCCTCAGTCTAGCTCAGACTGGGGGAGACCAAGGGTGAGAAAGACTTTGGCAGAGGAGACTAAAATGTAAAATAAAAAGCTCTCTAAAAATTTTTTTCCCTGCAGAAGATCATGTGCTTCCATTGATGCCCCTTCTGATCTTGCTGCTACCAAAAAATCCTTAATGGATTCTTATGACTTCTTATGACTGTCACTCTGCCCAATAACAAGGCTGGCACCTGCTGCCAGTGGATGTAGCTGCTGCAGTCCTTGGCAAGGAGCAGGAAAGAGCACTTTAGGGATCAGGAATGCCATGATTCTCTGATACCAGGAATTGGAGAATGACAAAAGCCTAGTACAGGAGGATAGAAGTGTCCTTACCAACAGTGCACGCTTTTCCTCATCGCCTTTTGCTTCTCTTCTTTCATTTTTTTTCCTGAATATTTCTTGAAGCTGAAAGTGATAACAATCAGATGTTACACTTCCCGAGGCCTTATTTTTTGTTTGTTAACCATCTTCCCTTACCTGCTCTGACTGCACATTCATTCTCCCTTCAATAACCCTGGAAATGGGCAGGGCAAGGTATTTTTCCCCCCATTTTACAGAGGAACAACTGAAACTCGGGATGAATAATAATGACATCCTGCCTCACTAGAGTCCTTTGAACTGGACACAGAATTACCCAGAATAATTCCTGAGTCACATAGTACAAAGACTGTTACCCCCACTTTATAAATGACAATAGTTCAGTGGATCAGTAGAATAGAAGGTATTTTAGATTTGGGTTCAGAAGACACAGATATCATTCCTGTGGGCCTCAATTTTCTTATCTTTACACCAAAGGGGAAGACCCTCTTGAGCTCTCATTCAATGAAGGTTTGGTCTTATGACTTGCTTAGGGTGACATGGCTCATGAGTGTGGACAGCAAGATTTGTGTCTTCGGATCAAAGCTCTGTATAATATAATATATTGTCCAAAGTCCCCTCAGAGGTCCCACAAGAAGCCAGGCCTCATGAATTCATCAAGTCGAGGTCATGCCAAACTAACCTTATTTCATTTATTGACAAGGTCCCTGGATTTGTATGCCATGAGAATGCTTGTAGATGGAGGTCAGCTATATAGCAGTGAAACAATTACTGAAGCCCTTTTACTTCTCAGTGCCCTAGGTAACCCCTTAATATCATTAATAATGATAATGATAATAATAATAACAGCAGTTAGCTTTGATATAGGGCTCACTACGTACCAGGCACTGTGGCAAGCACTTTACAAATATTATCTCATGAATTCTCACAACAACCCCGGGAAGTAGGGATTATTATTTTACAGATAAGTAAACTAAGACAGGCAGAAGTGAAGTCATTTGTCCATGGTCACCCAGCTAATAAAAATCTAGGGTCTCATTTGAACTCAGATCCTCCTGATTCCAGGTCCAGCACTCTGTGTACTATACTGCTCCCAGCTGCCCATCAATTGCCAAGAATTTATCAATTCTTCTCCACAGGTCACTACACAGAGGTCACTGAAATATTAATGACTGTATTTCTCTATTTTAAAAAAAAAAACACCTTATAACTTACTACTTTATAAGTTGTGCTTGACCTCACTAGCACTGATATAATATGAAATGTACAAAAATTGTTTTAAGCTTTGAAGTAAGGCCACCTCAGAGAGCCTGGGCTATTGGTGATGAGCCCAGGTCTTCTTGGATCTCTTCTGGGGCTGAAAATGGGAATAAGGGAAGATCAGACACAGTCTACCTGCCTTCGTTGGATACGTTTTGTAGAATAGCCTCTGGGTCAACAGCAGCGGCCATTAGAGCATGCTATGTCTTTGAGGGCTCCAAACCATCCAGTTCCTTAGAAGCCTTGTTTGGACAGTCGTGGACAAGGAGGGCACTGCCATCCCCATGCCAGGGCTTGCCTGAGGGCTTACACATTACACCTTTCCTCTAGGAGATTCTACAACTCAGAAAGATGTTTTTTGGTGTCTTTGGAGGGAGGATCATATTTACAGGCTCAGTTTCTATAGGTCTTCCTTTACTTAACTGTGTCTACTAGGAGTTCTCCTAAGATACATTGCCACGTTGCAAAACCAACAGCTTGAGCCAGAAGCTGTAGGTCAGGAAAATGAACTGGTAGGGTATTGGGCATTTTAGTATATAAATTAGTTTTTTTTTTGACATATCAATACACTAATTAAGACAGGTGTGAGATTTAGACCAGGATTTTAGGTCTTTAGGGATAAGACCAATCTAGAGGATATCACTGAAGAATAACAGATAGGACCTAGGATAGGAAAAGTTGAAAATATCTCCTAACATTGCGATGCTGAGCCATCTGGAGGACAGTAAAGCCCTCTTGAATGAATAGCAGGTACAGCGCTCAGGTTTGAGGAATAAGGGAGTGGTTACAAAAAGCTTGGCTTGGGACAGCCTACTTTGGGGACAAAGATTTGCCTATTAGCAGATTAAGAGAGAAGGGAGTCAGTTCAAGACAGGAACTTCTATCAATTTGGGAAGACATGTACATATAGGTACATACAAGTTATAACTCAAGTTAAAAGGGTAATTAAAGTCAATAGGCTTCATTTATCAGCAGGGAGTGAGGGTGGTAGTGTTGGTGGTTGGGAAGATAAGTGCCAAAGAAGGGGACTAAAAAAGGCCCCAGAGAGAATCTCAAAAACTAAGGTCAGGCAAATAGACAGGATGAAGGACTGTCAAGGAAAAAAACCAAGGATTACTGGGATTACCCCCTTTCCCTGGGACTCAGTTTCCTCTTCTGTAAAATGAGGGGGGTTAAGGTCCTTTCCAGATCTAAATCTCCGGACTCAGAGAGGTATGTGCATATATGCTTGGACACTTCTGTGATTAAGAGGTCAGGAGTGACCCAGCAGGCAGGAAGATGCTCCAAGGACATGATAGAGTGTAGCTTTAAAGAATAGCCTGGTTTGGGAAGGAAGGGAACATGACAGACAAATAGAGCATGCACTAATCAGAGGGGAGGTTGGCCATATTACAAACATGCATCATGCATGAAGCAAAACTACGAAAAATAACCAGCTTTCACTGAGGGGCTATGGCAGCAAACCAAAGGACAATCTTTTCATGCACAGAGTGTGACCCTATTTCAGTTTTCTCAGCCATAGTCTGTATGTAGAAATAGCAATATTATCTCTAAGGTTTAAAGAATTATTATATGTATATTTCCATGTGCAGGAGTGACCATGCACGTGTGCAGGAATTCAATACACACAAATGTAGAGTACTCAAGCACATTGCAAATACTAGCAAATATGAAAAATAAGGGTAATCATTTCATATATATGCAATTGACACCTTTCAAATTCCAGGACATATTTCAATACATTTCCTTCCTATTCTATTGTACTGGATAGCATTCAAACATGAAAATGAAATAATGGACTATTTTAATAACGATCAAAGGCAATACTAATTTACATACCACCAAAAACTCCTTTTTATCCACCATCTCATTGCCATCAGTATCAAACATATTGAAAGCTATTTTAAAACCTGCATGAGGCTCTGCCAAAAGAGTAGAAAAGGGATCCATGAGATCAGTACAATGTATTGTAAGCTATAAAATGCATGTCATTTATGAGCAATAACTCATTTTTCATACATACAGACTTTCAACCACCAATTAATTCTCACAGTCACCATACCGTATGCATTTTATGCATGTTTCTCTAAGGGATGGGGTTCCCAGCATCCCGTGTCACAGAAGGCCTAGGATGAATCACAAG
This sequence comes from Sminthopsis crassicaudata, assembly GCF_048593235.1. Classification (NCBI taxonomy): domain Eukaryota; kingdom Metazoa; phylum Chordata; class Mammalia; order Dasyuromorphia; family Dasyuridae; genus Sminthopsis; species Sminthopsis crassicaudata. Next base: position 573,126,326 of record NC_133619.1, on the reverse strand, counting down.
GTGTTAATGAATTGTTAAAGTGAGACTTGGAGATACTGAAAGCCTGTGGAGAGACTCCTGTGGAGACAAAGAATGGGATTTCTCTCTCTTCTTGGTACTCCACCCACATCAGCCTTGAATGGAAGTTATTAGATCAGGAGGAAATATTGTATCAAGCAGAAAACTGAGATATAGAGTCATAAGTACAGAGATAGTCCCTTGAGAGAATAAGAAGCTTCAAGGAATATGGGACTATGAAAAGGAGCAGACCCTGAGCAAAACATAGCAATTAAAGGGAGATGCATGGAGTTGCAAGGGAGTTGACTCTATGAAGAGAGAAGGGCCTTTCAGGTCCAGCAATATCAGAAGTTGTGGGTGCACATGTGTAAACTATTTATTTGCATCACTGACATTTAGATTTGTGTTTGTCTATGTTTGTTGGAAAATATTTCCAAGTTTTAAAGAGGAACTGTTTTCTAATTCTTGTTCTTGCCATGTTATTTGAGTAAATGCCTTTGCTGAGAAATAATCATAATCTATGGGCTGATTGTTAATGAGAAGCAAACTGGTAGGGGCTCATGAGCTACAATAGTAGGAGTAGCCACAAACAGGGGCCCTAGAATGTGAAGGGGTAGCAACCCTTTGGGTTTGTAACCTACAATTATAAGCCTGAGTTGGGAGAGTAACTTAGCATACTGGCAAATATTTTCCTAAGAGAAAAGTGACTGAGAACTATAAGAAAACAAGTGAAGTCAGAAGCCTTGCAGATCATCTCCCCAGTTGCCATTTTATAGGACTAGCACATGCGCATAGACACACATGTGACAATGATACCTCTATTTATGAGTAGGCTACAATACAGTGACAGTTCTTTGTAAGAAATTTTATAACTGTAGGGCAAAATAGTACAAAATAGTTAGGATACCTGCTAATGGTGATATTTAAACTTAGTAAATACTGAAATAATATTAAATTTGGAGAATACCATGAATATATGTAATAGATATTTTAAATGCATATATAGACATTTCACAGTGGGTATGGCATTTCACAGATGAATCTGCCTGTCTGACTACTTAGTAGATATAATGTCATATACAGAAAATAGTGAATGCCAGATTGGAGCTAATTCTATCTGAAATGAATACTATATAATCATATTATGAAAGAATTTTAAATGCCAAGATATCTCTATTTTATCTTAAAGGCAGCAAGGAGCAGATGAAGCTTTTTGAACTGGGGAATATAAAACTTCAGTAATATAAAAAGTTTATCCTGTAGAAGAAAAAGATAATGGGGAAAAAGTGTAAGGAGAAGGGAATTTATCTTTTCCTTCTTTAGTTTCTATAGTCATAGAAAACAACAGAGAACACAAGGTATCAAGATTTTAATAACTAGGGGGAATATGAACATCTTTCTCTAAGTGAATCAAAAGGAATAACATGATTGCTAGGCTAAGCATAGGCCATGCCCCTTCAAACTTTAAATTGTTAAGCTCTAGAAAGAGCAGTAGTTGGGGCAGGTGTAGGCCAGGAGCTACTTATGAGAAGCTAGAAGGTTTTTCTGTCTATATAGGCAACACTTGCTCTAACTCCACATGTCTTTTAGGATAGGGACATTCCAATGCCATTCTCTCTTAATTTTCCTTCCTTCCTTCCTTCCTTCCTTCCTTCCTTCCTTCCTTCCTTCCTTCCTTCCTTCCTTCCTTCCTTCCTTCCTTCCTTCCTTCCTTCCTTCCTTCCTTCCTTCCTTCCTTCCTTCCTTCCTTCCTTCCTTCCTTCCTTCCTTCCTTCCTTCCTTCCTTCTTTCCTTCCTTCCTTCCTTCCTTCTTTCCTTCCTTCCTTCCTTCCTTCCTTCCTTCCTTCCTTCCTTCCTTCCTTCCTTCCTTCCTTCCTTCCTTCCTTCCTTCCTTCCTTCCTTGTAAGGGCTCTTATGCTATAGTTTTAGGAGCTGCTACCCACACTAGAATCTGGGAGAGTAGGAGTTCCATCTGGGGATTGAGCCAATGAGAGCAAATTGAGGAGTAGTTTAGAAGGTGATACTACATGTGATAGCTGTGATCTTCAAAGTATTAGAAGTAATTAGATCCAGAAGGCATTTCATTTCAGTGAAATGAATTTGGAATTCAGGGCCTGAATTTCAAATGTGCCTTTGCTCCCTGAATGATCTTGGGTAGTTCCTTAACTGCTCAGGACCCCAGTTTCCTCATCTGTAAAATGGAGAGTTATATCCACTTCCCTCTGAGGGACCTTGCCACTTTAATTCAATCACGTGATCCTAGATTGCTAAGAGGCAGTTTTTGGCTTGAAGTAAGAAGGTGAAATTTTCTTCTTGTTTGGAGGACTGATAGAGATGCTACAAAGTGAGTTAGGTGCCTTTGGCAGGTGGCCTGGTCCTCTCTCTAGAGGTATTCAAGCAGAATCTGGATGAGCACTTGGTAGAGATAATGGAGACAGGGTTCTTGACAGGGCAAAGGTTGGACTAAATGATCTCAGAGATTTCTCTCAGATCTGAGAGTCTATGGAGGAACCAGGAAATTCTAAAAAAGCCCTTTGAGTTTAGGATAAAAATGCCTCCCTTTCCATCAGAGAAGTTTTGACTATTTTGCTGCTACTTTTGCTTCTACCTTTATAGCGTGTTTTGAGATCATCCAGAACTTTACATTATCTCATGAAGATCTCATAACACTCCATGATAGAGATATAGTGAAAAAAGTGAGTCTCTGAGGAATAAATGACTGCACAGCTAGTAAGAATCAGGGGAAGAACAAAAACCCAGGTCTTCCTGCCATCCTCAAAGTCTTTCACTCTACCCATCAGTCCACATTGCCTTAGCTTTACAATACAGATAGTTGATTCAGTGAATTCAATTTTTTAAAGATCCATAACTGTGCTTATTAAATGTCAAGGAGAGAAAAACGAACAGGCTGAATGAGCTTTTATATATTTCCAACTGGAATTCTGGACATAATGTAGATAACCTAATGCTACATTTTAAAAATGCAATTAATTGTCTCTGTTTAGAAACCTACATTTGAGTTCTTAGTCCAAATTTGATGACTCAAAGGAGAGATGGTGAGGTTGTTTTCCAGAGTTCATTAACAATCATTCTTTTTTGTAAACAAAAATCTTTGGTTAAAAAAATGCCTCAAAGCCCTGAAAATTTAGATTGTAAAATTTTTAATGTCCAGGAGGAAATAGTAATACAATTTCAATGCAATCTTAAGGTGTTGGCAGCAAAAAACCCAAACATTTCCTTATTTATTGTCTAAATTCTATGAATCTAGATGCCTATCTTCATTAAAAAAGACTTAACAGATAAAGCCAGTATAAGGGAAAAGAAGACCATAGTGATAACATAGTCACCAGAAGAGTCTTTAACAATTTTGTTAAAGGAATGTCCTTTGAAAAAAAACAACAGCCTTCAAAACTATTTGTCAGTTAACTTGTAAAAAGCTAACGCAATATTAACCAAATCAGGTATGGAAAGAATGACTAAAGTCAGATATGGCAGATAATTCTTAAGGTTATGATTTCATTTAAGGATCCCAGCATCAAGGAAGATGGAAACACTGCAGTCTTGTGCACAGTAGTTGCCCCATCATATACCTAAAGGTTTAGAGCTTCCAGCAGTTAGGAATCTAAAAGAAAAATAGCCAGGATAAAAGAGTCCTTAAAGTTTCCCATATATCTCCTTTATCCCATACCTTGCCAACCAAGAAACTGAAAGGGGATGAATAATATATCATAGGCTCTCAAAAAAAAAACACAAAAAAAAACCAAACAAAAAAAAAAAAAAAAACTTGAAGCATCCTTCAAAGAACTCTTCCCAAGCTCTTTTTTTATATTTGACCTTTTCTTCTAAGACAACTATGTTTTAAAAAGAGATCTCTCATCTATAGATTTGTTATTACCTGAATTTAATAATGGGAAAGATTTCAGGCTCCTATTCTCCACTGCCCTCCACTGTCTAAATCTGCATTGGCAACACTTACAAATCAGAAAACCTTGCTTAAGACCAGGCCTATTATAAAAACAAGTTTTCTAAACTTCTTTAGGCAACTATTCAGAAGAATATTCAAGAAAGAAGAGAAGATTGTCCCCTTGTAGGCATGGGTGTTGCTGCCTCCCAGATCAGTGCTAAATCTGGTAAAGTAGATTTGCAAATATAAATGGAAAGAAAGTTAACATCATCAGTATTATTTGACAATGGAAAGAATGAAAGTAAAACAGAACAACAGGTGGTAGCTGGAGGAGCACGGTGTTAATACATATTAAAGACTCATGTTTCTAGAGCACCAGAAGGTTCATGAAGCATGTAGGGTCATTGCTACACAGTCCACACAGATCCCATAATGCCCTACCTCTGCTGTCTCAAGGGCCAGTCTTAGGATGGTCGATTTCTATATCTTATATATTTTTTCTCATGTGGCTGTCACTGCTACGGGACTGGTTCAAAAATGAGCTTGGGTTTAGTGCTAAAAGGGACCTCAGCTAGTAAAACCCTTTCATTTTACAGAGAAAAGGAAGAAATGAAGGCTAAGTCACTTGTCCTAGTCCCCCCAGTAGTGAGTGACAGAGCTGGGATTTGAACCCAGTTCCTTTGGTGCCAGCCTTCCTTCTACTGCACCACTTCACAGCTTATTGTGTGTAGGGTATGATGATGACCACCCTTTCCCCTTCTATTTGGTCTTCCTTACCTTTGTGGATCCTGTTCTCATAGGTCCGGTTACTCCAACTTTAGACATTCTATGTCCTGTTTCCTTTGTATTACCTAAAGTAAATCCTCAGGCCTCCCTTCAGGTGTTCATCTTGATATGGCCCTGGTTCTATGCTAAGTTATTTGGAAAGGCTCAGTTGCATATGGCTCAAAGGATCTAACAACTTATGACAACTTGCATAGATCATCTATTAAGTTGTAGCAGGTCTGTGATCTGTATGGATAGAGGGAAAACCCATTCCTTAAAATCACCAATCCTTTAAGCACTAAAACATTTGAAAGGTATGATTGATGTCAAGGCTCTGAATCCCCCTCTTCTCTCATTCTCTTAATGGTACCACTGTGCTTCCTCTGCTATGGCCACTGGCCATCCTAAACAATGATACATCAATTCACTGTTTTTTTCCCCAGACTCTTATCATTTCACTAGGGCTTCTCATTTTCTTGTACCATCAATGTTTAAAGCAAACCTATACATAATAACCTGGCACCTGCATGTCAGGCCACTCACAATGAGTGGCATTTAGCCTCTAGCAACTGTCAGATCCCACCCAAGAGTTAGCATAGATTCAGCAGGAAGAATCGATCTCACCATGCCTGAGATCCTCCTAGTGCCTTCCCTCTGCCTGTCATTTCCAGGCTATCCTGTGGCTTAGCTTGTTTCTCTGTATTTACTTGTTGTCTCCTTCATTAGATTGTGAGGACAGAGGCTACCTTTTGCCTTTCTTTGTATCCTCTGTACCCTTAACACTAAGCACGATGCCAAGTATTTGACACTTAATAATAAATGCTTCTTAACTGGCTGAGTTATGACTGACCCCATGGACCCAAGTTCTAGAATACATATTTCTGAGCTCCTACAAAGTGTTTGTCATTGTTGTGGATTCAAAGACAAAAAGGATACAAGAAGGCTCCCACCCTCCAGAAAATCTTGTGATGTTGCATGTGAACTTGTAGGCTCCTCTGGTGGGACCTGGGAGCTCTCCTAGAATGACACTTAGTAGTCTTGACCATATGCTTTGAGATTTGAATTCTACTCCATGCCACAAGGCTGTTTGGAATCTTAAATTTGCACTGTTTTGCCCACCTGACTCCCAGAACTCAATGTTTACCCTAACAAAAAAACTATACTTACTTGTTAAAATACATAAAAGAAACAGGTACTCTGTGTAAGAAATCACACCTAAGAAGAAAAAAAAAATAATCAGCTCCAAATAATAGAAAATAGGCACAATGTTATTCTATCTTTTATGTATTACTATAAACACATTTTAGATGAAAATGTTATACCTATAGAAAGAACTACTAGGCAAAGTTCTATAGTAGATGTTAAATTTTGGGTTAGGTTAGACTATGATACTTTATGAAATCATAACCAAAAAGCTAAATGGATTCTAATCTCTTATTTTCATAGACTCTTAGGTAAAACTGGGTCAAATTCTTCTTACTGTTTATTAAAACAAATGGAAAGATATATTGTGGGAACTGCTCATATTATTATTAACATTATTAATCATCATTAATTTATTAGCTTTTATTAAATCATTTTTATGAATCACACTCTATATAATATTAACATAAAATTCGCACAGATGATGGAGAACCTAACTTTTTGACATTGCTCAACAGTGCTCAACTTAGTAAGAATAAGGCAGGAATAGACTATTGACAAGCTAGATATGTTGCTTAGAAATGTGATTTCTGTTTGGATTCAAAAAGAGGATAGGCTCCAACCTACAACCATCCTTTTTGGGATTTCTTTCATATGTCCAAGCCATGTTTTCATATTCTGTAGGAAGGAAAAATGGCTCTTAAATATGGTCTTCCAAAAAAGTATGTGGGGGATGGTGGTGGTGGAGATTCAAATAGAAATGTTTCCACGTTCGGGTAAAGTCTGCTGTTTAGAGCCACTGACCTGTATCTGGGTAGTTGATTCTGAACTGTTCCACATAAGAGTAAAACTTGTGGCTGGATGGACTGGGTAAAAACTGAGAAGTGAGCCTTTCTCTCTTTTATCAAGGGCTCAATTGCTTGACAAAGGGGTTTCAAGACTTATGACATCATTCACCAGTCATTATTCTTCAGAGCTACCCCTTTTTGTGAATAACTAAAGTAAGGCTGAAAAACTTTGAGACTTGGAAAGGGAGTTCACCAGGAGCCCCTGATGGTCTTTTTGTCTTTTATTTGGATGAAAATATAGTGACCTCTTGTCAAATAGTTCTACTTGGCTGCCTTGGGTGACTTGCAAGAAGGATTCTGGGATAGCCACTATGGATTGAGAATGTCTTAAGAGGCCATAAGGATCATTCACAGAAGAAGAAAAGCAAAAATGGACTGAAATGTAAGTGAAAAAAGAAGAAAATGTCTGTGTAGGTGGCCCAGGCTCCAAGGTAGTCACAATTTTACTCCAAGAAACAAAAGAAGGATTCTGGAAAGATGGAAGAGTAGGTTAGTTAATTTCAGGTTCTTCCTGATTTCCTCCACAAATAGAACAAATTTACATCTCAGGACAAACAGGTGAAAAATCAAGAAGATTTGGGGAAGAATTAGGATCCTTCTGATACTATGAGAGAAGATCCAAAGAAAGATCCATGGTCAGGATATTAAGCCCTGTGACATGCAAATACCTCCTGGCCAGCTCCATAAAAACATCAAGTGGGGACTCCTAGATGAGCTTGGTATAGCTGGAGCCTCAGCAGGAACTACAGAGCCTTTCATGTCCGGATTGTGGAATCCAGGTCTGAGTCCAGGCAGATTGAAGGAACCTCAGCTAATTAAGAACACCAGGCGCACTTGTGCTACTGGAAGTGGACTTGGGAGGGAAGGAAGCAGTACATGGTGAGTACAGAAGCAGTAGAACAACTACAACTAGAGGCTTCCAGCACTTGCTTGACAGGGGGAGCTCTTGGTTTGGGGTTCCTGGTCAAAGGAGAGAGAAGTAAAAAATCTTCTACTCCAAAAACTACCAAAAAATGGCTCCCTGCCCACAGAACATTTATAGAAGAACTCAAAAAAGAATGTAAAAATCAAATGAGAGATATTGAGGAAAATCTAAAAAGGAAAATAAAAACCATCCAAGAAAAACAAAAAAACTATGAAAAAAAGTAACTAGAAAAGGAAATACAGAGTCTCAAGAATGAAAATAACTCTGAAAATTAGAACTGGGCTAGAGGAAGCCAATGAAGATATGAGAGACCAAGAAATAACAAAACAGATTATAAAGAATGAAAAAATTGAACAAAATGTGAAACATCTTATAAGAAAAATGACAGATCTGGAGAACAGATCAAGAAAAGAAAATCTAAGAAGAATTGGATTGCCTGAAAATTGTCACCAGAAAAAGAACCTTGATACAATAATGCCAGAAATAATCCAAGAAAATTGTCGTGGAGTGATAGAGCTGGAGAGGAAAATAGAAATAAAGAAAATCTATCAATCATCACCTCAATGAGATCCTTTGTGGAAAACCCACAGGAACATTACTACCAAATTTCAAAATCCTCAGATTAAAGAGAAAATTTTGCAAGAAACAAGAAAAAAACAATTCAAATATGTTGGAGCTACAAATAGAATTATACAGGACTTATCAGTAGTCATAATAAAAGATCAGAGGTCCTGGAATTCTATCTATTGACAATCAAAAGAACTAGGCCTGTGGTAAAAAAAAAAAAAATAACATATCCAGCAAAGTTATCTATAATACTGAATGAAAAAAATGGAAATTTAATGAATTTGAAGATTTTCAGGATTTTCTATCAAACAAACCAGAACTTAATAAAAAAATTAACATATAGAGCCAATATCAAAGATCAATTTCAAGGAACTTAACATGGACAAATTGTTAATGTTTTTTTACATGGGAAATGTACAGCATATATTTAAGGACATCAACCACAGGGCTGCTCAAAAGAAAGATTGGGGCAGAATTAAAGTAAAAATAGTAATTATGTCATAAAAATGAGATGCAGAGGAAGAATAGACACAAAGGCATTAGAGGGGCAAGGAGGACTCATAGTTCTGAAATTATGAACCTAAGTTGGTTCTGAAAACCCACTTACATCCAGAATGGGCTAAATAGACAATACTACATATATACTATGAAGGGTATAGCATCTCCAAAATCTACAAAGAAATAAGTGAGGAGAGATGGATGGACAGGGAAGCAAAAGACAAGGGAGGGATCCATGGCTGAGAAGAAGTTAAGTAATAACAAGGCAAGTTAGGAGCAGAATTAAAGCAAAAGGTCAGCAGGGATAGGAAAGATATGTGTGTGTATGTGTGGGGGTATATATATGTATGTATGTATATATTTACATATGTGTATATAAATATATCCTTTCTTAATTATAGCCTGCTTAGAGGTGGGGTGGGGATGAAAGGGGGAAAAGAATTAAGTAAAAAGGTGCACAGCAGAGAACAAAAGAACAATTTACAAGGAAATAAAGATGAACATTCATGCATATTGTTTCTTCTACTAATATAAATATACTTTCTTGAACTGGTAATTTGTTGTTACATATTTTGAAACCTCCCTGATGTTCTGCATGAAAATGTTCTTTTGTTTTGTATTTCTTTTCTGTTTTTCTCTTTTTCTTATTCTGTTTCTTCAAATAAAATAAATTTGAAAAACATATTAAAAAAGAAAAAAAGTTTGCAAGTAGATATTCAGGCCTAGATAGAAAAGAAAAACACCAGCTATTCAAGAATACCCTGAAGTACCAGGTACCTTCCAAGCTTTCAAGGCAGTAGAAAATGCAGATTACTGAAAGCAGATACAAATCCTTTAAAGTTTTGTGAGTTATTGCTATGTTTATTTCATGGACAAGAAAAGTGGAGGATATAAATAAAGGAGCATATGTATAAAATGCAAAAAAGTTTGTGTAGGAGAAATTTTGACTAAGTGTGCTTTGAGAACCTAAATATTCCACTTCCATCACAAGAATACATGTGGGTCCCAAAGCCTGAATACACCTGAATAGGGATAATATGAAATGGGTTCTGCTTAACAAAACATTTCTTCTAAAAAGTCGTTTTCCATGGAAAGATCTGTCAGAGCTTGGGCAGAGGCAACCAGCAGAGTGGGACCAAAAATGTATGTAGTAAGGTCAGGAAGAGGAATCTAACAGCCCAGTAGGCTGACACAAGGCTTGGAATTTGAGGCCAGGGCAGACAGAGGCCTGACCCTCTCTGCAGGACAGTTTCTGGGGTCAGGGCCTGGAGTCTGACCTAACTACATTCCTTTTTTACAAGGAAAGGTGACAATAGAGAGCTGAAAGACCTGCTAAAAAACCAAAGCTGTCAATAAAATGGATTAAAGTGGAAAACAAGTTGCAAATTGTTGTGTTCTATTGGAGGGATAATAAAGAAGATGGAGAACCTGGAAAGATTGTCTTCAGGCTGGCTGCCAGACGATTTTATCAAGGCACATTTCCATGTATTGTGAAACAGCATGGAACAAAGATTACAGGTTTTGTGCATGTGCATTATTATTAGGTGATTTTTTTTTTTTTAGGGAAACCACAGTCTTGATGCTTCTGGCTCCTTGAAGAATAAAGCTGAATTGCTTTTAGAGAAACAATCCCAAAGTACGTCAACATAAAAATATAATAAAATTCCAAAGTAATAAGAATTATCAATTAATTTACCTTTTTCCTTAAGATTTCGAAAAAGTTTTGATGATCCTTTCCAAGCTGGTGGTGTTTCTTTAAGCATTTCATTTAATTCCTATAAAAATATTTTAATTATTGAATATGAGGCCAAAAAACATTCACCTTAGCAAATAAGACAACTGGATATTTTCTTTTTTTCCCCATTTTTTCTTTTTCATGTTAAATCCAATATATGTATAGATATTTATACAGCTATCTTGGTGTATGAGAAAAATCGGATCAAGAAGGTAAAATAAAACTGGGAAAGAAAACAAAATGCAAGCAAATAACAACAGAGTGAGAATGCTATGTTGTGGTCCACCAACTAGATATTTTCTTTAAAAAATCTTTCCATATTTTCTTTTTTATTATTCTCTCCTATCCACTAACAAGGGGCTGTTCAGTACTAACTACATGTCATCTTCCCATTTATAACTGCATAAGGGGCCTAAGAATAAATTTGAGGCTATTCTTCAAGGGTATAGAGCTGTTTATTCTGTAAAGGAAAAAGTTGTTAAGCCTCTCAAAAAAATCATTGAGGAGAGTCACAGAAACTGGAACTATTTCTACTCATATGAAAGAATGTTTCAAATCACTATTGATCAGAGAAATGCAAATTAAGACGACTCTGAGATACCATTATACACCTGTCAGATTGTCTAGAATGACAGGAAAAGATAATGCTGAATGTTGAAGAGAATATGGGGAAACTTGGACACTGATGCGTTGTTGGTGGAGTTGTGAATGGATCCAACCATTCTGGAGAGCAATTTAGAACTATACTCAAAAAGTTATCAAACTGTGCATACCTTTGATCCAGCAGTATCTCTACTGGGCTTATATCCCAAAGAGATCTTAAAGGAGAGAAAGGGACCCACATGTGCAGAAATGTTTGTGGCAGCCCTTTTTGTAGTGGCTAGCAACTGGAAATTGAATGGATGCCCATCAATTGGAGAATGGTTAGGTAAATTGTGGTATATAAATTCTATGGAATATTATTGTTCTGTAATAAATGACCAGTAGGATGAATACAGAGAGCCTTGGAAAGACTTACATGAACCAATGCTGAGTGAAATGAGCAGAAGCTGGAGATCATTATATACTTCAACAAGGATACTGTATGAGGATATATTCTGATGGAAGTGGATATTTTCGACAAAGAGAAGATCTAATTCAGTTCCAATTGATCAATGATGGACAGAATCAGCTACACCCAGAGAAGGAACATTGAGAAATGAATGTGGACTACTTGCATTTTTGTTTTTCTTCCCAGGTTATTTTTTGCCTTCTGAATCCAATTTTTCTTGTGCAACAAGAGAATTGTATGGACCTGCATATTGTATCTAAGATATACTTTAACATGTTTAACATGTATGAGACGGCCTGCCATCTAGGGGAGAGGGTGGAGGGAGGGAAGGAAAAAGTTGGAACAGAAGTAAATGCAAGAGACAATGTTGAAAAATTACTCATGCATATGTTCTGTCAATAAAAAGCCGTAATAAAAAAAAATTTGCGGGGTCAGTTTATAGGGCTGTCTACAGGCATCAGTGTACTTGCTTTTCCCCAGACCCTTCAACAATTGCCATCTTCCTCTTTTGTCATCTGGTATGTGATAAAATCTCAAAGTTCTTTAATTTGCATATTATGTGATTGTGATTTAGAGAATTTTTTGTGTGATTGTTGGCAGCAGGGATTTTTACTGCCTGTTTACATCCATTGACTATCAATAGAAGAGTGGCTCTTATTCTTATGAATTAGAATCAGTTTCATACATATAAATATATATATATATATGTATACTACCTATGTGTTTATATCTGTATTTTGAATTTGAGATCTTTATCAAAGAAACTTATAGCAAAGATTTTATTCCTTTCTAATTTTAGAATTTTTTCTAACATTAGATTTGTTTGTGAAAAAATTTAAAATTTTATACATCTTTGGCTTTGATCTGACTTAGTGGAGGGAATTCCCACATCCATGAATCTGAGTACTACACTACAGTACTGAATGAACAAATGTATCCATGACTTGGCTATCCTTTAAGGGAAAGTTTTGTCCCTGGATAGTTTGTGTTAAATGCCACGCCAGGATTCAAACAGCCACACACGACTGAGACTGTTTCTCAACCTGTCACTAAAGCCAAGAGAATGTTCAGCTCTACCTTCTAGTAGAAGCAGATGCCAGTATAACAAGCATCCATCTCATCAGAATGTAGTGGATAAAAAAGGCACACTTTTTTTCTTCATCCTCCTCCTCTTCCTTTTCCTTCTCCAGGATCATCACCTAACCTTGACATGTGCAGACTAAAGAGAGGAGGTTCTAGAACTCAGGAGACAGGGGAATGGAGTAATGGGCTTGGGAGGAAAGGTTGGGGTTGTGTGGAAACATTTGTCTGCGTCCCCAATCCATTTCAGGCCCCTATATTTTCAGAGTATTTACATATCTCTGATTAACAGAACTGTTTTTGCTCACTCTGCAACACATTACCCACCACCAGATAGGCCAAGTCTGTGAGTGACAGCTCAAATGCTTCTCACCTGTTTCGAAAGTGATCTCCACTGTTTAACACCTAAAATGAGCAAACAAAAATTAGGACATGAATGCTTATGTAAACTGTGCAGTAATAATAGCTTATGTTTCCATAGCCAGCCTGAAATTTGATAAAGTGCTTTCTTTTGCTTATATCACTTTTGCAAAGGGATGCGTAAGGGATAACACTTTTTTTAAATTACAAGTTTAGGACTTAGGTATGACTTGTTTTTAAAAAACCTATATTATTTCTATTGTAAAAACTTCCTCATGCATACCAACAAAAGAGGGAACACATTTTACACAATTGTATTCTTCCTTAGTTTAATCTTAGCTTTAACTCTGACACACATGCACACCATGGGCACACACACACACACTAACCCTACTAGTTAAAATCTCCTTGCCAGAATGTGCCAAAACTTCACTGAGTTAAGATTCTATCCAGGCTGAAACATTCATTGCCTATGGCCCAAGCACTGGGGAAGAATCTTCTGCTTTTAATGAGGTTTACTGTACAATAACAATAGCATTAATAGCTGGCATTTATGCAGAGCCTTCTCTGTGCCAGACACCGTGCTAAGTACTTTACAGAGATCTCATTTGATTCTCACAACAGTCTGGTGGGGTAGGTGCTATTATTATCCTCATTTTACAGGTGAGGCAATCAAAGGTCAAATAACTTGCCTAGAGTTATACAGCTATTAAATGTCTGAGGTGGGATTTGAACTCAGATATTCCTGATCTCAGGCCTAGTGTTCTAACCATTCAACTGTCCCCTACTTATCATCTCCAGTTGCTTTGATCTTTGTCTTATCTCTAGAATCTGATGACCAGAGGAGAAAATGAGGCTGATGACTTTGCACAGCACTGCCTCATTTAATATTCTATATGGGTGCTACCAATGGAGAATGTATCACACACCGTCAGATGAAGTCACTACATCATTAGTTCTACTTTACTGTTTTATTTCCCTCCAAGAGGGGGAATAATTTGTTTTTTTATGTTTGTAACATAAAACAGAACCCATTGATCAAACAAAACAAAAAACTCAACAACAAAATTCAGCTGGAGAACAAAAATAAAGAGGAATTTAGAAGGCTAACTGAGAAGATCCAGATTTTCATGACAGTAGCTCTAAAGACCTGTCTGAATAAGCTATCAACTTTAGAAAATTATTTGAATTGAAGAGATTGGTTCTATGATAATTTCTTAGAGAAATTTTAATTATGCAAAACAAATGCTGCAAAAAGGAGATGGAACTAAATCAGAAACTTCCTGATTAAGTCAACATCTGCTTTCTGCCAAATGGTGAGAGTGATAGGGACAAGATATCAAGATATTTGAGTAATGGGTTAGATAAAGCTATATTTTGTGGCTCCTCATAATACTGTAAAAAATAACTGAAATGGAAAAAATAAAGCTTGTTAGCTTTTGTATAAGAAGTCAGATGATCCCAAGAAAAATAACAGATGAAATTATCTGCTTGTTTCATATGAAACACATAGATCTTCTGTTTTAATAGTTTTCCTTCTTCCCTCCTTTCTATCCTCCAGTCTTTACTTCCTTCCCTTCCTCTATTCTACCCTCATCATACTATTTAGCTTTGATTTTTTCTCTACAGTTTTGATTACCTATTAATCCCTTGTCTCTTTCTTTAGCAAAAATCAAGTGGATGTCTTTTCTTAGAACTGAGAAATCCAAGACTTGATCCTTTTACCAGTAACAAAATTGCCTGAAGGCCTGGTATTCTGTACATGGATGACTTGCTGTTTGGGGGTCCCTCTGAGCATCCTCTGAAGATCCCATCGATCTCCACACAAAGCCTACCATTATCAAACCTGCCAACATCGTGTCTGATTTAAATCAGCTTTCACACTTAGTCCCTTTGATGAGTGGATCTGGGTAACATACAACACAGGTATCATGGCGCACTAGACTGAGGAAGAGGTAATGCCTTTTGTGCTCACAAAGATCCTTCATAAGTTGCACAATATGGACTTCACCTTCTCTGATGTGAGGCAAGGAACAGCCCAGGGAATCTTGGTGCCATGCAACCCGACGGAAATGTTGGTCTGTCTTCTTGATGCTAAGGATCTCTATGAAGCCAGCAGGGTAAATAGAATCAGTTCAGTTTTCGTCATCCAGAGTAAACCAGAACATACAGGCCGTGCATATTCTTTACTTCATCTCTTGTCATTGATTGTTGTCTTTTACTCTCAAAGAGGACCAAAATGGCATCACTATGATGAAGTCCAGGTGCAGTATGAGTGATTGTGGCTGATCAGAGCAAAATAAGGCTCCACTACAGGTCAGGCACAAATTGTGCACATGAACATTTGGAGAACTTGGCATGGTTCTCTTGAACTACTGCAATTCTGTTTTGCTCATAGAGCACAGTCCCTTTTTGGACGGGGCCACCCCATGCTGGGCAGTTATTTATTAGTGCTTCTCATGTCACACAATGAACTTCAAAGTTGTTCAAAGAGACTCTGAGAGTGTTTTTGTATCACTTCTTCTGCCCTCCCTATGAGTGCTTACCTTGTGTGAGTTCTCCATAAGATAGTCTTTTAGGTAAGTGTATCTTTGACATTAGAACAACATAGCCAGTCCATCAGCATTGAGGTCTTTGCTGCAGAGTTAGAATGCTTAGCGATTCAGCTCAAGAAAGAACTTCAGCGTCTGGGATCTTGTCTTGTCAGATGATCTTCAGAATCTTCCAAAAACAAACCCAATGGAAGCAATTCAGTTTCCTGGCATGGTGCTGGTAGTCTGTCTAGGTTTCACAGGCATAGAACAACAGGGTGAGCACAACAGCTCTGTAGACCTTCAGTCTGGCAGGCAACTACCTCTTCTCTCCCCCTCTTTCCTTTGGAGCCTCCCAAACACTGAACTAGGTCTGGCAATGTATGTGTCAACCTCAATATCCATGTGTACGTACCAAGCATACTGACAAGTTAGATTTATCCATAGTATTCAAAGTTTCCATGTTTGCTGTAACTAATGGATGGTTTTGTTGGTGTGAATTATGCCAAAATTAGCACAAGCAGCAAAGAATTAATTTAAACTTTGTTGCATCTCAGCCTCAGTGGTTTCACATATTTACAATCATCTGTAAGCACCAAGTTGTGCACCAACTCTCCTACTTTAGTCTTGGTTTGTAGCTTTTTCAATTAAATAATTTATCATCAGTATGGTAGCCGACTTTGATGCTGTTTTCATCCTTGTTGAAGGCATTTGGCAACAAAGCTGAAAACATCAAGCTAAAAAGCATAGGAGCAAGCACACAGCCCTGCTTCACTCCATGGGTGATTGGGAAAGCTTGAGAACATCACAGATTACCCAGAATGGGGCAAGCAAACGTACCATCAGGAACACCAGAGGACTCTGGCAAGAATATTTTTTTTTTTAATTTTTTTTTTAATTTTTTTTTAATTTTTTTTTTAATTTTTTTTTATTATATATATATATTTTATAATATTATCCCTTGTATTCATTTTTCCAAATTACCCCCCTCCCTCTATTCCCTCCCCCCGATGACAGGCAATACCATACATTTTACATATGTTACAATATAGTCTAGGTACAATACATGTGTGTGAATATCATTTTCTTGTTGCACAATAAACATTAGAATCCGAAGGTACATGCAACCTGGGCAGACAGATATTAGTGCTAACAATTTTCATTCCCCTCCCAGTGTTTCTTCTCTGGGTGCAGCTACCCCTGTCCATCATTGATCAACTGGAAGTGAGTTGGATCTTCTTTATGTTGAAGATTTCCACTTCCATCAGAATACATCCTCATACAGTATTGTTGTTGAAGTGTACAGTGATCTTCTGGCTCTGCTCATTTCGCTCAGCATCAGTTGATTTAAGTCTCTCCAGGCCTCTCTATATTCCTCCTGCTGGTCATTTCTTACCGAGCAATAATATTCCATAACCTTCATATACCACAATTTACCCAACCATTCTCCAACTGATGGACATCCATTCATCTTCCAGTTTCTAGCTACAACAAAAAGAGCTGCCACAAACATTTTGGCACATATATGTCTCTTTCCGCTCTTTAGTATTTCTTTGGGATATAATCCCAGTAGTAGCGCTGCTGGGTCAAAGGGTATGCACAGTTTGATAACTTTTTGGGCATAATTCCAGATTGCTCTCCAGAATGGCTGGATTCTTTCACAACTCCACCAGCAATGTATCAGTGTCCCAATTTCCCCACATCCCCTCCAACATTTGTCATTATTTGTTCCTGTCATCTTAGCCAATCTGACAGGTGTGTAGTGGTATCTCAGAGTGGTCTTAATTTGCATTTCTCTGATCAGTAGTGATTTGGAACACTCTTTCATGTGAGTGGATATAGTTTCAATTTCTTCCTCTGAGAATTGTCTGTTCATATCCTTTGACCATTTATCAATTGGAGAATGGTTCGGTTTCTTATAAATTATGGTCAGTTCTCTATATATTTTGGAAATGAGACCTTTGTCAGAACCTTTGTTTTTAAAAATATTTTCCCAATTTGTTACTTCCCTTCTAATCTTGTTTGCATTAGTATTATTTGTACAGAAACTTTTTAGTTTGATGTAATCAAAATCTTCTATTTTGTGATCAATAATGATCTCTAGTTCTCCTCTGGTCATAAATTCCTTCCTCCTCCACAAGTCTGAGAGGTAGATTATCCTCTGTTCCTCTAATCTATTTATGATCTCATTCTTTATGCCTAAATCATGGACCCATTTTGATCTTATCTTGGTATATGGTGTTAAGTGTGGATCCATATCTAATTTCTGTCATACTAATTTCCAGTTTTCCCAACAGTTTTTTCCGAATAATGAATTTTTATCCCTAATGTTGGAATCTTTGGGTTTGTCAAAGATTAGGTTGCTATATATGTATCCTTTTTTGTCCTTTGTATCTAATCTGTTCCACTGATCTACCGTTCTATTTCGTAGCCAGTACCAAATGGTTTTGGTGACTGCTGCTATATAATATAGCTTTAGATCAGGTACACTTAGACCACCTTCCTCTGAGTTTTTTTTCATTAGTTCCCTTGCAATTCTTGACCTTTTATTCTTCCATATGAATTTTGTTGTTATTTTTTCTAGGTCATTAAAATAGTTTCTTGGGAGTCTGATTGGTATAGCACTAAATAAATAGATTAGTTTGGGGAGTATTGTCATCTTTATTATATTCGCTCGGCCTATCCAAGAGCACTGAATGTCTTTCCAATTATTTAAATCTGATTTTATTTTTGTGGCAAGTGTTTTGTAATTTTTCTCATATAATTCCTGACTTTTCTTTGGTAGATGGATTCCCAAATATTTTATACTCTCAACATTTGTTTGGAATGGAATTTCTCTTTGTATCTCTTGCTGTTGCATTTTGTTAGTGATATATAAAAATGCCGAGGATTTATGTGGATTTATTTTGTATCCTGCCACTTTGCTGAAATTTTGAATTATTTCTAGTAGCTTTTTAGCAGAGTCTTTGGGGTTCTCTAAGTATACCATCATGTCATCTGCAAAAAGTGATAGTTTAATTTCCTCATTTCCTACTCTAATTCCTTGAATCTCTTTCTCGGCTCTTATTGCCGAGGCTAGCGTTTCTAGTACTATATTGAATAGTAATGGTGATAGTGGGCAACCTTGTTTCACTCCTGATCTTACTGGGAAAGGTTGCAGTTTATTTCTATTGCATATTATGCTTACTGACGGTCTTAAATATATACTCCTGATTATTCTAAGGAATAATCCATTTATTCCTATACTCTCAAGAGTTTTTAGTAGGAATGGATGTTGGATTTTGTCAAATGCTTTTTCTGCATCTATTGAGATGATCATATGGTTCTTATTAATTTGATTATTAATATGGTCAATTATATTAATAGTTTTCCTAATATTAAACCAGCCCTGCATTCCTGGAATAAATCCTACTTGATCATAGTGTATTATCTTGGAGATGATTTTCTGAAGTCTTTTTGCTAATATCTTATTTAAGATTTTAGCATCAATATTCATTAAGGAGATTGGTCTATAATTTTCTTTCTCAGTTTTCGATCTACCTGGTTTAGGTATCAGTACCATGTCTGTGTCATAAAAGGAGTTTGGTAGGACTCCTTCATCCCCTATTTTTTCAAATAATTTATATAACATTGGGGCTAATTGTTCTTTAAATGTTTGGTAGAATTCACATGTGAATCCATCTGGCCCTGGGGATTTTTTCCTGGGGAGTTGATTAATAGCTTGTTCTATTTCTTTTTCTGAAATGGGACTATTTAAGCAATTTATCTCCTCCTCTGTTAATCTAGGGAGCCTATATTTTTGGAGAAAGTCATCCATTTCACTTAAGTTATCAAATTTATTGGCATAAAGTTGGGCAAAGTAACTCCTTATTATTTCTCTAATTTCCTCTTCATTGGTGGAAAGATCCCCCTTTTCATTTGTAAGACTATCAATTTGATTTTCCTCTTTCTTTTTTTTGATCAAATTTACCAAAGGTTTATCTATTTTATTGGCTTTTTCATAAAACCAACTCTTGGTTTTATTTATTAATTCAATAGTTTTTTTACTTTCAATTTTATTGATTTCTCCTTTTAATTTTTGTATTTCGAGTTTAATTTTTGGTTGGGGGTCTGGCAAGAATATTGCCAACAATGACTAAGAAAAAAACACCTCCTCTTCCTTTGTTGTCCCCATCTCCTGCACTCTGTGATTTTCTTTCAGGTTTACTAGACTTTTGTTGTCCATAAATGTGTATAGATTACATGTACTGATGATGAGTGGAATCATCTTTGCAAAAGGTTTTGGGGTTTTTTTGTGTGTGTTTTGACTGCAAGGTGAGATCCTTGTCCAGTGTGGTAAGCAGAGCAGGGTTGGGCAAAGCAGACAATTTTGGGGTCACCTTTTCTAGCCCCTTCTTCACATCAGGAGGTAAGAAGATTTCCAAATCCCATTGCTGCTTCAGTTCAGTGAAAAGAATACCTAAAGGTCTTACCTATGTGGGTATAGGGTTGTGCCTATAACTCCCAGTTTGTCTACAGCTGCTACTTTTTACTTGCCTCTTTGAGGTAGGTAAAAATGGTAAAATGGTGTGGGTCATGTCTTTTGATTTACACATACACTGCAGTGAAGTAGAGTTGGGTGAAGTTGCCAGCCTCACTCATTTTTCCACTTTGACATTGGAGTGTCAAAACAGGTCAATATGATTGGGGATGGCTGGGGATGCAGTGGATGATCTTGGCAACTTCAATCTCTAAACAAGCTTTAAGCACTTTATAGCACCTGTTTCATCTGCCAATGGAATACATTGTTCTCAACAGCTCTTTCTACCGAGTGAAGTCTTCATATGCTTGGGGTAGATACTTCCCTAACTCACTAAAGGGTTTGAGATTCCTCAATTACCCTCAAACTGGTTTAGCCCATCACCTGAAAAAGTTTACTGGTGTGTGGCTGCTAAGCATGCTGCTGCTTTCTGGAGCCACAGGTGAGAGCTGGCTGATACAGGTGGATAGACACAAAAGTGGAAAGCAATTCTCACACCGAGGTACTAGTCTTCTCTGAACATACCCTACAACCCTCGTCTTTGTCAGGAAATATTTGTATTGCCTTCTAAGGAAAAGAAGCAGTGTTAGCGGTGCTCCCACAAGTCATGATGTATAGGGATGGAGTGACTTAGGTTTTGTGGCTGATTTTAGAGCAAAGATTCATTTTGTTGTACTGAGGTTCCAGTTCTCCAGTTAGGCTCCATGTTCCACATGCTTGTTCCAACTATGTGCTGTGGCCAAACAACAGAGAGTTGAACATGACTGAAAAATAACTGAATGTCCTTAGTGAAGCTATCAGGAGGGTGCTCCTGTACCTGAAACCCTTTCCACAACACATAATATGTTGTCATTACACGAGCTCATATCTAGTCCCAAATACTTTTTTTAAAATCTTGTTTCATAGAAGAAAGGATTAATTTCAATTACACTATGATAGTCAAAAAATAATAAGTACTCTATATTGTTGTGTAATCATTTTTAGTCACGTCCAACTCATTGTGATTACATTTGGAGTTTTCTTGGCAAAATTACTATAGTGGCTTGCCATTTCCTTCTCTAGCTTATTTTATAGATAAAGGAAACTGAGGAAACAGAGTGAAGTGACTTGCCCAGGTTAGACAGCTTAATAAGCTTATGAGGCCAGAATTGAACAAAGGAAGGTGAGTCTTCTTGACTCCAGTTTCTGTACTCTATCCATAGTGCCACCTAACTGCCCAAGTATTCTATATAAACATGATACATCTGTATACTTCATGTTTATATATATATATATATTCCACAATTTAAAAGATACATATTCTTTGCTGCTTAACTATTCCAGGCATAAAAGAAACACACATGATCAACATTTATGTTTAAAGACAAAAAGAAGGAATATTTCCATAATGTTGTAAATGTCTGTATGTCAGAAAGATCAATTATTTATAGATTTTCCTGTTAAAATGAAAGACAGCTTCTTTTTTGCATTACTATATAGGTGCAAACTTCTTTCTTGTTCTAAAAGGTTTGGTGAGCCTCTGCAAATACACTCAGCTGATGAAAAAAGGTTCATTTTATCTATCTGGCAAGAAAGTGTTATAAATGCATTTAAGAACACATTCTCCCCTAAATAAACAAGAGGCAATTTTAATAGTGCTTTATAATTTTGCTCTTTCTGTAATAATGCAATACTGATTTTGTAAGGAAAGTTGAAAATGAAATGATTAAAATGACAACATTAGTGCTCAGTAGCTATTTATCAAATACAGAAGTGAGTACCCTCTTGAGTTCTGTAGGGTTAACCAGATCTGCAGTATAAATTATTCATAGAAGATATTCATTCTGCCAAACAGGTCACCATGCCCAATATTGAAAACTTTTCCTCAGAAGAATAAAATGCCATTATGAATGCTTTTCAAAGGAAGATTTCATTTCCTCACTTCTTTGGAAACTCTTCAGATGTGTTTTTCTTACAATAATGTCAGAATATAGCAACATGTGTTTTCCTTCTTTTCTTCCCATCCAGTTTCATGTGAGCCTTAAAATGATAATGTGATAACAAGCTTTTGATATGTGAAGGGAAATTCATTCTGTATTTAATAAAAGTAGGAAAAGGAAAGTTTTCTAGGAGTAGTAGAAAGGTATAAATGGGCATTTTCCAGTAACTTTCACCATGTAAGTGGCCTCTAAATTTAAAGAAAATATATAAATAACCATTTAAAACTTATACATTTGTTCTCCCCCCCCCCCAAGGCTGGGGTTAAGTGACTTGCCCAGGGTCACACAGCTAGGAAGTGTCTGAGACCAGATTTGAACTTGGTTCCTCCTGAATTCAAGGCTAGTGCTCTATCCACTGCGCCACCTAGCTGCCCCTAAAACTTGTGTATTTGAAAGAAAATCATATGTGAAAATAATCCATGAAACTCAAAATAAAAGCAATATATACTAAACTTGAAAGTACCACTGTCCTCTCCCTTTTCCTCTTTGTCTTCTCAAGCTTTTACATATTTCTTCTATTCCCACTCTGGGGGCAGCTCTTTCCTCTCTTGGACAGATCAGAAACTGGGAATTGTGTAATTGTCAGGAGGTTTTTGTTTATATCAACCCTATTTTTTCCTCAGCAACTTCTTAAGAGATGGAGCAGTAGATAACTGCTCAAGGAGACCGGAGTTCAAATTTGGCCTCAGATATTAGCTCTGGGATGTCGGGCAAGTTACTTACCCTCTCTGTCTGGCTCAGTGTCTTCAGTTATAAAATGGAGATTACAAGTAATCCCATGGTGGTGGTGAGGAGCCAGTGAGAGAATAACTGTAAAATGGTTTACAAATCTTATAATTCTACAGAAATGCCAGCTTTTATTATTGTTTCCAGCTCTGCTGTCTGGGGAAGCAGAACAATTCCAGTCTTCCTTCTGCAGCCTCTCAAACACTGGAAGCTGGAAACACTTTCAAAAACTTTTCAAACACTTTCCCTCTGCAGGAGATCTCATGCTCCTTCCCTTCCTCTGCAGGTCTCCTTAACCATCCTGATAGTCCTTCTCTCCATGCCTAGCTCTGACTCAGAGATGACTCAGATGTAGCTTGTGCTCTGAGGGGCTGTTGCCTCTTTCAGCCTTAGGAGCCATGTTTTTCACAACTCAGTCTAGGACACAGGTACCTAGGACTCGTGAAAGACTTGGGAAGGAAAAAATTATCCCTATCCAGAGAAAGAACTGATGGACTCTGAATGCAGACTGAAGCATACTATTTTCACTTTATTTTTTTTCCTTCTGGTCTGTTTTTTCTTTTATATAATGATTAATATGGAAATATGTTTTATATGACTACACATATATAACCTTTACCAAATTACCATTTTAGGAAGAGAGAAGGGGAGAGAGAGAGAGAAGAGAAAAATTTGGAACTCAAAATGTTGTAAAAAATGATTGCTAAAAATTGACTTTACATATAATTGGAAAAAATAAAATACTATTTAAAAAAGACTGGCAGGGCTTTCATAATCATCATATTAGGACACTGACTCCCATAAAGCCTGATGTTCAACAAGCCCTTCAGATCTTCACATCAACCTTATAGTAATTGCAGGAAAGCATAAACTCTGGTAGGTTGTACTAAGCCGAAAGGGCCACTGTGACTGGCTGAAGACCATCCTAACCAAATACACAGAAGTTTTATCCTTTTGACCATAGGGTCATGAATTTCTTGGTTATAGTAACTTTTGAAACCTTGTTAAGAAGGCATAGATTTGTGAGCGGGGAGGGTAATTCCCTTGGGAATATAAGCAGGAACTAGACGGTGAAGGGTTTTAAATGTCAAGTCAAAGAGTTTGTATTTTATACCAGAGATAATGGGAACCCCTGAAGCTTTTTGGACAGGAAGTACTAGAGTCAAATTTGAGCCACAGAAATATCAATTTGACAGCCATGGAGGGGATGGACTGGAGAAGAAAAGGATCACTATTTAGGGAGACCAATTAGGGAAGAGACCTGGATGTACTTGTACAGAAAGGGAGGGACACAGATGATGAAACTGACAAGGAGACTGAAAAAATTGGTCAGACAGATAGGAAGAGAACCGGGATGGGATGGGGGCAATGCCACAAAAATCCAGAGAAGAGAATATCCAGAAAGAAAAGGGGATGGCCTATGCTGCCAAATAGAAAAAAGTTGTCAAGAAGGATGAGGACCACAACAAAGCCATTGTATTTTTGCACTAAAGAGATCACTGGGGACAGCTGGATGGTGCAGTGGATAGAGCACCAGCCCTAAAGTCAGGAGGACCGGAGTTCAAATCTGACCTCAGACACTTAACATTTCCTAACTGTGTGACTCTGGCAAGTCACTTAGCCCCAATTGCCTCAGGGGAAAAAAAGAGATCACTAGTAACTTTGGGAGAGCAACTTCAGTGGCAAGGTAGGGATGGAACCAAGCTGCAGGAGGTAGAAGGCTGGGGTGGGGGTGAGAAAATGGAGATGAATGTAGACAGCATTTTCTAGGAGTTTAGCTGTGAAAGGGAGGTGGTGACTATATAAGATGACAGCTGGAGGGTCCAGAAGAGGTTTTTAAGGGGGAAGAGGAGACTATAAATGTTTATAGGAATCAGGGAAAGAGCTACTAGTTCAGAGATTAGCAATTCTCTCCAGTTGTTTGCCAAACTTTCTCTTCTCTCAGTTGTAGCATGTGTACCATTTTTACTATTTTCAAAGCAAGCACTGCAAATACTTTATCTCACACAAGATGTGGCAGAAATTTGAGAGATACTTGAACTTGCTTCTCTGAGTTATTCCAGATGTTTCTACAGAGATAGCAGAATGACTGAATTTGAAAGATGCCAGGAGTTGCTCAGTCTTAATAGTATATACCCCTCAACCACTAGTCTCTGCTCCCAGGCCTTCCATGAATGGGAAGCCACAACCTCCTGGGCAATCCATTGTACCTTCAATGAACTCTGTCATTTAGGATGGCCTCCTCCCTGTCAGCCTGGTTTGATCCCTTTCCAAATCCTACTTGTTGTTTCCAGGTCAGGTCTGGGGTATAACAGAATAATCTAATCCCTCTCCCAACTGGCAGCTGGTCAAACACCTTAGCACAACTATTACAATCTCAATAAAGCTTGTTCCAGCCTATATGCCCCCATTTCCTTCTATTAATTTTACACTCATGGGCCTCTGACCATCTTGGCTGCTTTCTTCTGATACTGCCAGTTTACTAATAGTGTCATAAGTGTGACAATGGAAATAGAACAGAATGGTCATCCATGATAGATAGAACAAGACAGGACTGGCACCTCCCAAAACCAGAACATTATGCCTTGATTGACAGAACTGAAGATGTGGTCTGAATTTTTGGCTACTAGAGTAAAATATTCACTGCTGATGAACTTTCACTTCACTGAAATCTCCATTATAATTCAAAGACTACCATTTGGACATGCATTCCCCTACTGCAGTCATGAGATTACTGCATTGAAATTTACACCTAATAAATAAATCTGACCAAGATGGGATTCAGTGTGCTAGTTTATCAAAACCTTCTGATTTCTGACAATGCTGCTCAATGTATTAGCTAGCTGTCTCATGAGGTACTGTACTATTTCTATATTCAAGAGCAGACCATCCATGCTTTCCTCCAAGTTCCTGATGGAAATGAGACTCAGAGTTGCGTGTACACAGATAAAGAAGTGCTCCAAAAGGGACTTTCAGGGAAACGTGGAATTGTTAATAATTACTCTTTGGGTTTAACTACTCAACTACTTCCAAATCAATCTACATATAGTCATTATCTAGCCTACAATTATTAGGAGTACAAAAAGAGCATAACTATCAAATTATATGATAAATTTGGGTAGTTGGACCTATCAGGTAACTGTCAAAAAGGGAAAAGAGGCTAATCTTATAGAACCTAGACTGTGGAAAGCCTGGTTGTTTTTTGGGCCCTATCTCCTCTAGACCAGTGGAATCATTCATGAACTAATACATTCTAGACTTTTGCCAGGTATTGAAATCAACTTCTATGACTAACAACTTGCAGATTCTGAATTCACTCCTCCTTTCTACTTTTAAAAACATTGGGGCATTTGTCCTTTTCCAGTCCTAAAGTATCTCTCCTCCTTTTATAACTGTTTCTTCAGCTTGGAATTCATACCTTCCAGGTGGCTCTTTCAACATCCTACAGTTCTGTATCTGGTAACTTGAACTCATCAAAGGCAATGGGGCACTACCTTCCTAACTTATTTTGAGCATCAATTACCCAAGATCCTTTTCTGCTCTATTTTCTAGTTCAGAGATCATTTTGCTTGTCAGAGATGACACAAATAAAACATCATTCGAGCAATTTGCCCTTTATCTGTGATCTGTTGTCATCCTTCTGTCCACTCTGAATAGTAGTCTGAACCCTTCTTTCAATCTCCTCTTTCTCCAATATAGGCAGCCTTTAAAAAGATCTCTTTTGATTATATTTGGCTCTTATTCCATCCTTAGCACTTGGCTCTTTTTTCACAAGGTCCTGCTGTGCTTCTGCTTCTTCCTCTATCACATGCCCTTACCTCCATCTTCTGTACCTGTCTTTTACAAATCTAAGTTGATTGATGAATTTCCTGTGCATTGATATTGATTTCTTCAGACAACTCCTCCTTTGTCTCTTCATCAGAAGTACTTTTTCTCTGAGTCTTCAGAAATGAATTTTGAGGAAAACTTTCCATTGAGGTTTTTGGTTCATGGGATCTTATGCTCTTACTGAGCTCCTTGGAATCTGTTCTTGAATCTAGATCATACTCTTGAATCAGAGCACATTTAGCTTTCCCTTCTTTTCTTTTTTTTTCTTCAATTTAAAAAATATTTTTATTTAAAGTTGAGTTCTAAATTCCACTCTTCTTTTTCCTCCTCCCCTACCTTCCCCCCAATCAGATATAGGCTAGACATGATGTAAAACATTTACATATTAGTCATTTTGTACAAGGAGACTTGGATAAAGAAAAAAAGGAAAGAAATTGAAAAATTACAAATCTTAGTCTGTATTTAAATGATATCAGTTCCTTCTCTGGAAGCAGATAGTGTGTTTTATCATTAATCCTTTGGGAAGATTCTGAATCATATTGCTGAGAGTAGCTAAGCCATTCAGAATTCATTATAAAACAATACTACTGTTACCATGTTCAATATTTTCCTAGTTCTGTTCACTTTATTATCAGTTCATGTAAATCTTTCCAGGTTTTTCTGAAAGCATTCTTCTTATTTTTAATAGCACAAAAATATTCCATTACAATCATATACCACCACTTGTTTAGCTATTTCCCAACTGATAACACTCCTTTGATTTCTTATTTTTAGCCACCATTAAAAGACTGCTGCAAATATTTTTGTACAAATAGATCATTTCCCCTTTTTTTCGGATATCTTTGGGATGTATATGTTTCAGTGTTATTGCTGGATCAAAAGGTATATCTACTTTTATAGCCCTTTGTACATAGATCCAAAATCATTGGGCCAGTTCACAATATCAACAGGGTATTAGTGTCCCAATTTTCTCACATCCCCTCCGACATCTAAATTTTCCTTTTCTGTCCTATTAGCCAATCTAATAGGTATGAGGTAGTACCTCAGTGTTGATTTAATTTGCATTTCTCTAATCAGTAATTATTTGGAACATTTTTTCATGTGACTACAGATAGCTTTGATTTCTTTGTCTAAGAACTGCCTGTTCATATTCTTTGGCCATTTATCAATTGTTTCCCTTTTCTTTTCTATCAAACATCTAAGACAGGGTAGTCATTTCTCCTAAAGTCTCCTATTAATTTCACCCCAGCAGATAGCTCTGTCCTTGTTGCTAAGTAGTGAAATCAGGATAGGTTTTTCTCTAGTGGTTTTTTCTACCTTTTGAAAGATGATTGTATATTAATAGTGATTACTTACTCTGTTTTGAACAGAATTCTAGTATATGTTTGAATTTAAGACAGTCCTATTATGCCTCCAAGCTGGGCTTTTGAACTTTTTTCCAGACTCATCTATTTACTCTTCCTGTCCAGATCATCTGTAGGACTCACAAAGATGTGACTGATTTCCTTGTTTGTCTCTGTGCTTTTCCTGATCTTTACTCATTTTGGGTTTCTCCCTTCTGGCTCCTCAGATGAATGTATTTACTACATTTGCGATACCCTCCTGACTCACTGTCCCTCTTCTTTTACCTCCTTAGTTTCTTTTGAGAGGAGGCCCCCCCCCCATCCTGGGCTACTATAGTTCATCGTGGCTCATCAACAGGTTTCATCGCACCACAACTCAGCAACAGATGCCTGGGATGTTGACTTTTGTCTACTCTTTGTATGTCTGTGTACAGATATTTGAGACTTCTGGAGTCAGGAAGACTCATCTTTCTGAATTCAAATCCAGCTTCAGATACTTCCTAGCTGTGTGACCTTGGGCAGGTCACTTAATTCTCTTTCAAGTTCCTCGTCTGTCAAATGAGCTGGAGAAGGAAATGGCAAAGCACTCCAGTATCTCTGCCAAGAAAACCCCCAATGGGGGCACAGAGAGCTAGATATCACAGAAATGAATGAACCACCACAAAATTTGAGACTATACATTGCATTGCTGACTCCCTTCTAGGCTTTTGCTTCCTGTTAACAGTGTTTCTGGGCTTCTCTCACCATTCTTTTTCCAACATTGTAGCTACTACTCTCTGTAATATCTGGATAAATGTAGGCAGTTTTCTCCTTCCTCTTCCTTTGCAGGTGCTGCTTACCTCTCAGGTTTCAGCTAGGTGGCAGCACAGTGCATAGAACTTTGGGCTTGAGGTAAGAAACACCTGAATACACATCTTGGCTCAGACATTTACTAGCTGTGGAACCCTGGGGAAGTCTGCCACACTCTGCCTCAATTTTCTCACCTGTAAAATGTGAGGATCAAATGATATAATAGTCACAAAGGACTTTGAGCAGTGCCTGGCATCTAGTAGGCACTTAATAAATGCTGATTTCTTTCCTACTTCCCCAGGATTTGGGCAGGGCTGATAGCAGGCCCCATGGGCTCTCTGGACAGAGTTCTCAGTCCTCTCTCCCAGCCTGGTGGAGGGGAGGGGCAATAGGCAGAAAGAGAAGCCAGTCTTGGTTCTTTGCTGTCTTTTTCTTTCCCACGAGGATTACGGTGTAGGGTTTTCTTTTCTTTCTTTTTTTCTTAATTGTTGAGCTTCTGTATCACTAGCTGTTCTGACTGTTTCTCAGGTGGTGGGAGACGACATTGGATTTGACCAGAACTTTTCCCTCTGCCTTTTTTCGACAGCAAAATCATATTAAGAATAATGCACATTGAGAATATTTTTAATGAAAATATGACAAGGAAACAAGTAGGTAAAGAATTCTATTTTGTAGATTACAAATTTACAATGCAACAACTGAACAAAAAGTTCAGAAAATACAAAATTCCACTGAAGTTTATTGTTGATTAAAATCCCCTTGGGTCAACAGTCCAAACATGGCTTTCAGGGCTGCTCTCCTTGAGGAGACTCCTGTGTACATGGTTAGACCCTACAAAATTATTCCCCAAGAAGGTAACTCAGGATGGCTAGGGCAAGGCATGGAACAGGGAGAAAGCCCATGCTCCCCAAAGTCACTCATTGTGATCAAGAAAGATGCCTTTCTGATGCTGGGATAACAGAAAGAGGTTTCCCCATCTTTGGTGAGAAGTTCCTGAGGTTCCCGTTTGTAGACCCTATTGTTCTACTGGGCAGAACACTGACCTTAAAGAAACAAGACTTGCCTTCAAATCCTGGCTCAAGAGTTTTACTTCCTGTGCGACTAGGGACTTCTCTGAAGCTCTCTAGGTCTCATTTTCTTCATGGGTAAAATCAGGGAATTGACTAGATAGTCTTGGAAATCCTTTCCTACTCCAGCTCTATGACTGCATGGTCCTAAGGCCCAGAATATTGCGATAAAATCCAAGGTTTTTATTTAAGAGAGATTAGCCTAGCAATATACTTAGAAGTGGCTGCAGGGATGAACAATAGAAGGCCCAAGTTCTGAGGGCAATGTTCCCTTCTTGAATGACTAAGCCCAGTGAAGCAGTCTTATATCTGAGCATACTCTTGGGATGAGCTCTATAGGTGGACAGTGAGGAAGATCCAGACTTGAAGGGAATCCCCTGGGTGACAGCTGCATGGTCCTTTTCAGGATTCTAGATGCCTCTATCTGATGCAAAGGTTCTCCTGGCTCTGTTCTCTGGTTGCTCATCTTAGAACACCACTGTCCCCAAGAATTAGAATTGTGGGTGACAAACAGGGTCACGGGAAGTCATATGATAGGATCAACTGAGTGCCATATCATTTCTAATAAAAACCTTTACCCAAAAGTTGGGAAGATGGAAACACAAGCTCAGTGTTTACTTTGGAAGACTCCAAGGGGTCCCTTGGAATGTAACAAGCCCAAGAGGGATCAGCCTTCAGTGTGCTGGGGCAGCTCCTCTTTATAGGCATGAAGAGGATGACCTGCTATCATGACCACTGGCAGGAAAACCAAAGCCAGCAGATCTGAGACTTACTGAAGGAGGGAAGAAGCTGTTTCGTCTGCTTGAGAAATATGGAAAATACCCATAACTGACATTTGCAGACCACTTTAAGGCTGGTAAGTTGCTTTCTTTATAAGATCTCAGAGAGACAAGTAATGAAATAGTTATTCGTCTCGTTTTTACAAGGGAGGAATAGGGTGGTAGAATGGGAAGACCCCATTGTACTTGAAATCATGAAAGGTCTAGTCCTAGTTCTACAAGTTGGGGTGAGGGAATTCCCCCCTCTGAGTCTCAGATGCCTTAGCTGGTAGTGAGGGAACCAAATCTCAAATCCTGATCATTGGATCTTAGGACTTTGGCCACTATAGCATAAAATTCTCTGGCCTGGCAATGTAAACTGCAAAGAATAAAAACTAAGCAAGTAGATAAACTGATTTTTAAAACTACACTTACATTTGGGCTCATCAGTTGTAACAGCCAGAATGAAATCCTGTGGAGTCATGAATAATTGACCTTCACATTCTAAAGAAGCAAATAAACGAAACCGCCTCT
This sequence comes from Sminthopsis crassicaudata, assembly GCF_048593235.1. NCBI lineage: Eukaryota > Metazoa > Chordata > Mammalia > Dasyuromorphia > Dasyuridae > Sminthopsis > Sminthopsis crassicaudata. The sequence continues at coordinate 573,095,379 of NC_133619.1, read as the reverse complement.
CCCGAGAAGTGGCAAACACATCTAGGTCTTCCAAATCTGCTTTACCAGCAGCTACCTGCAAAAGGAAGAGAAACTTAGGTTGTTTTTAGAAAACTTTTTCCCTGAAAAGATCACTGCCTTTACTTGAATTATGCAGGAAAAGGGGGAAAAGTGTGGGAACAAAGAAATCACAACTGTTTGTGGAGACAAATGCTGTCAAAAAGATGGGTAAGAGGTCTGAGAGTATGAAGTGACAAGTGCATCAGCAGTCACATAGCCTGTTACTGGTAGAGACAAAATGGAAACAAAGTTTTAATTCTGCCATTTGTGGAAGGCCCCTAGTTAACATGGGTAATCAGAGATTTCATTTTTGAGTCAGTTTTTGACAGAAGTAGTTCTCTTTTTTGCAGTAAGATCAAAGCCAAGAGCATGCTTTCCTAAAATTTATGAGCACCCACGTCAAAATTTTTCTACCATCATTTTATTGTTATTTTCTTCAGTTAAACACAGGAAACTTTAAAATTATTTTCATAAACAGAAAACTAGAGTAAGAGCTTCTACAGATTCTATCCCAATGCTAGAAAATTAATTTGTTATTTCTCCAAAACTTATTCTATTGAGACAACTTAGGTATATTAGGAAAAAAAGCAAGGGAAGAATGAAAAATCCCGAGTTAAAATCCTTCATTTGTTCATCTCTACAATCAGGAGGACATGGTGAAATTCAAAGGACGTAAAATTCATGAAAGGTCTCTGCAAATCATAAACTTCTACACAAATGTGAGCTACTTTATTATTACAGCCAGGAAAAAAATCCTTCTGAATAAGTGGTCTTACAATAACTTGAAGTCATTCTTGATCGAAAGGGAAATTGCAAAAAGAGTCATTTCTTTTTTTCATAAATATATTTTGTCTGCAAACTGTACACAAATGACCCCAGGGAGATATACGAATATCTTTTTTCCCAGCTTTAGTGGCCAAGTCTCTGGAGATAGGCTTTTTTAAGGAACTCTAACCATGAGGGCAATCTCTCTCATTTGGCTGAATTCAAGACCTTCCCAATTTTACTAGCGCTTGTGATAACCTGGCATAGTTTTCCACACCAAGGGTCATCTCAGTGACCTGGCAAGGGATCATAGGAGGGCTCCAATGGAGTTAATTATACAAAATTTCTTATGTAACAAGGATAGTACGTCACAGAACAGTATACAAGTGATTTGAAAGTATTCAGTGTATTTGAAAAGCAATGATAAAAAGTAGAATGTTTTCACTAAAGAGAACTCATTTCAAATTCTGACACCCTGGTTACATGTAGCAGCACCCAAACAGACTGTTGCCTGGAGGCCACAGAAAGTGACTGTGTGATTCAGGACTGGGAAGGAGTAAGAGAAGACTCCATCCTCCCTCCTACAGCAGTGAGGGTTGGAGGGTCAGAGAAAGGTTTCCTTTTCTGGGACCTTTGAAACTGAGTTAGAAGATTTGTAGTGAATGGAGATGATGGGAAGCTAAAGGGATGGCACCCAGAGATGGGGAGCTATGAGCCCTTTGCCAGAAATGCCTGGTAGGCACTGGGCCTGTCCCTGCTCACTAAAGGAATTTACCTCCAGTCCTGCATTCCCAGCTGAACTGTGAACACAAAGGGGTGCTCCCTTCTGGGTCTTTTGCCCAGCGTGGGGGAGGGGAGAACAGAGATGAACAGACAGAGACAGAATAAGAGATAGAGACACATAGCGACAAGCCCACAGATGGCCCGAAGAATCTTGTCTTTCTGGCTGCCATGTAGAAGTGGCCTGTGCTCACACTTGTGTGGCCCTGATGTAACCTCTTCAAATCCTTTGCTATCCCAATTGTTCTCTAATAAAATTTTGGTGGCTATCAATTCTGTGTGGTTCACGAGAGAGAGAGTAGAGTTGGGAGGAAGAGTTTCTTTTGTAACTAAGGGAACAGAGATATTTATTCCCTTTGGTGAGAGTTGAAGTGGGAGGGTGATGGCAAAAGGAAAGTTTTTGCCATTCCTTTAAAGATATGGAGGCCCTATTCCTGATCCAATGGGGCTGAGATGAGCCTTGGGGAAGGAGGCCTCTGGAACCTCTTGGAAAAAAGCATAGACACAAAAGCCATCATTTAGGCCAGTTACAAGATGAGGGCCAAGAAGTTTGGCATTTAGGGTGCTGGCCTTCTGTAATTCTAGCCTGAGCTCTCTTCAGTTGCAGCTGCTGAGGGCCCTAAGGCTTCTTGGCTGTGTCACAGCTAACTCCATGGCTGGTCCCCTAGCTCTGAGCTGCTGCTGGCCAGACCTGGTGTTAGAGAATCCAAGCGCCAAACATAGGCCCCAGCTGACCTCGGCGTCTGGCTGAGATAACACCTAAGACCAGCACATTAGCCCCATCAAAGCTTATGCAACAGAGTCCCTGACATATAGGAAGTGCTAAATCAATAAAGGGCGAGTTGACAGGTGTTATCACTGAGGCGCTCTCAGCACTTCACTTGATATGATTACATTTTCTTCCATCTTATACATGTGGGCAAATGCTGCAGCCACTGGATATATGCAGGACAGGTGAAAGTTTTCCTTTAGTTTCAAACAGGTAAGTATGAGGAGGGGGTAATGCCAAAGGTTCTGGCTTACTTTTGGGTTAATTTCCACAAAGTCTATGCCCTATTCATTTGTCAATCAATCAATCAATGAGCATTTATTAAACACCTACTATGTGACAGGTAGTATTTTAAAGTCAACAGAGTCATTTGGTGAAATAGAAGCCAGTTCAGGAGATTAGCTGAGAATATAGGAAGCAAAAAGAACAATTCAGGGTGATACATGTAGCTGATGTTTAGAACAAAAGCAAAGTGAACTGAAGGTTTCCTGCAGGAAGTGAATTCAACTGGGTTTGGGGTTTGCTACAGAAAAATTGGGAAGAAAGCATTAGGAAGTAGTGGTGCTCCAGGGAAATGGAGTGAATGGCCTTGAATGGCTGAATAGTGTGAACACTACTAGGATGTGCTTGAAGATTGGTAATGATACATATCCACAGGACAAAGAAAGGCTTAGAAACTGTACAATTTTTGTAATGATGCCAAATTTCTTGCTGGAACAAAGGCCCATCTTTTTATCTTCCCACTAATGTTGACCTGATGATGGTGTTTGGCAGTAGTCATGGAACTCTAGGGTGTCCAAAAAAGAGAAGTCAAACCCTGAACAGTGAAGGCGAGACCCAAGGAGGACATGAGCAGGCAATACTCTGCCACAAAGGAGATCTCCTCTGACAGGTACCAGTTAGAGACATTGTAGGCTCTGAAGTAGGAGGATGATAGGATGTCAACAGTGCTTAGGGAAATGGATTTATTATCAATACTCAGGACAGAACAAGAGGAAGAGACTGCTGCTGCCGGGGAAGGAAGTCAGGCACTCACTTATTCTTTCTATTCATCCCTTCACTTATTCCTTGACTGTGGTGTGTTCATGCAGTTCTAGCCCCTTTGGGGGGAAGGCTGCTTTCTATCTTGGGTGCCCATCTCATTCACCCAACTCTCTCCTGTTCCTCCAAGAAGCTGTATGTAGCCATACCCCAGTAAACCATTTTGGCAGCAGGCTAAACCAGATTGAGGCTATCTGAGGGGTGAGTTAATGGGGTGTCTAGCATAAGCATGTGAAGACTTTTCTCAAAGGAATGGGTGGATGAGAACAACTTGTCCAAATGGTCATGAAGGCAGCTGAAGTAGGCCCGATGGAGTTGATGACTGAGCATCTCTACTTCACTTCAGTCCAATTTATGAGCCAGTCAAGACATCACCCAGGGGCAGCTAGGTGATGCAGTGGATAGAGAACCAGCCTTGAAGTCAGGAGGACCTGAGTTCAAATCTGGCCTCAGACACTTAACACTTCCTAGCTGTGTGACCCTGGGCAATTAATCCCAAATGCCTCAGCAAAACAAAACAAGACATCAAGCATACCGGTTTACCATTTTCACTTAGCAAGGTCAGGCCTGGGTGAAGCAGATACTTTTTGGGGTACACTTATTAGCTCCTTTTCATAGCAGGGGGTGAACAGAATGATCCTTAAAAAGACTTCTCAGAAAACTGGGGCTATTGTATACCACTGCTATTTCAGTCTAGGGAGTGGATGATCCCTATGGCTTGGTCTACCTGTGTACAGGGTTGTAACTTCAGCTCCTAATGTATCATACCTGCTGTTTCATCACTTGCCCACTGCCACATGACCTTGAGGTAGGTAAAAGTAGTAAAATGGCATGGCTGATGCCTTTTGATTCACCATAATTAGACTGAAGCAGGGGGTACACCAAGATATCATCCTCACTCTCTCAGAATACAATGATAAGACAAAGGTCAAGATGATAGTTATGGTCCCAGGGTATAGAAAATGATCTTAGCTTCTTCCATGATTGACCAACCTCTACTCATTCCACAGCACTTACTTTAGCCACCTCCATGGCTGTTGGAACAGGTTATTCTCATCTGTTTATTCCACTGGGGGAGGTCTTCACATGCTTGGGATAGACGCCCCACTAACTCATTAAAGGGAATGAGATCCCTTGGTTACCCTCAACATAGAACATTGAGAAAATTATTGTACAATTATGAGTCGGAAAAGATTCTTCCATCATGCCTAAGCAGTCACTGTCTCTTATTGATTATTCTTTCACAGTGTCTCAAACAGATGTTACTTTTGTTCACTTGTGTCTGACTCTTTGTGACCCCATTTGGGTTTACTTGGCAAAGATACAGGAGTGGTTTGCCATTTCCTTTTCCTGCTCATTTTACAGATGAGGAAACTGAGTCAAACAGTTTTAAGTGATTTGTCCAGGGTCACATAGCTAGAAAATGTCTGAGGCTGGATTTGAACTTCCTGACTCCAGGCCCAATACTCTACCTACTATGTTGCCCTTGCATAGGTCTTTCCTTTCCATCAATACCAACCTTTAGCCTAAGCCCTTTTCTTCAATCCAACTTGAAACCAAGTGTCTTATGCTCTAGGGTAGTTGTTAAACCTGACCTTGTTAAACCTTTCATTGTACAAGAAATTGAGCCTGTGAATTCAGCCAAGGATACTGGATCTACCAAAACATTAAAAGTAAGGAAGGAGGAAGCCTGGGGCCAGGAAAAGGCCACAGTGTCATAAGAAATGGTAGACCTCACTTTTGAACTTTGCAGAGTTTCTCTAATTTTAAATCTTTTGAAGTTTCAACATCACCATTATGAATGTTCAGGAGGAAAAAAAAAACCCAAACCAGCTAACAAATAAAGGAGGGGTGGAGGTGGAGGATATCCAAACTTTAGCTCACTAATCCTCTTGGATGTCTTTCTTGCCTACAAATTACAATGATCTTGTATCATGTTAACACTCTGTGCTTTTTACAAAGTAAGCATCCCCATTTCCCTCGGGCAAAGTGTCACGAATCTCCGATTAGTGGAATTAGCCTTATATTACAAATGTCAAACTAATACTAGTACACCTGTATTCACTGGCTGACCTACTTTGCATAATACGATATTTCAAATAAAGTTGGTTGGACTCAAAGCCCTATCATTTTCTTACCCAAATCCAATATATGTTTCAAAAGTTAATTTTATGTACATCTCTCTCCCTTGCCCCAAACTTTTAAAAAGATATTTTTTGAAATAAAATGTATTGCTTGGTCAAATTGTACATATTTTGATTTGCTACAATTATAGAGAGAAGATTAACACGATGATTAAAAAAAACTATAAAATGCTTAAATAAATGCAACATGTATTTATAATCTAATACTTTAAAAGCAATTTTGCGGGGGTAGTTACTCTCTCAGCTGACATAAAACACAACACTACTAGTAGATAGTATTTGGAAATTACAATAGCTGGAAATTCCACTAACCTACAGGCCAAAGATCAATAAGCCTCTCCAAACTTAGCCAAGCTGCTTCTAAGACACTAGACATCAGATGGAACTCCAAGTCTTTTTAGGTTGACCATACCTGCTAAAAGTTTGTTGTCTGTCAATAGAGACTTTGAGGACCCACTGCCACTAATATTCTGCAGTAAGGAAGCATCAGATGAAGATTTTAACAATGAGCATCAAGTACAGTGGCCACAAAATGCAACCTGAATTACATTTGTGTTCAGATGGAAAGGTGTTAAGAGTTTATCATGGCACAGATACATAAGACTGGAACTATTTAAAGGACTGCCAGTGCAGACTACTGGGCTACAAATCTTCCCTCACTTAAATTCAATTCACTTGCTTGCCATAGCATCACTTCCCTGATATCATGACTGTCTTTGAGAACAATGAGCAAACAACTACAAGGAATTGCAGGAGGTAGACTGAGCAGGAGAGAAAGAGCAGAGCTTCCTTCCTTACCCCATTCCCAGCTGCAGGCTGAATTAGAGAAAATTTAGTCACCAGACTCTCAACCTACTCAATCTGATTGGGTCCTTTGTACTTAGGTTAACAGGAAAAGTGAAAACAAGGAATCTTGAATCTGCCTGCAACTAACTATGCCAAGTTGGGTTTTAAACATTTTACTAGACTTGGGGAAAATAAAAAAACTACACTGGCCAAGTAATATAAAGGAAGACAGTGGCAATAGCAAATGGTGAGAAGGAAAACTCATTGGTTTGAAATCAGAAGGATCCTAGGCAAGAGTTCTTAACTCTTTTTAGGTCATGGACCTCTTAAGTATCCAGTAAAGCCCATAGATCCTTCTCAGAATCATATTTTTAATGCATAAAATTAAACGTATAATATTTCAAAGAAAACCAATTTATGTTGAAATACAGTTATCAAGATTCTTTTTTAAAGGTCACCAATCCGGATCTAGTCCAACCCTCTTATAAGGATGAGGAAAATGAGTCCTCCAAAGGTGAAATGATTTTCCACAGGTAGAAAGTGTTACCATCTGGATTGCAGATCCTTACAAAGTTTTTTTCCTCTCTACATGATGTGAACAATCAAAGTTGGAGCTCATCTTTCTTTGAGAAATAACTTTTCAAAATGAGAGTCAGTTCAGGGCCACCTAGGTGGCACAGTGGATAGAGCACCAGCCCTTAAGTCAGGAGTACCTGAGTTCAAATCTGATCTCAGACACTTAACACTGCCTAGCTATATGACCCTGGACAAGTCACTTAATCCAATTGCCTCAGTGCCCCCCCCCAAAAAAAAAGTCAGTTCAGACAGTGCTCCCTTTAAGATGAAATGCCATCTTAAAGACTGTTTTAAAGTGAATTATTCAGAAGTGAAAGAAATTTCAAGGATGCATCAATGCTACATTTTTTGGGCTATTTAGTTAGAGCTAAGGGCAATGGCAGAATCTATTATGTGTGGCAGTAATTGAAACATGAAGTGAATATATATATTTTTAAAACCAAGTGACAATCTAATAAATCCAGTAGCAATAAACATAAAGTCATGAAAAGTGGGGCTAATGATTGTTTCTGGGATTATCCTCTATGCTCTTGAGCTGATTCTCATGAGTTTAACGCTCATCTCCATATACATGGATTCTAAATTCACAGAAAATCAACTGAGCTTGAGACACTTCCAATCTTAAATTCACCATATCTAAAATAGAATTCATCACCTTTCCCTCTAAACTCTCTGTCTTCCCAACTTCTCTATTTCTGTAGAAAAACTGATCATGAGAGTAAAAAATACTCTTGTAAAGGCTTTGCTCATTTGTGAAAACCTTGCCTCTTATTACTGTATATTAACAGGATGATTGCCCTGACAAATAACTGCATTTTCCTGTTTTACCACAAATCATCTCAGAATCACAGAAGCTGAGATCTAAAAAGAACCCTAGGTCAACCTGCAACTGACAAATGGTCATCATCCAGTTTCTGCTTTAAGACAAAAACCCCATGTGGGTCTGGCTGCCACATTCCAGGTATACTCATACTCCTTTAAAGCTCTGGAGCATTCAGACAAACTGCTAAGAATGCCGGTTCCATTTTGCACATACTGAATTTTTTGACCTTGTCTAAGATTGCTATATATGTCTATGAACTTTCATTTTATTAATCCCTTGCAATGCAGTCTGTTGAACTCTCTTTCATGTCACAGCTCTGTTATTCAGTGTCTTAGCTATCTCTGCCATCCAGGGCTACTCAAAAATTTAAGGACAGTGTTCCATGTACATTTTTTTTCAGAGGATTAATTGTTAATAATTTACCAGCATACCACTGATGACATCTTTGCCCTTATCCAAGTAAATGATAAAAATGTTAAACAACACAGGGTAAATCGAGCACAGATATATGAGGCATTCTTCTGGAGACCCCCTGCCAAGTGGACATTGACCCATCCTTGGCTTCTCTTCGAGTCTAACCATCCCACCGGTACTGAATTTATGTAACCTACGGTCACATCAGCAAGTTTTTTCTGGACCCACTTTAGGATGGGCAAGATGCCAAAGGGCAGTGAGCCAAGTACTCTTTTGCTAGATCCTTTTTAAGTTGTCCACTTTGCTTCTGTCATTTTCAGTATGAAGGCCCCTCTCTTTGGCAGAAAAAAAAATGTAAATTAAAAATTAAGTAACTCTTATCTTGTCTGTGTGATCAGTTAACATCTCATCTAAAAAATGTTCAGATTTGTAAAGTGCTTTGAATTTCACAATAATCCTGGGAGGCAGATAATTTTGTTTCTGTTTGACAGATAAGGAGACTAAGACAGGTAGAGTTGAAGTGACTTGCCCAGGGACACCTGAGTAGTAAGTGTCCAAAGTGAATTTGAATCCTGGTTTTCCTGACTTCAAGCCTGGTGCTCTATCATTGCCCAAACCCAGCTACATACTCCAGAGAAATCCTCCTCCTTTTTAGATTTCCCCCGTCTGGGCCCCTGTTATTCTTTGCTTCTCTTACCAACTTCAGCTCAGTCTGAGTTTTACAATGCATCTGAAGTTATTTTTACAGGACTGTGCTACCCTTCTATTCATCGATATTTACTGTGGCCTTGTTTCCACCTTCTATAGATTTTTAAAAATCTTGGTTGGTGAGTGCCTTGATTGGCACTTACATCTGCCCCTTCAGACAAATTCCATTTTTCACCCCCAGTGGAATTGTTTCTTTGTGTCTTTGGAATTTTATTGTTAAGCATCTCCCATCTCTCCTTGGTAAACCTCTCTTATAAAATTTTATTCCATGGAATTAACCCTCTTTTTCCTCTGAATTCCCTGGAACCTGCTCTCCCCATCATCATATCTAGTATTTCTAGGATATATTAAGGTTTATAAAGCACTTTACATATGCTGTCTCATTTGATTTTCATCACAACTCTGGGAGGTAGACATTATCCTTACTCTCAGTTTACAGATGATTGAAAGAGGATAAGTCTTTTGCCCAAGGTCACACTATTAATAAATGTTGATGGCAAGATTTAAGCTCTGATCTTCCTGACTACAGGTCCAAGACCCTTACCCACTCCCTCATCTAGCTGCCTATATCTCAGACCATTGTCCTGCATCTCCTCTCTTCTATTACAAATTTGGAAGAGAGACAGGTTATTTCCTCTTTGGGGTTCCCATAATTTTATCTCAGCAATCTTTGCCTCATTTTTAGAGAAAATCAGATGCAGAATTCTCCCTTGATGACTACTCCTCTGCCTTGTAAAATATGAAATTGTTATTAAAGCAAGGCCAAAAGCTATTAGTTTCTTTCTTTCTTCCTTCCTTCCTTTCTTTTTTTTTAAACATATCTGGATATGTTACTATACCATGCTAGGCTTATAGTCTGGTCCCCAAATAATCTATTTTCTCTTTCTGTTCAGGTGGTCTGCAGAATACTATAATGAACTTTAAAAAAAATCTGTATTGATCTTTACTCAAATGCTTTCTATCATATGTCTCCATTTGGCTCATGGATTTCCAAACATGAACAGACCTTTTTTGTGCCTCAGTTTACTTTTATTTCTCATGGAACAGTGACCAAGATGAGAGGTCACTCTCAACAACATTAGCTTTTTCAGGGACCAAGCCTGAGGAAACTAAAATGTTATAAAATGACTGTGGATCATGTTAAAAATATCAGGTCCTCTTAGTGTTGACACTAGATGCATTTCCATAAACAGCAAAGCTGTAGTAATTTAAATATTCTCTGAGAGAGTGTCTTCCACTATACATTTCTCTCAGTGTCCTCAGACTAAATGCATTTTTACAGAGAGTAAAGCTATGGTAATGGGAATGTTTTTAGAGATAGTGTCTCCTGCCACCACTGTCTTTGTTGCTATGCAACTCTTGAGAGTTATATAGTTCTGCTTTTTTCCCCTTCATCCCCCTCTCTGGAGGTGAAAGATCCACAGGTACTACACACTACATACATTTTCTGAATGCATCAATTAATTACTTGCATTGATTTATTTTTTTTTCCTCTCTCAAATACCCCTTTTCAATTTAGAGACAAAAGAGAAAGAGATGAGGAAAAGGAGGAGAAAGAAAGGGGGTGAAGGATGGAAATATATTCCTCCTCCAGCCTTCCCCCTGTCATCCTCATTCTTTTACCTTGGCAGTTTCTAGCAAAGAAGGCATACCCATCTAGAGTGATAGCAGTCAAGTAAAGACACAAAGGAAGTCAAGGGAACTGAACTGGAATCCTAAATGTTGGCCCCTCTTGCTCAGGCCATGTGACTGTGGAGAGATGAAGAGATTCTAACACTCAACATAGTAAGATGTTCACACTAAGAGGAGCATCTGAGAACTGGGACCAGCTGAGATGAAAAAAAAAAAGATCTATATCTTCCATCTGATGTTTACTTCATGACATATTCTCACAGAATAGAATCCTGGGAACTGGTGACTTAAAATTATTTTTCTCCCTTGCCCCAGGACAGAGAGTTTAATTCATATACGTTAAGTCTATGTATAGTACAACTCAGTTCTAAAATAATTCCCATTTTTAAAGATGAGGAATGTGAGCGCTGCCGGCTTAATTATCTTGCCCATAGTCACATTGCTAGTGAAACAGAATTATAACCTAGATTTTCCTTAATAACCCTAACATCTTATATTGCCTCATAGTTTATTGCTATAGTAATAAAACAGAATGGAGTGAAGCAAAATACAAAAATGTTTTAAATATTTATGGCAACAAATACTTTAAACACATTTTAACTGACTGCCCAAGCAGGATAATCTAAATAATGACAGAGATGTGATCAGATAAGAGTTAAAAAAAATACTGGAGATCAGTTTATCAAAGACCAATTTGCATTCAGCTATTAAGCATCCGTAGGCTTTTTTTTTTTTTTTTTTTTTTTTTTGGTTCCTTTGGCAGCTCCCCCTTTCCCTAGGCCTAACTGATGTACTTAATGAGTGAGGGCAGAAAGCCAGACAAAAAGCCGGAAGAAGTGAGTCTATTTCACCATATGGCTGACCTTGTCTTCTCCAGGCTGCCCATCCCCAATTTAGGAAGCTCAGAGTTGTGCAGGAAGAGCATGGCACTTGTGCAATATCAGAAGAGCAGCAGCTGCTCCCTCTCTAAATATTAGAGATGTAGGAGTCATAATTTGATTCAATTCAAAAGCATTTAGTGTTTTCCACTATTGCCAGGCCACAAACAATATCTCAAGTAGTCAACAGGCATTAAGTGTCAAGATCATGGGCTAAGTGCTAGAGGCTATAGTCCAATAGGGGAGCCAGCATGCTGTGCACTAGGGAAGAACCAGGTAAGACAGGGCCAAGGGGAAATCATTAACAGAGGAAATAGATGTATATGTAATAGATGTAAAACAGCTAGAAAAGGTCATTAGCAGCAAACTCAATCTGAGTCACCAGCGAGTTGTGGCAGCTCAAACCCAAAACGCTAGTGGGATTCTAGAAATCATCAAAAGAGGTTTGTGTCGGTGACATCCAAGATGACTGGCTCAGTACTATCACAGCAGCAGCCATCTCCACCATCTTCATTTTTAGGGAGAATAATGACTGAGTAGGCCACATGCACAAGAGGACATGACTGGTGATAAACTTTGAGACCGTACTGCTAAGGTCCAGTGGAAATGAAAACACCCTGGCAATGAGAAGATTTTGGGATGGGGCAGAGACACAATGGCTGCTTCTAAACATTGGGAAATCTGTCCTGGACAACAGAGATTAGATTCCTGTGAAGCTCTAAAGGGCAGAAGGAGGAAAAGATAAAACTTGCAAAGGGATAGATGGGAGAAGTTGTGGGAAGGTTGCAATATGCATTAACAGAGGAAACATTTGTACCAATAAGATCACATATACCCTTTTAAGTAGTTCAGTAAGAAAAGCCTTCCTACCATGCACATTCAAGAAGTGTCATGAGATCTCAGGACTGTCTCAAGAGGTACTAGGGCTGGATGATGACTTGTTGATCGTGTTGTAGCAAAGATTTTTATTTATGAATAGATTGGAAAAGCTGGCCTCTGAGATGCTATGATTCTTTGGAAGAACTTTGGATTGGATCTAAGAGTCAAGTCAAAATGATATTTTCTGGGTCTCATTTTATGCAATCTGTTTATGACCCAGATCACTCTCTGACACAATTTCCTTCATCATAAATTGACTTCCCATATTTTAATAATTTTGTAAACCTTCATTTGGCAAGAAGGATGAAAACAGCACCTACGATACCAGGGCCTCCAGTTTTGTAATCCCTAGAAAAGCTTCCTTGGTTTCCTCTGGTGGAATAAGAAGTGGGAAGTGAAGACTCATGGTCAGGTTTGATGAATTTTGGGAAGATCTTTATCATATTTTAGGTACCTGTTCCAAGAAAGAAGCATGCTACCTGATTGCTCCTGGTAAGTCATCATTGTGATATCTCTCATCATCCTTTGCTTGGGCAATCTTTCTTTTGCTAGCACTTACCTTGTGAACTTCATTATCATTTTATGGAGTTGCTTCTTCCTCAGTTCTACCTTATTTGGGAAGCATCTCAAACTTATTACATATTTTCAAATATTCAGCAGCCTTTGTTATTTTTAGGACAGTCTTTTAAGTAAAGACTCCCAAGCAAAATAAGCTAACCGGAATTTCATTTCATTTTATAGTCCTCTCTCCATCATTTTTTGAAAGAACAAATGAATAATGAAATTCTCAAAAGCCAAGTAGAAAGTAGAAGAGATACACGGATTGATATCCATAAATACCTGGATGATCAACAAATAGATAATCAATATCAGAAAAAACCCAAGATTTTGGTTACTGAGTTTCATGAGTATATCTCCTTCCTCCATAAACATATCAGTGTCTCTATGCATTACATTATCTTAATGATTTGCTATGGCCAAAAAAATTTATTAACTGGTCTGGTCTTTTGATAATAGGCACACTCATATCACTAAGCTTTTACTGGAGGTTTTTTCAGATGGAATAGGAATTAAGGGAACTTGACTTCAGTTAGGGAAGTGAGAACCCAAGGTCATTCTTGAACCCACTTCTATGAGGAATGCGGATACTGCTCTTGTATGGGTTGGCATATTTAACATTTATTTTTCCTACAGAATATAGTGCATTAAAGTGGTAAGAATATTTTGCATAATTTACATAATAGTACTAAAATACCATAATACAATGGAGATTTTTTTTAAAGCGTAAATAAAAAGGGAGAGAAAATGTCTAGAAATACTATGTAGTATATGAATCATCTCTAATCTTTTTTTTTTTCATTTTATAGGGCAAATGCTTTATATGTAGTTTTTCTGAGTGAGTTTGTATATATTTTGGTTTATTACAAATTAGTTTATATTTCAGGAAATAAAATTACTTAATTCTTTATTGGAGCACAACAATTACAGGAAACCACTGAGAACTAATGTTCTCAAATTTAAACCAGTTCAACACGTTTAAACACAAAGAATAAAATCAGTATTGTATTGTATGTTTGATGTGCCTCCTATGTAAGCTAAATATTACATCATGGGTTACAAAAAGTGCTTAGGTCAGATTTCTAGTAAGATCGAATAAGATATCTTTAGAAAAGATGATAAAATAATTTCCTTCCCTCTACCTCAGAAATTCTTTTAACACCATTAAAAACAAAAACCCTACAAAAGCTTTAGTCACAAAATTTTTCTACTGCTTCTGCCATTTAAGTGTTTGCTTTATATCATTACTAATTCATAAGAAACTATTAGGAAAGCTAGGTGGTTAGTGGATTGAGTGCTGGGTCTGGGGTCAAGAAGATCTGAGTGAAAATGTGCCTTCAGACATTGACTAGCTGTGTGATCATGGACAAGTCACTCCACCCTGTTTGCCTTAGTTTCTTCAATTATAAAATAAGCTGGAGATACTTTAGTATCTTTGCCAAGAAAATCCCATGAAGAACAGGATCTGACTGAAAAATGACTGAATAAAAATGAAACTGACTTAATATGTACAAACTAGTATGGATTTATGTAGGGATTAATAAAGAGAGATTAAGTCAGTGATTAAGGCTAGGTGAGAAAGAGGCAAAAAAAAAAAAAAAAAAAAAAAAAAAGTGGTCTCTTTTATTCACCTCCAAAAAGAAAATCAATCTAGAAGGAGAAGACGGTCAAGGTTTTTTAACAGAACAGAAACTGCTATTTATACTTATTTTGAGCCAACAAAACCCAAACAATGAACAACTAAAGCTTAGACAGCTTCTTATTATTGGTCAATCTGTGAGAGTACAAGTGATTTGGGTTTAAGGCATAGTCAAATAGCTCTATTTGAATCCAAACGGGCTATCATATCAAATCCTGATTTAATAAAGCTCTATTTCTAAAATTTTATATTCCTCTGGAGAATATAAATGTATGATTCCCCAACCAGAGGAAAAAAGGGAAGAAAAGAGGGAGGGTGGGAGGAAGGAATGAAGGATTGCTTAACTGGAACTGGCCAGTTGGGTCTCCGGTATGACAGCTAATACCACTCACAGATTGTTTTTTGTTCTCAGTTCTCAAAGAGGACCAAAGAAATCAGGACAGATAACTTGCAAAAGAACTGGATTTAAGTGAAGCAGAAAGTCAAAGTCACCATTCTCACTCTTTCCTGAGCCATCTGTGTCCAGTGGTAAGATATAGGAAGACTGGAGATGATCCAGAAATTTTGCTTTAGGTAACTCCTAGCTGTGTGATCTTGGGAAAGCCATTTCACCTCTGTCATCCTGTTTCATTATCTATAAACTGGAGTTAATTAAACTACTTTCCAGGTTGTTGTTAGGCTCAAATAAAATCATATGCAAAGCATAAAGTGCTTTGCAAACCTTAAAGCCCTATAGAAATGCTAACTACTACTACCTATCATTGGAAGACATTTTTGTGATGTAAAAACAATATTAATTTAATATTAATTAACATTAATTTAAAAGCAAAAACTCTAAGGATGGGGTGCATGGAATAAAGTCTTGTTTATCACAAGTGGACTCTGAGAGGCTAGTGTAATATGGAGATGTGCAATAAGCAGCTGATCTATTTGAGAAGGAGAAAGTAACAAATAGAGAAGATAAAGAAACAAGAGTTTCTGGGAGAGAGACACGGGATTCTGGAGGTTGAGAAATATGAACCAGTAAAAGAACATGGAGAGTCCACTCCTTGAATTCCTAGGGTAGATATTCTAACTGTTCTATAAGCATTTATAATCAAAATCAAACATTTCGTGGCTAAAATAATGCTAAATTTAGACAAGTTATTCAAAACTGTTCTCTGAAATAAAATCAGAAATGATGGCCAGGAATCCTATCACTTATCTATATTTCTGACCCCACATTTTCTAAATGACTCCAAATATTTCATTTTTGAATGGAAGATCAAATCCATTTTACTGTATCATTTGTCACATATGAATTGACTATAGTGATGGGAGCTAAACCTGTGACTTCACAGGGGCCCCTAAAGGAGGAAACTCCCTGTCCCAATGCAGGGGTCAACTTCACTACAATTCTCTGTAGAAAGCAAGTTCCATTGACAATTTAGAATTGAAGTGATTTGCCATGGACTGCATATCTAGCAGGCCCTAGGCAAGGCAGGAACTGAACCCAGGTTTCCCTGACTCCAAGACTGGTTTTCTATCCACTCTAACATGCTGCCTCTGAAACAAATTTTACTTAAGATCAGCATGGATTAAAAACAGGTATAGGTATAGGAACCTACACCTATACCTACATTGACCACATAAATAGTCTATTTAGATCCCAACTTGATGTTTTCTGATATAGGTCAACTTGTTAACCAACAGTCCTTCATTGTATGGGTTGCTGCCATCATGAAAACCACCTGAAAAACACAAGACTTTCTTGTTTTAGATCCATTTATGAGAGTCCAAGTCCTTTGACAAATGGAAACAGAGCAAAGAGATTTCTACCAAAAGCCACAAAGAAGTTTTCATCTTGATTTAGCAGTCCAAGGTTCAGAGTCACTTGAAGGAAAGAACATCTTCCAATCTCATCCAAGCAATTTTATCTTACTATTTTATGACAGAAAATCTTCCCCTCTAATTGCACCGGGAATCCTTACTAATACCAAGGAAACTAGATTTGAAAAGTACAGAGAGAATCTCCAAGTTTTACTTATCATTTGCATGAAAACCTCAAAAATAGTGCAATACCTAGGTAAATAGAGTGTGTATGTAGATGATGTTATGTACAATTACAACTTTTGGTGTCAGAAAGAATTAATTTCTGAAAAATGTTATTGTTATTTAATGGTTATTTTAAGGAAATAAAAACATGCATTAAGTATTTACAAAGCATTGGGCAGAAAGGGGTGGGGAGAGACAGAGAGATAGGGATAGAGACATACAGAGACAAGACAGAGAGAGGAGAGAGAGAGGAGAGGAGAGAGGAGAGAGAGAGAGAGAGAGAGAGAGAGAGAGAGAGAGAGAGAGAGAGAGAGAGAGAGAGAGAGAGAAAGAGAGAGAGAGAGAAAGAGAGAGAAAAAGAGAGAGAGAGAGAGAGAGAAAAGAGAGAGAGAGAGAGAGAGAGAGAGAGAAAAAGAGAGAGAGAGAGAGAGAGAGAGAGAGAGAAAAAAAGAGAGAGAGAGAGAGAGAGAGAGAGAGAGAGAGAGAGAGAGAGAGAGAGAGAGAGAGAGAGAGAGAAAGAGAATCAGAGAATTCCTCCCAACTTCACTCCTCAGCCTTGGAAATCTTCTACCTCCATCCCCATAGTACTGTCTGCCTAGAGATGCCTCTGCTTGGCAGAGATGCCTAATTTTCTCATTGCATCTCTGGACTATCATTCCATTAGGTGCCCAGGTGATGCTTACTTCTCTCCTATCTATAGTCCTGATTTCAGCCTTTTCCAATTTCCTTTCACCCCTTTAGAACCCACCCCACTTTATGTGTTCTCTTTTCCCATGAGATATAAGCTCTTCAGTCATAGCATTTTGAAAAAATTTGCATCCCCAGCTTTGTGCAGTGCCTAGCATATAGTAAACACCTAATAAAAGCTTACTCTGAGCTCTTTATTCTATTTATGTATCGATCTAGTCTCTTCTCTCAAGATTACATTCTAATGGGGAAAGAAAATGAATATAGGATGGTTCAGCCACAAGTTCAACAGAATGTCCTAGGATTCCTTAGGGTAAAGACAGCAAAGAAGACATTTCTGATGCTGAGCCATTTGATGATGCCCAAAACTTTGGAGGTGAGAACTCTCTCTTGTAGGTCTTCAGTGGCTGCAGAGGAGATAGGGGTTTTAGCACCTTTAGAAGCAAGTTGAGTCTCCACTAGGGTTGATGATTCCCTAGATAAAGATAAAGGGAAACAGAAATAGGGTTGGTGAGCAAGGGGGTTAGGGTAAAACACTGGTTTCTTGGGTACAGAGTTTTTGGCCATCTCTACTGGCGCCCAAAGGGAGGTGGTTTGATACAGCAAGGTTAGCTTGTGTGCCAGGGGAGTAACAGGTGGTTAGCTGCTGATGGTGACACAAGATGGCAGACTCTTTCCTCACAAAGGTTGCATTCCTGAATGTCTTTGGGCATAGGGTAGAAGCAGGACTGATAGTCTGGGGATGTGGCTAATCTATCTATTCTTTTTATTTCCTTTACTTATTTAAAAGATATACAAGTCAATCTTACCTTTGAAAAATCACTAGATACTTACCAAGCTAAAATCCTTTATCTTTTTACTCTTGTTCAGGCAAATTCCTAGGGAAAAAACTGTCTGTACTAGTCACCTTCACTTTCACTCCCTCATTCCTCAATGTTTTTCAACCTCTAAGCTCAATTAAATTTGACTTCTCCACGATTAAAATTCTCTCCAAAATAACTGATGAGTTGTTGTTAAATCCAATGACCTTTTCTCAGTACTTTTCTTTTTTGACTTGACTGTTTCATTTCATAGTGCTGCCCCCCTCTCAAATACACTATCCTCTCATGGCTTCCATATCATTGTTTCCTCCTAGTTCTCTTGCTTGATTGTCCATGTGACTTTGTTAGTTTCTTTTGCTGGTTCTTCCTACAGATCAAGCTCCCCAAGGTGAAATTTCCCCGAGGCTCGGCCCTGGGCCTTCTTTTCTTTTTTCTTTAATACTCTTCCTATGGGGCATCTAGGTGGTGAAGTGGATAGAGGACCAGCCCTGAATTCAGGAGGACCCGAGTTCAAATCTGGTCTCAGACACTTCCTAGCTGTGTGACCCTGGGCAAGTCACTTAACCCCAGCCCTCAGGGGGGAAAAAAAGAATACTCTATTACCTAGTCATCTCTTCTGTACATGTATGTATGTACATACATATAACACACACACATATACATATTCACATCTATAATCCTTCTCCTGAGCTTCAATCTTGCATCACCATCACCAACTACCTTTTAGGCATTTCAAATTAGATGTACCAGAGATGTCTCAATTTGTTCCAAACCAAAATTATTCTATTCACTCCCCACTTGCCAAACTATTTCCTTCCTCCAAATTTTCCTCTGTCTGGCAAAAGGATCATTCTTCTTTATTCCAATCTTCCAGGTTTATAACTTCAGTACTGTCCTAGATTCATGCTCTCTCATGCTGTATATCTAGTTCCCAAACCATTTCTACCTCCACTACAACTGAAGCTTTCTCTCTACTCAGATTTCACCCCAATCAATGCCCTCTGCACCTCTCATTACAATATTAGTCCTCTAATTTACCTTTTTGCCTCAAGTTTTTTCCAGAGGCTGGTCTATCTTCCACACAGCTGTTAAATGTGATTTTCCTTAAATGTAGAGGTGACCTGATCTGATTGTGAATAGCCACTATTCAATAGGCTATAGGGGCTCTTTAATGTCTTTTAGATAAAATATAAATTCCTATGTTTAGTGTTTAAATTCCTTTGCAATCTGGTCCCTGCCAATGTTTCTAGCTTCACTGTACAATGTCCCTCTTTCTGTATGTTGTGTTCCAGTCAGTCTTTTCTGTTTCTAGTAAGTAGCAGTCCACCTCTCATCTCTACCCTTTGTACTCTGTCCATCATACCTGTAATGAACTCCTTCTTCACCTACAATTAGTAAAATCCCTTTCTTCCTTTAGAACACAACTCAGTAGAACCAAGAGATCATTATATATGGTAATAGAAAAATTATATGATGATCAATTCTGATGAATATGGCTCTCATCAACAATGAGATGATTTAGACCAGTTCCAATGGTCTTGTGAGGCAGAAAGCCATCTGCCCCCAGAGAGAGGACAATGGGAACTGAATGTGGACTACAACATATTTTCATTCTTCTTGTTGTTGTTTGCTTGCTTTTTGTTTTCTTTCTCAATTTTTTTCCTTTTTGATCTGACTTTTCTGGAATAGCATGATATTTGTGGAAATATCTATAGAGGAATTGCACATTTTCAACATATATTGGATCACTATGTTGACTGAGGGAGAGGGGAAAGAAGAGAAAAAAAATTGGATTTCATAGGGGTAAATGTTGAAAATTATCCATGTATATATTTTGAAAATAAAAAGTTTTAATTGAAAAAATAAAAATAACAAAATATAGCTCAAAGGTTGCCATCTACATGAAACCTTTCTTTAGTTCCCCATTTGCTAAAATTGTCTTTATTTAGTATACATATATTCTCTTTATATTTTTTCTGGATATACAATCTATATATGAACATATATATGTATATATATATATATATGTACAGATACATAATTACAAATAAATTACAAAAAATAGCTCTGTTCTCTCCTCTATTATAGTTTGTTTCATTTTTTTTATTTTATCCCCAGGATCTAGCAAAGTACTTAGCACCTTGGAGGCACTGAATTAAATGAGTTAATATATAAAAAAGCACTTTGTAAACCTTAAAATCCAATAACTATTATGTAAATGCCTACTGATTAATTGGATATTTGACATTAAACATTGGATTAAACACACTAAACAATTCTTTGGATTCTAAAATTAAAAAATGTTTGAGGGATGATAAAGCATCATTCATTACCATCCCCTAACTTTCTAAAGCTAGATTTTTATTAAGCACCTCAATAAAACTTTATCAACATCTCTTTTCAGTAAAGTTCAGAGTCATTATTTACTGACAAAAATTTTGGCAAAACTTGCTTAGCTAAAATAAATACTGTGTCATGTGATTTTGTACTGCAATAAAGACTGGAATTTTGAAGTTGAGTGACATTTCCCTAAGTACAGTACTAAAAATAGCTAAGTTGGATGCATACAATCTAAATCACAACTTCTGATATGTGGTGTTTCATGCATATCAGCAAGAATTCCAAGGGCAAGGGTTAGAGGGAAATTAAATTAAATCTAAAACAAATTGGACATTAAATAAAATTTAAAAAAAAATTCAAAGCATGTTGTGTTCCAATCAATATTTTCTGTTTCTAACAGTCTACCATATTAAGAAGATAATTCTTTAAGGTACTAAGAAGATTGAGATAGATTCTGTATCATTTTTGCCATGGAATGCTCTATGATGTTTGTCAATAGGAAGACTGGATCTAACGTGCAGGATCCACATTGCCATAATAGCAGACCAATCTTGCATCACGATCACCAACTACCTTTTGGGCATTTCAAATTATATGTACCAGAGATGTCTCAACTTGTTCCAAACTGAAATTATTCTATTCTCCATTCCCCACTCGCTAAACTATTTCCTTCCACAAATTTTCCTACGTCTGGAAAAAGAATCATTCTTCTTTATTCCAATCTTCCAGGTTTATAACTTCAGTACTCTACTAGATTCATGCTCACTCATGCATCTCTCATGCATGTAATAAAAGGGTATATGAAGAGTTCAGGGAGAACTAGTATCTCTGATATGAGAGCTGCCAAACCCTTTACAGGGCTCCATTTTTGGCATCCACTTGATTCACCCAACTCTCACCTGTGACTCCAGGAAACTATGGCATGCACAGCAGCCACACCCCAATAAACAATTTCAGCAAATGGGCTAAACCAGATTGAGGATGACTAAGGGGTCTCAAATCCTTCAGTGAATTGAGGGGGAAGCATCTATCCCAAGCATGTGAAGACTTCCCCTGGCAGAATGAGTAGATGAGAACAACTTGCTCTAATGGCCATGAAATAAGCTCTGCTGAGCACTCAGAGCTTGGTAAGACATCAAGCCATCCACTGCATCCAGAGCCATGGTCAGTCATCTTGACTTTTGACCTGCCACTAGACTTCAACTCAGGAAGAGAGAGAGAGAGGTTGATGATCAGGCAGATCTTCTTCACTTAAATCCAATTCACAAACAAATTCAAAAAGAATGAACAATAGTAGCAGATTAGGCAGTGAAAAACTTAAAAGTGTCAGCAATCTAAACAAAAATGCAATCACAACCACAGAATCAAAAGAATTTTGGTGTTGAATAAACAGTTTAATGCCACATATGTGTCAGGCATTGTTCAGATCTTGGGGGTATAAAGACAAAAATGAAATAATATTTAGCATACAGTTTAGCCAGCAGATATAAAGATCTATATGAATTAGAAGAGGGAAAGAGGAAGGATAATCAAGTGGGAGAATTAAAAAAGATTAATGGAGAATGTAATTTAAATGAATTTTGAAGGAAACATAAGATTTTAGGAGACAGCTGAAAAAGGACAATCAAAGCAAAGATAGAGACGAGATGTAGTATATCGTGAGGAGCACCAAAAGACCAGTCTAGGTAAACCTAGAGGATTACAAAGGAAATAATATGCAACAAGGTTGGAAAAGTAGGTTGGGGCAAGGTTATGAAAGGCTTTAAAAGCAAATCTGAGGATTTTATATTTGACCTTAAAAGCAACTGAACTGGGATGAAGACTGTGTGAATAGACCAAGAAGATGACAAAGGGAGAAGCAGAAAGATTGAGTGTTGGTAAACTGATTAAATATGTGGGGTAAGAGAGAGTGAGACATTAATACTCCAGATGTTGTGAATCTAGGTGATTAGCCATATGATGGTGCCAATAGAAATAGTGAAGTTTGCAAGAGGTGTGAATCTTGGGTAAAAATTAATGAGTTCTAGAAATCATTATACACAGCAACAGCAAGATTATAAGATGATCAATTCTGATGGATATGGCTCTTTTCAACAAGGTGATTCAGGCAAATTCCAATGGTCTTGTGATGAAGTCATGTGCACCCAAAGAGAGGACAGTGGGAACTAAAGGTTGAACCACAACATAGTATTTTTACTCTTTTTGTTTTTGTTTGCATTTTGTTTTCTTTTTTTCCTTTTTTGATCTGATTTTTCTTGTGCAGCATGATATTTGTAGAAATATGTATAGAGGAATTGCACATGTTTAACATATATTGGATCACTTGCCGACTGGAGGAAGAGATGGAAGGAAGGAAAGGGAAAAATTAAAACACAGGGTTTTGTATGGGTGAATGTCAAAAATTGTACATGTATATATTTTGAAAATCAAATTCTTTGATCAAAAAAATATAAACTGCAAGACTTGAAAAAAAATTAATGAGCTCTGCTATAGACATGTTGAGTTCCAAATTCCTAAAGGATGTGGGTCTGTTGGAAAGATGTATAAATAGCGCTCAGGAAAAAGACTAGACTGGATAAATAGATGGGTCATGTGTCTACATAGATAATAATTAAAGTCATGGCAGTTGATAGGGTCACCAAGCAAAAGTATAGAAGGGAAAAAGAAGAGATTCTAGGACAGATCTTTGGAGAATAATCACAGAGGGCATAATGGGAGAATGATTCAGCAAAGAATTCTAAAGAATGACCAGACAAATAGGAGAATGTTGTGTCATAAAATCCATAGAAGATCAAATGGATCTGTGATTTCATGGATTGGGAAGTTTTTCCAATAACAAAGCTCATAACCCATCTCTGTCTGCCCAATTCCTGTGACTCCTGTGCACATTCTCTCCTTTCCAATTATTACGATATCATATGGGTACCAGTGGGGCATCCTGGCAGGCTCTTATGTAGTCTGTCTCCTCTTGTTGCTATACAAGTCCTTGATGACCTCCTTGATTCCTGCTGGGTGTTATACATATTATACCTTATTATGTGCCCTTCTGTCAGTCTCATTTTTAGTTCTTTGGAGGATGTGACATCTTGTCTATTGAAAAGAAGAGCCTTTGCTTTCATGGGATACTTGCATTCAGTAAAAGAGATTTCAATTTATTAAAAGAAACTCTGGGCCTTTCTCACATTTGATCTGTATCATCTGTTCATTTAAAAATCTGGCAAAAGGCATTATCTGCTGAGTGAAACAAGTAGAACTAGGGGATCATTATACACTTCAAATGATACTGTATGAGGATGTGTTCTGATGGAAGTAGATATCTTCAACATAGGGAAGAGCTAATCCAATTCCAATTGATCAATGATGGACAGAATCAGCTACACTGAGAAAAGGAACACTAGGAAATGAGTGTAAACTGTGAGCATTTTTTTGTTTTGTTTTGTTTTTCTTCCCAGATTATTTTTACCAAATACAAAATTTGGTTCCCCACATATATATTGTACCAAGCATATACTATAAGATATTTAATATGTATGGGAATGCCTGCCATCTAGGGGAGGGGGTGGAGGGAAGGAGGGGAAAAACTCGGAACAGAAGGGAGTACAAGGGATAATGTTGTAAAAAAAAAATTACCTATGCATATGTACTGTCAAAGAAAATGTTATAATTATAAAAATTAACAAAAAAAAAAAAAAAAGGCATTCTCCATCCACTTGGTCTTTCCTGTGTGGATGAACAAGCTGAACTTTCAGTTCTCTCTCAGAAGGCAACAAACATTTATCAAATACTTACTAGGTTCCAGGTCCTTAGGGACAAAGAAAGGCAAAAGATAGTACCTGCCCTCAAGGAGTTTTCACAGACTATTGGAGGAGACAACCTGTAAACATTTAAGCACAGGACTGCAAAGTTTGGAGACTCCACACAACCACATTATGTCATGGGCAAACTTCAGATCAGTATTCCTCCCTTCTCCTTCTCCTTCTTCTCCCCCCCTCCCTTTATTAACAGAGCAACACTGAATTGGGCTCTTTCTGGTATTTCCTTCAAAGAATCCTGATTCCTGGATGGGAGACACCTTGATGCAGAAGAGCCTAAAAGACAACATTCTCTTTACTGAAACAAACACTTAATTTCCATCTCCAAACAGTAACCACAACATCAAGCCTAGTTGCTTCACCTTTGGTTTTTTTTTTTTTTGTATATTATTTTTTAATTAATTTTTATAATTATAACATTTTGACAGTACATATGCACAGGTAATTTTTTACAACATTATCCCTTGTACTCCCTTCTGTTCCTAATTTTTCCCCTCCTTCCTTCCACCCCCTCCCCTAGATGGCAGGCATTGCTTCACCTTAGTTGATTTTCAAATAGAAAAGTTGGGGTCTGTTATTAAATACCCCATTTGTAAATACCTGTTTATTCCTTACTAATACCCGAATGAAGATGACTGCAATTCCAGTACAAATATATTTTTAAAAAAATTCTATGTAGCTGAGAAAGCAGGTGATTTTATTTTAATGGTATTCTCTCAACCAATTTTTGTTAATAAGATCCAAGATTTTTTTCACCCTATTGGTAACTTCCCTTCTTCAAATACTTTGTATATTAATCAGTCCCACAATGCCCTCAACCGTGTCACCACCAGCATACTCTCCTCTACAGGTACTAGGTCCAGGCCCCATCATTTCTAGTTTCATGGTCATTTTCACCACGATGTTATTGGCTGAAGCACTCTCTTGAATGGACAAAACCATTTAAAATTAGTTTTGGTAAATCGTTTCCATTTTATTGTTGGTGGGCCTGTTTGTTATTTTCCACCTTGGAAGCCATTGGGATGACAGCTTAGTTATCTTGTTAAGCATTTTTTTTTTCCTATCCTCTACTTCTATTTTGAGAGGAGACGTCACTTTCTTTGTAAGATTTCACAGGTGAGTTTATAGCCTAACCTTGTGCCCTCCCTTGTCTAGCAACCGAAGTGCATTCTGGGCTCTGCTGCCTCCTGGGGGGGATCTCGGACAGCCCGGACTCGATATCCCTGAGCCGTCCAAGTGCTATTTTCAATAATTTGGTTAAAAACTAGCGGGTAAGCCACGCACATCTCTGTCCTGGGGTCATTCTTCTTACTTTTTACAAGTCTAACCCTCGGCGGAGGAAACCGTGGCCTGAGCCTCGCAGGTAGAGGGCAGGCTCAGAGACGCCTGTCACGTGCAGTGGGCGCGGAAATCCATCACACGCTCTCCCCCAGACTCACTTCTCGCCCCTCCCTCTCTCCCCCACGGAGGTCACTGATCTCAAGGGGAGCAGAGAAAGCCCTTTTACTGATCCCCGGCTGGAGGCCCTGAAGGCCGAACCAGAGCAGGGGCACCGGTGTTGGGTGGGCTTCTTGCCAGGCTGCCTGGGCTTGGTGTGTGTGTGACAGCCAGTGTCCACCCGGAGCAGGAGGGACTCGGACGTGTCCGGAGACCCCCGGCCGCGTGCCTCAGTTTCCCCCAGAAGGAAGGGTTCCCGGGAGGGGGTAGCCACGTACCGTGTTGTCCCTGGCGGCGGCGGCCACCGCGAGGGGAAGGCGCGCGGCGGGGGGCGGGGGGACGGCTTCGGGGGGAGGCTCGTCCGGCGCGGGCTGTGACTGCGGCCCGTACAACCGGTGGCACACGGCGCCCACCAGCCCGCCCCCGGCCGCGGCCGCCGCGCCCAGCTCCCCCCAGCGCCGCCGCCGCCGCCGCCGCCGCTGCCAGGCCTCCTCGTCCTCCTCCCGTTCCTCCGGCCGCTCACACTCGGCCTCCGCTCCCGGTCGCCCCCACAGAGACCTTCCCGGCCCCGGTCCGGGCAGAGAGGGTCCCAGGCGCCGCGGCGCCGTCCACAGCAGCCGCCGGAGGGCCGCCATCGCCCGGTCCAGCTGCGCCGCTGTCACCGCGGCTGCTGTCAGGGACCGGGGACAGAAGCCGGGATCTCGCGACAACAAGAGCCGGGAAAGGGGGGAGATTTGGAGGAGCGGGGAGCAGGGAGGGGGAACGGCAGGAGTGGGAGCCAGAGCGAGGGCGAAGTGCGGGGCGAGGGAGCAGGAGGAGAGCGGGGATTGGAAGGATAGCGGGAGAGGGCGGGACTAGGGGCGGGGTGAGGGAGGGGCAAAGGTGAGGCGGGGCGAGGTGGGAAGGACGAAAGCAGGGCGGGACTAATGGGAGGGGGAGAGAGGCGGGAGAGCACTAGCAGAGAGTGTGAGGAGCAGAACTAGGGAAAAGGGGGAAAGCGGCGTTTAAAGGGGAAAGGGCGGGGAAAGAGGCGGGGCCAGGAGCTCTAGGGGCCGGGGAGCAGAGCGTAGCGGGAGGAGAGGGTGGGGCGGGGCCATCAGAGCGGGAGAACGTAGCTTCGAGGGCTGAAAACTGCGCCAGCTGAGAGTTGAGAGGAGGGTCTGAGGCATGGGAGTAACTGTTTGGGGCGTGGCTCTATACTAGAGGCGTGGTCACGGGTGATCCGAGAAGATGCGGACGGAGAGAAGGACCCCAGCTGCTAGGTAGCAGACCTGACTGCTCCTCCCTCCCTCCTCTCCTTAGAGGCTCCTGCCCGTGGGCGGGGCCCGGGGACTCCTCTCGTGCGGCTCGGGGATGTGGAGGTCCCTAGTGAGTCCCAGCCTGTCACGTCTTCCCTCCCGAGGGAAGCCCGGGTCCCTCACGGAGAGTAGCCCTTCTTGTCTGCTCGGCTTCCTGCTCCCTCTACAAACAGCGAGCACAATGGACACATTCTGTAATTCCTTCAACTAATTGTGAAATGACGAAGGCGGGCCCATTGATGAATATGACTGGTGAAAGTTTAATCATTGAGAAGGAAGCCTGCATTTGGTACAGACATAACTCTCACCAAAACTTTGTGTAAATGGGAGAACAGAAATGCAAATTACTGGTGGTTAACGGTCTTTTTTTTTTTTTTTTTTTGAGAGTTTGAGATTTCACCTCATGGTCTTTAGTGTCTTATTGTCCTTATGATCCTTTGTCTCTCGGTCTCTCTGCCTCACCCACGTCACCTTCAGCGTGGACCACCTCCACATCCATCACTTAATCTCTCAATGTCGCATCTACATCCCCACGGAAGTTTCTGGGGCTCTGATGTTAGCGTCCAAGTGTATAAAATAATTTGTTATAAATAATAGTTCCTGCAAATCGTTCCCATTTTTCTGCTGTTTGTCATCCTCCTACAATATTGAATGGTTTCCCACGTTTTCTTTAAACTAGTTTTTTCCTTTACTGCTTCTACTAATTTAAGTACTTGTATTACCCTCAGCCTCTCTCAACCTTCAGATTTTACAAATAAATTTATATTCCAGGCTACTTTCTTTCAGTAGCCACTTTTTTCCTTTTGGCAAACCAGAATAACACATTTCATATGTTGTCTAGTATACAGTAAACATGGAATAGAGGCTTGATTACGAGAATGGTGATTAAGCTTTTCTATAGCTTGTTTACATCTCCATCATGCATCTTTCCCCTTTTCTAAACCTCCTGTGGTTCCTCGTTCTGACATATTCTGAAATGTTACTAAAATGAGTTTCTTGCCACAATATAAATCCTGGAAAAAGGAGAGGCTCACAGTCTACTCTTGAACTGGCCCCAGCATGTTCTGTTATTTGAAGATTGGGCTTTTCTAGGCTGCTTCAAGTTTATGCTCAGGTCCCTGAAGAGCCTCCAGCTACTCTAACATCCTGGTGAAATAAAGCTGACCTCTGAGGTCCCTTTAGGGTCTAACTATGATTCTGGGATCCTTCAAACCTAAGTGGACTTCTTTTCAGTTTGTTGATAAGATCATTACAGAAGACCATTAAGTAAATGCACACCTAGAGTTCAAAACTTTTTCTGCTCTGGGTGACCTGGGCCAAATCATTTTTCTTCTCTGGGTCTCAAAAATATGAGATGTTGGCTTCTACGATGACTTGAGCTTTTCTTCTGATCAGGCAGGTAGCATGATGCAGGGATTTGGAGCAACACAAATGTGTTACCTCAGCGCACCAGTTTCTTGTCCTCTGGCTCTTCAACACGGTCTGGGGCTGGAGAGAACAATTCTTTCAGATTGTCAGATAGCTCCCGGGACAGTTCCCTACAGAGGCTGACTCTTTCCCTTAGGACTTCTCCAGCTGGGGAATTCAATGGAGATTTACAAGGAATCATTTCATTAATGGTGAGGCAAGGAGATAAAAACATGATGACCTGAAACACTGATGGCATAATACTTGGTGGTTGTAGAAAGAATGCTGGAATTGGAGTTAGAAAGACCTGGATCCTGATTTCAGTCCTCTCTGAATCTCAGTTTCCTCACATGTAACACAGAGATGGGAACACAAGGTGGTTACATATACAATACAATGTTACAATGCATCAGAGGGCTGGGATCAGTTTCAAGTGATGTCATGTAGATGAAGCACTTTGAAAAACCTTATCAAGTGCTATGGACATGTCCCAGAGATGAGGAGTCGACTTCTCCCTCTATAAAGGCACTATCACCTTGACAGATGGATTCATGAGTCTTTCCCTGGTGAACCACTAGATGGCGCCGAGCCTTATACTCTCCTTGGGTACCCAGACACAAAATGTGTTGCCAGCCTGAATTGGAAACTTTTTCATGTCTGCAGGAACTTGTGCAGCAACCTCAGATCCCAGGATCCACGATTTCATGCCAAGGTGCCATCTTGAAAGAGAGTTGTATGTAAGTTAATGACAAATGCTTACACTTAAGTACATTCTCACCTCTGATAATTTAGGGACCTCAAGTGTTCCTGTCCCCATTTTACAGATGAGACAGTCGAGGTTCAGGATACCAGAAGTGACTGACTCAAGGTCTCATATTAGGCAGTGACAGGACTGAGATGTAAACCAAATGAGAAGCAGCTAGGGGGTATAATAGGGAAATGGTTCTAGAGTCAGGAAGATCTGGCTTCAAATATTCTGAACCTCTCCCTCTAGGATCATCAATTCCAACCCTTCATTTTACAGGCAAGCCAACTGAGGCCCACGGTCACATGGGTAGTAAGCATCAGAAGTAGGATTTAGGGTTCTTTGACCTACATCTTGCTGCCTCCTCAATTTGGCCGCTGTCAGCCAAAGGCCAAATAAGGTCATAAAGAGAAAACACAACTGAAACAATGACATTATTTTTATATCACATATATATATATATATTTGCATATTATATGAATTATATAATGTATTAATTACAATATGTGGAGATACAGAGATATAAAGAATGGCAAAAACTGTCTTTTTCCTCAAGGAGCTCAAATTCTATGGCATTCTTATTAACATTTTTATTTTTCTGATTTACTTTTTTTTTGCATATGACTTAAGCAGAAGCATTTGAAGTGTGTGTAGTTGCCTGCAACCAAATATATATAGATGAGTAGTATAGTCTTCCCCTCTCCACCCTATCCTATCTACACTGGACAGCCTATATGATGAATGATAGTGTCCTCTAGTGGTTGACTGGATGAGAGAGGGCATGAGCCCATTGCTGCTCTGGGCAACAGAATATTCATATATCCATTGATTGGTACCAAGGGACTTTGCTTTGGGAAAGGTCCTGGGCTTACTCCTGCAAGGGCATAGCATCTTCAGTAGTCTCTGTTGTCCACAAGAACAGATATTTTTATAACTTCAAAAACAAGTCCTCCAGAATTTTAAAATATCTTAATCTGAGTGAATTTGGCCCAAAATAGAAAAATGAGAAATATGTCATGGTGAAAACTAAGAAACAGAGGGTTCGAGAAATGAAGGACTATGGGAACCTAAAGAATTTCTAAGAGTCCTGAATTTGTCATTAGATTTGGGTTTAACTTTTAATAGATTGTGGGCATAT
This sequence comes from Sminthopsis crassicaudata, assembly GCF_048593235.1. Lineage (NCBI taxonomy): Eukaryota > Metazoa > Chordata > Mammalia > Dasyuromorphia > Dasyuridae > Sminthopsis > Sminthopsis crassicaudata. The sequence goes on along the minus strand of NC_133619.1, from coordinate 573,065,229 downwards.
AATCTTCTCTTTCTCAGCTTCCCTCCTTTGCAAGCAAAGGGTATTGATCTAACCAGTAGTTTCCAAAGAATAGGCTTTGGTTCATCAGTATGCCTCAGGGTGTCTAGATGAGCTAAAAAATGAAAAAAAAATTACAATGGCAGGTGGTCTGAAAATTCTATAAAATTTACAATTTTGTGGACTCTCCTGGTAGTACTGCCAACTGAACTATTAGCATACAAAAGTAATCCTATGTTGTGAGCAAAAAACAAAACAAAAAACTAGTGAACTGGATGGATTCCAACACTCCATTTAGCTCTGAAGTTCACTGACACTGCATGAAATGACACTGTGGAAAGAGCACTGAATTAAGAAATTAGAAGATCTGAATTCAAATCCCAGCTCTTTCCTTTACTAGTTGTAAAACTTTGAACAAGCTTCTTTCATTCTTAATCTATAAAATAAGACAACTGGCCTTGATGGCCTCTAGACCTTGTACTAGACCTTGTGAGAATATAAAATCTTATGTAACTTTTTAAAAAAATGCATTTTATGCATTTTACTGATGTCTTTTGTCTTTATATTGTTATTTTTCAGTTCTTCTCCAAATGGTGCTATCCCTTGGTACCAAGATAAGTGCAACTAAGCAAAACTACTTATTGTGGAAAAGTTTGTCTCCTAATTCACTTGTATCACCTTCCCATTTCTCTTCAAGAATGGTGGATTAACAAACAACAAAAGCCATCAAAACACATAAAATGATCTAGTAAGGCTGAGATGTGTTATTGGCCAATCACTAAGGGTCAGAATGATTTGGATTTAAGGCATGTATGGTCAAATAGCTCCATTTGAATTCCAATGAGCTTTATCTAAGTCTGCTTTCCAGAGTTCAATTTCAAGAGATGAAACTGTGTAGGGCAAAAGAGTTAATTGTTCCAGTTTTTAAAATCACTGGATAAGTAAGTAGGAAAAAGAAGAAAAATAAAATAAAATGCTTGCCTCCAAATATCTTGGGATATCTTTAGTGATAAAAATTTATATTACTTTGGGCAGAGCACCCACATGTAAAGAAAGGTATATTTTCCCCAAATGGACAGAAAGTCTTGGATCTTCTTGGAGGGGTCAGATTCTTGTGTTCTTTGCCTCTTTTGCTCCAAGTCGCTTAATAAGGTTTGGCTCATTTAAGGTTTTCCTATAAGATATTATCTGGGTCTCTTTTGGAAACATATCTAGTGTATAAAGTAGGTCAAATTTAGGTTGGCTAATCACTCCACCCAAAAGCTATACTTTACAGACTTATAAGTGTGTAGAAACAAAGAACTTATTTTCACTTTCACTCAGCACTGAAAAAATCAGTGTCCATATTTTTCCCCTAAGGCAATTGGGGTTAAGTGACTTACCCAAGTTCACACAGTTAAGAAGTGTTAAGTATCTGAGGCCAGATGTGAACTCAGGTCCTTCGAAATTCAGGGCTAGTACTCTAGCCACTGTGCTGACCCCAGTGTCCCCATTTTGTGGAAAAGTCATGGCTTGTCCTACTACTGGTGGTCATCTCCTTTGTGAAGCATTATTCTGCTCTTAACATCAAGGTCCCCAAGAATTAAAAAAAAAGAAAAAGAAAGGAAAAGAAACTAAATGTAAGCTTTACACATGAGGCATTCTGCAATGGATGGCATGGCCTATGAATTCCTAGTGAGTGAGAGAAAACCATGCAAGATGAAAACAATGTAAATGGAAAGAAAAAAGAGGAAATGAAAAGTGATCAGAACTTTGGAGAAGGCATGAGGACAAATATTACCCTTTCTGCTTTCCTGGAGAGATTGGGGCCCCTGCATGTGGAATCCTGTGTACAGTATCAGACCCATTTTATGTGCTGATGAGTTTTATTAGGCTGTATTTTCCTTCTCTCTTTTTTTAAACTTGTTACAAGAAGTGGTCTTCTGGGGTGGGGAGGGATTTATTCAGAAATTAAAGTAATAGAAAATAATGTTTAGAGATAAAAATCAATAAGAAAATATTTCTCATCTGGCCAATTCCCTGTGCCCTCCCCCTCACTGCCTCAGGATTCTTGGACACATACCAATATTCAGACTCAGCACAGAAGATGCCTAGTCTGGCATTCAGGGAGTGCAGGATGGGGAAGGAAAGGAAAGAGCAAATATGGATTCTTCAAGGGGCTAATCTCACTGGTAGCAGCCCTTTCCTTCCCCACTGAATCTTCACAGGCAAAAACCTGAATCCCCAGGAATGATGTGGTACAGGGAAGGCAGCCCATTTAGGCAGATCTCTCTTTCCACCCTTACAGATTTCAGAGTCAAGATGATAGAGGAGCCTCACTCAACTTGGCCCTTTGATCAAGTTCTTCTTTTCTGTATTGACAAGGAAGGCAGGGTGATGCAATGGAAAGAATTATGGCCTTGGCATTTAGAGACATGAGTTCTCCTAGCTCTGCTAATATCTGGTTGTATGACCATGGAGGATCCATTTAATGTCCCCTAACCTCAGTTTCCTAACATGTTAAATGGTTTGGATTGGTTGAACCTCAAGGTTCTTTTTTTGTGAGTCTTTAGGCTACCCTCCTTCTGGGAGACTGTATATTAGGGGCCACTCTGTAGCTTTTTATCAAAATTCACATTAATCACAGGTTCATAGCTATGTCAGAGAAATCAGTAAATTGGACTTTAGACTCTCCTAAAAGTTTGGTTTCCATGAAAGATCCCCATTCTACTGACTTATCTTTAAAAGAAAAATAGGCTAAATGCCTTCTTACTGTGACAGTCTGATTTCAATTTCTTTAACATTTTTTGAGATGTAACTTTAGGAAGATCAGAGTTGGAAGGGAATTGCTAGCTAGCTAACCTCATTATTATTATTAATTTTTTCTTGTGAGGGAATTGGGGTTAAGTGACTTGCTTAGGGAGTGTTAAGTGTTTGAGGCCAGATTTGAATTTCTGGGTTGGTAAGCTGTTCACTGCATCACTTATCTGCCCCCGTTATTTTAAAATTGAGGAAACTGAGGTCCATTGAGAAGAGATTATTTGCCTAGGCTCACACTTTTAAGTGACAGAGCCTGGATTAAGCCCAAGTTTCCTAATTCCAAATTCAATATTTTGTTCCTTTGTTCCTTTGTGACTTCCTAAAACAAGATCATTTATAGTGTCAATTAAAGAGATTGAGATTTTTTATTATTAAAGTTTTTTATTTTCAAAACATATACATATAGATAATTTTCTTTTTTTTTATTTTATTTTTTATTTTTTTTTAATTCATTTTTCCAAATTATCCCCTCCCTCCCTCCACTCCCTCCCCCCAATGGCAGGTAATCCCATACATTTTACATGTGTTACAATATAACCTAGATACAATATATGTGTGTAAATACCATTTTCTTATTGCACATTAATTATTAGCTTCCGAAGGTATAAGTAACCTGGGTAGATAGACAGTAGTGCTAACAATTTACATTCACTTCCCAGTGTTCCTTCTCTGGGTGTAGTTATTTCTGTCCATCATTGATCAACTGGAAGTGAGTTGGCTCTTCTTTATGTTGAAGATTTCCACTTCCATCAGAATACATCCTCATACAGTATTGTTGTTGAAGTGTACAGTGATCTTCTGGTTCTGCTCATTTCACTCAGCAACAGTTGATTTAAGTCTCTCCAAGCCTCTCTGTATTCCTCCTGCTGGTCATTTCTTACAGAGCAATAATATTCCATAACCTTCATATACCACAATTTACCCAACCATTCTCCAACTGATGGACATCCATTCATCTTCCAGTTTCTAGCTACAACAAAAAGAGCTGCCACAAACATTTTGGCACATACAGGTCCCTTTCCACTCTTTAGTATTTCTTTGGGATATAATCCCAATAACAGCAATGCTGGGTCAAAGGGTATGCACAGTTTGATAACTTTTTGGGCATAGTTCCAGATTGCTCTCCAGAATGGCTGGATTCTTTCACAACTCCACCAACAATGTATCAGTGTCCCAGTTTTCCCACATCCCCTCCAACACTCATCATTATTTGTTCCTGTCATTTTAGCCAATCTGACAGGTGTGTAGTGGTATCTCAGAGTTGTTTTAATTTGCATTTCTCTGATCAGTAGTGATTCGGAACACTCTTTCATGTGAGTGGAAATAGTTTCAATTTCATCATCTGAGAATTGTCTGTTCATATCCCTTGACCATTTATCAATTGGAGAATGGTTTGGTTTCCTATAAATCAGGGTCAGTTCTCTATATATTTTGGAAATGAACCCTTTGTCAGAACCTTTCCTTTTAAAAATATTTTCCCAATTTGTTACTTCCCTTCTAATCATGTTTGCATTAGTATTGTTTGTACAGAAACTTTTTAGTTTGATGTAATCAAAATCTTCTATTTTGTGATCAATAATGATCTCTAGTTCTCCTCTGGTCATAAATTCCTTCCTCCTCCACAGGTCTGAGAGGTAGACTATTCTCTGTTCCTCTAATCTATTTATGATCTCATTCTTTATGCCTAAATCATGGACCCATTTTGATCTTATCTTGGTATATGGTGTTAAGTGTGGGTCCATATCTAATTTCTGCCATACTAATTTCCAGTTTTCCCAACAGTTTCTTCCGAATAATGAATTCTTATCCCAAATGTTGGTGTCTTTGGGTTTGTCGAAGATTAGATTGCTATCAATGTACCCTTTTTTGTCCTTTGTATCTAATCTGTTCCACTGATCTACTGTTCTATTTCTTAGCCAGTACCAAATGGTTTTGGTGACTGCTGCTATATAATATAGCTTTAGATCAGGTACACTTAGACCACCTTCCTCTGACTTTTTTTTCATTAGTTCCCTTGCAATTCTCGACCTTTTATTCTTCCAACATATAGATAATTTTCAACATTCACCCTTGCAAAATCTCACATTCCAAATTTTTTCCCTCCATTCCCCCCTCTCCTAGACATATCCCTTAGATATATTAAACAAGTGCAATTCTTCTATAAATATTTCCACAATTATCATGCTGCACAAGAAAAATCAGATCAAAAAGGAAAAAAATGAAAAAGAAAAAAAAAGCAATAATAAAAAAGTGAAAGTGCTATGTTGTGAACCACACTTAGTTTCTACACTCCTCTCTCTCAATATAGATGGCTCTCTTCATCACAAGATCATTGGAATTGGTCTGAATTAAGAGATTAAGATTTTAATGGCAACAATCTATTTCTCAGAGAACATGGGATTAATTATGGAGTCTTCTGGTCATGGTGGTAAAAGTAGGGCCATCCTACCAGTATCTGCCCAAAGAGTCAGACCACAGGCTTTTTATTCCTCACTCCCAAAATCAAGGATTGAAAGATACAGGAATGCCTTATCTATGAGCTTAGATCATGACAAGGCAATAAATGCAATTAGTATAACCCACCTGAAGACATTTTTCATACTCCACTTTTCAAATGTACTGACTCTAAGACCAATACAAGGAAGAAATTAGAATTGGGTTGGCTATTCAACCACAAATGTGCTACTTCACACTTTCTCCTCCTCTCCTAGCCAGGATTTGGACCAATGGACTCAGTGAATAAAGGGCATTGTGAACCATCTAGGAAGGAGGATGGCTGGAGTGCTGAACTTGCAGTTTAAATCCCATCTGTCATTGACTGAACTGCATGACTTTTGCCAAACCACTTAAATCACCTGAAACTATTTTCCCATCTGTAAAATAGGGAGAAGGATCCCTTTAATATCTGCCTTCTAGGGATGTGGGGAAGATCTGATGAAGTGATGTGAGGCACTTTGTTGATCTTAAGGAATCAAATCATTACCAGTTTTTACTATTTTTTACAGAGCCTTTTCTTTTTATTAGGTCTCCTTTCTTAGGCATTCATAGAAAATGTATGTATGTGTGTGTGTGTGTGTGTGTGTGTGTGTGTGTGTGTGTGTGTGTGTGTATGTGTGTGTGTGTGTGTGTGTTAGATTTTTGTAAGACTTCCTTAACCTTTAACATGACTTTACTGGAAGTTTATAGAACTTGAGAATTTATCTTCCTCAGTGGCTTGAAGTAAAAATGTTTGAATTCTACTTATTTTGATCACAATTAAAATGTTCAGTTTGAATCTTTCAGGGACAGCCTTTGGAGTAAGGTATCATTAGGAAAACCCAGGTGCCAAGTGGAACGTGGGGTCAATTCTTTCCTTGGCCCCACCCCTCACTGAGCTGATCTTGAAAGATCCCCAAGCCCAGAGGTCGTCTGCAAATGTCATGAAGGACTTTTTGTGGAAATGGAAATTGTCCTGAGTATTTGTACAACACCATGGCCCAGCCTGGTCTCTAGGAAGTCCAGCTGAAGTTGATTAGATTGCAGTGTGTGCTCAACAACTGAATAATGCACTTTTGTAAAACCCTCTTCAAAATTATTTAACTTCCCATGATATCATCACAGAATATGCAAAAAAAAAAAATCCACCTCAAACCTTTGGTGTTATCTTTTCCTGTCACATGACTAGGGCAAACAAGGGAACCCTTATCTTTTGGTTTCTATTCTGGTCCTCTATGAAAGGGGATGGAGTACCAGACTGGGCCCATACGTTCAAGTCAGAGCTGAAAAAGTTTATTTTGCATTTTGAACCACTGTCTACAGGTTGATTGGGAAGCCAGAACTCTTAGGTCTGGTGGTTAAAATTTTCCCCAGAATTTTCTCTCATTTCATTCCCACTATTGAGGTGGGAGATTTATACCAGCTTATTCCAGCAATTCATTTAGTGGCTTCATTAATCTGCACATTCCCTCAGGGCCTTCTATTTATGTGCCTTTTCTGTCCATGACCTTCCACAGATGGTGGGTGGAGAACCAAATTGCTGGAGGAGACCTTCCTCCCATTCTCTCCTATTGGGATAAGCCATCTTTCTTCCCCATCTATAAGATAGGAATAATCATACTTCTTCTGCCCATGTATCAGAATAATGGAGAGAATACAATGATATTGTGAGTGGTTCCATCTTCAGACCTTGAAAATACTATTAAATATCATTCCTGTCTCTGCTGCTGAAGTGAAATATAAGAGATAACCTTTCCCTCCCTCCCAGAATGTTCTTGTATAATGTAGAAGATGCTTAGCATGAGCCCTTCCTGGATATTCTCTCCTGTCAGTGTTTTGTGGACACTGCTCTCCCCTTCCTTGTCTGGCTCCTCTTTCTCAGTTTTCTTTACTGATTCATCCTTCATAGATCAAGTTCTAAGTGGGGATGTTCCCCAAGGCTCTCCCCTGTGTCTTTTCCTTTCTCCAGGCTCTCTTCTAATTCTTGAGTTCAATGATCATTTCTATGCAAATGGCTCTATTAGCTACACATTCTGTCTAGGTTTCTCTCCTAAATACCAGTCTCATAGCATTGGCTGCTGCTGGACAACCCTAGACAGCTCAAATTCATTATCTCCAACCCCCAAGCCTCCTCCTTTGAACTTCTCTATTTATGTTAAAGTCACTTCCATCCTTGATGTTAACACCTTGATCCTTCAGGTTTCCTCTACATGTACTTTCACTAATTGTCAAATCTTGTAGCTTTTACTTCCATCACACCTCACATCCATCCCTTTTTCTCTTTTATAGAAGAAGGCCTTTATCTTCTCCCACCTGAACTATCACAGGCACCTCTTCATGGATCTCCGTGCTTTAGCCCTCTCCAATCTACCCCTCAGAGAGCAGCCCAACCGATTTTCCTAAACCACCAACTGGGTAACAGCATTACCTTATACAAGAAAGTCCTGTGACTTTCTGTTACCCCCAGGATCAGACAAAAAATTCCTGGTTGCCATTTAAACTCCTTTATAACCTGTATCACACACTGCCGCCCATCCAAACTGATCTCTTTGCTGTTCCTTATATGCACCAACTCCATATCCTGACTTTGTGTCTTTGTATTGGTTGTGACCCACTCCTGGGATGTCCTTCCTTTTTACCTTCATTTCTCAGAAACCCTAATTTTTTTCAAGGCTCAGGAGGTCTTTCCTGACCCTCCTCCCATCACTACTTGCCTCCTCCTGAGCAGATCTTAGTTTAGTACTTGGTACTATGGGTCAGAATTAACAATCCATGTTATGAAAATGTATTCAAACATTCCCAGAAGAATGCAGTTCAGGAAGGGAGAAGCCTTACACAAGGAAGTTGGGGTATTTGTCTTAGTAACTCCTGGTAGTCTTAGAAGTGACTCTCCAGCTTCCTCAAAGGTCCATACTTGGGTTGCAGATCAATCCATCTAAGGGCAAAATTAACTCAAACCATCTCAGGCTAGTGTCCTAATTCACCATAATTTCAGTTGGTGTTGCCATTGAGCACCTACACACAGTATGGGTGTACTTGTGTGTAATTCATTTTCTTCAGTTCCACAAATATCCCTACCCCAAAAGCCTTTACTAGACCGCCAGCTACTGAAAGTAAGGATTGCTTTCATTCCTCACTTCATATCCTCAGTGGCCAGCACATATGAGGAGCTGAATAAATGCTTTAGGGTGAATACCTTAATAACCACGTCCATGACAAAGCTGAGCATGTGGGGAGGGAGCTGCACATGAACAGTTTGGGGACACCCCCAGATGTTTAGCCAGAAGTGCTGGAAAGGCAGCAGGAAATCAACAAGAATCTTTTTAAAAGCTCACAATGTATTAGACACCATTGTTATTGTTATTTGTCCTTCATTCTTGAAGAAGACCATGACGTCAGGGAAGTGATATCATGACCAGCAAGTGAATGGGATTTAAATGAGGGAGAGCTGTGCAAGGACACATTTTCTCTCTTTTGCTATTTCTGTTTGTAGAACAAAGGAAAAGGAAAATCAGTTCTTGCCCTCAGGGAGCTTCCAGCCTAAGAAGAGAAAGGACATTCCAGATAAAGAGAGAGGGAGGAAAAAAGTCACTTGAGGGCTGCTGGGAGGCTTGAAAAGGACTCCTGGAGAACAGGAACTGAGTCTTGAAGGAAGCCAGGGAAATGGGAAGGAGAGCATTCCAGGCTCCAGCCCAAGCCTTTTTCTTTCCTTCCTTCCCTTCCTTCCCTTCCTTCCCTTCCTTCCCTTCCTTCCCTTCCTTCCCTTCCTTCCTTCCTTCCTTCCTTCCTTCCTTCCTTCCTTCCTTCCTTCCTTCCTTCCTTCCTTCCTTCCTTCCTTCCTTCCTTCCTTCCTTCCTTCCTTCCTTCCTTCCTTCCTTCCTTCCTTCCTTCCTTCCTTCCTTTCTTCCTTCCTTCCTTCCTTCCTTCCTTCCTTCCTTCCTCACTGTAGGACTGAGGAAAAGTCACTTGTCCTCTCCTAACCCAATTCTATCTCTGAGGTGGAGATGATGATAATGGGACTATTACTATGAGGCCCTAGTTTGACCTTGAAATGATTCCCCTTCTGAAGGTGTGCCTCAGAGTTTTCCAGTTTTCAGGGTATCTCTTTTCAGGGATCCAAGCCCTGGCTACTTCAGGTAGCCAGCTTTAAGGATTATTCAACTTTGATCTAACTTTCTTTGATTTAACACTGCAATTAAGAAGATTTGGTTCAAAGACCAGCTCCCCCTGCTCCCCTAAATGTTTTATACTGATGTGGTACTGTTTACACAGATGTGCTTTGAAAGAGTGATTCTGATGGATTTGGGGGTCCTATCACAAACAAGACTCCTAGCATCTCTGTTTTGGCCTCTCAAACAAGGCTCCCAGCATCCTTTGCTAAGGTCAGTTAGGTCTCTGGGTCCTGGGTTTAGCCAAGAGGGTGTTGTGTTTTCCATCTCTCTATAGTAAATCACTTGCCTTAGGGGCTCTTTTTACAACTTGGCTGCACTGGGGGCAGGGTTTAGGGCCTCCCTGATGAAAAGGTGTAGCCTTACCTGCTGCCAAGCACCTGCCAATTAATTAACACCGCCCCCCCTCCTCCCTGCAAAGAAAGCTGAGTGGGCCAGCCAACCCGTTTGATCTCCCAGGGTTAGGCAGAGACTGAAAAGAAAGGGAGGCCAGATTGAAATAGCAATTTCTCTTCCTTTCCCTGTCAGGGACTCTCAGAAATCCTGAGCCATCCCAAGGTTTTAATGGTGAATGACATGATTTTGCTGAGAAGTCTCAACCTTCCATTCTTAAGTTAGCAGGGGCCCATTTATTCCTTTCTCCTCCTTTTCTGAGGAGTCAGTGGGGGTTCAGGGCCTGGAGCACTTTGCCTCCCCACCCAAAATCCTGTGAATTGGAAAAGAAGCACCTAAGCCTGGGCCCCCAACAATGACAATGTCCCATTAAAGAAAGATGAAAAGAACTGAAAAGTAGCTTTGCAAGAAGCTTCAGAGCTCAACAGGGTCTGAATTATGCTCTGAACTTGTCCCTTCCTGTAGGACTCTTTAGACCTCTCGTGGCTCATTGGGTGTTCTCTGGAGTACTCATGTGAAGGTGGGTAGCCCATTATCCTTTGTTTATGTGTGTGTGTCGTGTGTGTGTGTGTGTGTGTGTGTGTCTTAGATGGACTTCCTCAGAATAAGGAAGAGACTGAGTTAAAGAAAGGATTCTACATGTATATATTATATTTAACATATACTTTAACATATTTACCATGTATGGGTCAACCTGCCATTTGGGGGAGGGATGGGAGGAAGGAGGAGAAAAGTTGGAACAAAAGGTTTTGCAGTTGTCAATGCTGTAAAATTACCCATGCATATATCTTGTAAATAAAAAGCTATAATAAAAAAAAAAAAAGAAAGGATCCCAGATCTAGAACTGGTTCTGTCAGTAAATAAATATTTATTAAGATCCTACTATGTGTTAAGTAAGCACCTGGGAAAGAGGTCAAAGGGGAAAAAAAAAATCCCTGTTCTTAAGGAGGTCACATTCTATGGAGGAGACAATCTAAGAGTGATAAAACATGCAAATGACTATGTGCAAACATATTCTAGACAGGATAAAATGGAAAGAATAAAGAAATGAAATTTAACATTCTTTTACGGATGTTCAGAGATGCTAAGTCACCTGCCTAGGGTCACTCAGCTCAAAGCATCTGAGGCAGGAGTCAACCAAGATGTTCCTGATTCCAAGGGTTCAAACCCTTTTGGGATCTTCATCCTTTGGGCAGCCTAGTAAAACCGATGAGTCCTCATCAGACTCCTGCTTTCAAATGCACAAATAGAATATTTAGGAAATAGCTATCGAATCTTAAAATAAGCAACTTCACCAACTCCAGCTTTGCAGTAAACAAATGTCCCATTCCCAATCTTAGATTCACTTCCCTGTGCTCAAGTAGGTTCTCTCTCTCTCACCTTAGACTGGATGAATGAATATTAAAAGACTTCGTTTCTCTTGAGAAATAAAAAGTTGTTATTTTAAAAAGATAACAACCTCTCCGGACCTCAGATTCAGCATCTGAAAAATGATAAGGGTTCATAAGTAGGTCCTTTTTATAAATTTGGCCTATAACTATTTACTTGTTTCCTTTTTTTTTTTTTTTTTTTAAGTTTTACTTGTTATTGTTGGGGCAGAACCATTTATAATGCCCTATGTAATGGTTTTCTCGTTCTTATTTATTATGTATCCAAGAATATTAATCAAATATATATATATATATATATATATATATATGTAAAAGCCTTCATTTCTTCCCCTCCTCCCTTGTGTTTACTTCAGAATGCTAGCACGTAGTTAGCACGTAGTTAATTAGAAAGCCCTGACCCGGGCACCCAAATTCAAAAACCCCTGGAGACATACAGAGCCTCCATCTACCCAGGTGAGATCTGGGGTTCCGACCCACCAGATAAGCATTAAAGGGCACTTTGTGGTAAGACAGAAGTCGTCTTTTTGATTATGCAAAAGAAAAATTCCCCCGTATCTAAATGATAAAAGAGAAGGCGGCTTGCTGCACGCACACTGAATTAGGGCTTTAAAATTAGAGAGGAAGTCGGTCCGCTTTGATTTTTTCGCTCAAGTGTGTCTGGGCAGGTCCCACCCCGAGGCCCCGCCTTCTCTCTTTCCCCTCCCACCTCTTGCACCTGTCCCCGAAAAGCTCAGCCCGGGTCCGAGCCTCCTTCCCCTCCTCCCCCTGAAGCCCCTCATTTGCCTCTCTCCACTCCTAGCCCAGTTGGGCTCCCTTATACCTGGGGGGGACCCACCACCAAAAAGTTGCCGAACCCCAAGGGGCCTGCGGGGAAGCGGAGGGAAAAGGGGCGAGAGCCAAGCACCTCGTGTGTGTGTGTGTGTGTGTGTGTGTGTGTGTGTGTGTGTGTGTGTGTGTGTGTGTGTGTGTGTGTGTGTGTGTGTGTGTGTGTGTGTGTGTGTGTGTGTGTGTGTGTGTGGAGGTGGCGCACTGGGGCCCGTACGGATGGGGTGGGATGCTCTGCAGCTCTGCCGGGCCGAGAGCAGGGAGGCGCTTGCTCCCCTGGGGCCCCAGGCACGGGGAAAAGGTGGGGGAAGGGCCGGGTTTACAATTTCAAACACCCCCCTCCCAGCTGAGGCGGCTGGGGCGGCGGGACCGCTCCCACCAAAGGGCCTCATTAGCATATGTCAAGAGAACCTGCATAAATATCCGGGCAGGAGGTAAGATTAGCTCGCCAGAGTCAGTAGGTGTAAGGGGCTGTGAGGACCAAGTGCGTGAGTCCCTAGTGCGCTTCCCCACCAGGACCGCGACTGGCCCAGTGAGGATTGGGGCAGCACCTGCGGCGCCTGGACAGGGACTTCCCGGATGCTTCGGCTGTGTTCTTCTTCCGCCTTCGAACTGGACGTCTGAGTGGCTGCTGGCTGCCCCGCACGCTTGGCCCTGTGGTGTGGGTGGCTCCGCACCCTCTCGCCCCGTACCCTCCTTGGGGACTGTTGCAGGGCTGCCGTCCGCGGCCGCGGCCGGTTCATGGCTCCCGTGGCCGGCGCCCAAGCCGCTGTCGGGGGTTTCCTGGGTTCTTGGGAAGGCTTGGCCCAGCCGCCGCTGGGCGCGCCCTTCTTGCTGCCCCCAGCTGGGCAGGGCCCCAGACCGCGGGCGCCCCTGCTGGGCCCTCGGGGCGGCCCCGGACCTGGCCTTGGCCCAGGGGCGCCCGCGGACTTTGCTCACCTGCAGGGCGTCTTGCGACGGAGGCAACTGTACTGCCGGACCGGCTTCCACCTGCAGATACTCCCCGACGGCCGCGTGCGGGGTACGCGGCGGGACCACAGTCTCTTCGGTGAGTGAACCGCCGCCCCCAAACCTAGGCGAGCCCAACCCCCCAAGCGCGCCTGGCCTGCCTAATAGCTCACCAGCTATGTGACCCGGGGCCAGCCACAAGGGTGTCTGGGCCCTACTTTCTCTAGCTGTAAAATGTGAAAATAGAGAAGGATTAAAGCCTGCAGTTCTGAGTTTACCCCAAGCCTCCATTCAAGCACTGCTGACCGGCCACTGGCGAGGGCCGCCCAGAGGTGAGGAGGAGGGTGTTAGGAGAAGGGCTAGTCAGGCAGCGGCTGGATGCTTTCCTCTGTCCAGCCTCCCAATTCCCACCGTCAATCCTTTCTACCTGACTGCGGCGGGACCAGCAGGTGTGGGAAGAAAAAAGATGGCTCGTGAAGGTCCAACTTGCCTCCAAAAGCAGGAGACTTGGGAAGACGGAAAGTGCTGCTTTCCAAAATTTCTTCAAGGAAGCTTATCCCTAAGAGTCCGTTATAGCTGAGATTTTCAGGATTCCAGACTTGGAAGGAACCTTAGAAAGAAGTGCCCTCACTTTACGGGTGGGGAAACTGAGGCTCAGCAAAAGTTGTTGCCCAGGAAGCAAGTAACTGGCTACCCTGCCTTTTGAAGCTTTCCTCCCAGGCAACTCCAGAATAATGACAAAATGCCTTCTATTATTCTTTATATTTGAAAGTAGCTATTTGAGGGGGTTGGCAGGCTGGTGTGTGTGTGTGTGTGTGTGTGTGTGTGTGTGTGTGTAACAGTATAATCTCTTCCTCTGACTCCCACTCCCCCAGCAAGAAATGAGCGAGAGCCCGGATCCCGATCCCTCCCATCCCGGTTTACAATACGGTTGCCTTACCGCTTAAAACGGCTGTGGGGAACGAGTATTTTATTCTCCCAGTCACCAGAAGAGAACGCCCCTGTCTAGAGCAGGAATTCTTGGCCTTTTCTAGGCCTCTGTACTTTGGGCAGCCTGGCGAAGCCTCTAAGACCCCTGCTCCAGCTCGTGTTTTTGAATGCCTAAAATACACAGGATTACAAAGTAAACTAATTATGTTGAAATGTGAATACTAAAAGAGGCCCTTCCCAGAAACCTAAGAGAGGGAAATTAAGGGACTTGTCCACTAGTTCCTACAGCTGGGATTCGAACCCCCAGCTTCCTCGCCCCGTAGGCTTGCCGGCCGAAGCGTGCAGTTGCAGGCCAAGGAGAGAGAGAACGAGTTGTAGGTGGTTTGGCCGGGGCTCGGGAGACTTGCTCAGGACCGGACTTGACACTGGCTGGAGAGTTGCCAGGAAAGTGGAGAGAGAGCGGAACGTAGCGGAGAAACGCTCCACGTGAGGGAGCCGGCTGGGGCGGGGAAGCGGGAGATAGAGCCAGGTTCCAATAAGCCCCTTCTCCCCTTGTGCTCCCCTGGAAAGATCGCAGAGCACTTTCCCAAGAGGAAGGGAAGGGTAGGCTTCCGGAGGGCCCGAGGCTCAAGGGTGCTTCCACCTGTCCCGGGGTCACAACTAAGGAGTGTCTTAGTCCGAATTTCCAAGTAGAGTTCGGGCTCCCTAAACCAGGGAATCTGGAGTCGAGAAAGCCCGAGTTCAAATCCTGCCCTAGACGCTGAAATCTATTTGCCCCAATTTCCTCATTTGGACCGCGTGGGAAATAGTAACATCTAAGGCGCGAGGTTGCGGTGAGAACCCAAACCAGTAATATTTGTTTTCATAAATTTTCCCAAATCCATGCCAATGTTCGCTATTATTACGCCTCCTAGGAACTGCCTGTGAGACGTTGGGTAAGCCGCTTAATTCCCTTGCTTTCCTGTTTCCCCCCAACGAGGGGACATTCTCCGTGGGGCGGGAGAGTGAAGGACTTTAGCTGGGCAGCGCCTCGGGCTAACCGGCTGCGCTTTCTCTCCATCGGATTGTCTCTGGTAGCAGTGTTGATTGCTCTGGGGCCCCCTAAGCCCTCCACGAAGAGAAACTTTGGTGTGATCTTTTCCTATTCGGTGGATCCATATTATTGCACCTTTGTGTTGCTAACCATCGAGCGGTTTGGGGACTCTGGTCCCAGAGATTTAGAGAAGAAGCCCGAGTTTTCCATTTTGGCCGTGATCCCCCCCCCTAGGTCTCTTCCCTCCCCCTCTCCCACTAAGTCTCCTCCCCCACTCTAGTTTTCCTTCAGGGCCTTAGCTCATGGGCAGCTTATGATCTTTTGAAATATACCTCTGAGACAGAGGAAGATGAGCTGGGGTACTTCTGACTCATGCAGAACCCCCAGGACTTCTGGGCTCTGACCCTTAAGAAGCTTGAGAACCATTGACTCCAGCTGAGGCAATTCTTCCAGGTGAATGGGGGTAATAAGAGCTTTCTGTTCTGTCCCATTTCAGGTTCTGCTCAAAATCCATTCTTGTCTTCTATTGCCACATATATTGTGGGACAGATAAGCCTGTTCCAGATGTGTGTCTGGCCTGTTCCAGGGGATTGGAGGGACTGTCAGATACTTACGGTCCACCTTTGTACCTTATGATAAACACTTAGTTAAATTCCTGAGCAAGGACTGATGTTCACTCCCCTGAGAATGGATGCTGCTAACTTCCTACAGCATCAGTCCCCTTTTTGGCTTGCCCTGGAAAACGTACATGCTTAAGTGTTAATTGGGGTATAACAGATTTGACCCTGGGGTAGCAAGTTAATTCCTGGCCCAGAACTCAGCACTGAGGTGGTTGGAGAATGGACTTTAACAACTGGAAACATAGTGCTTCTTTCATCCTTCTTCCCCTTTTCCCTTGGGATCATCCTAGTGGCCTTAGAGACTGACTTAACTGTGTCCTACCTGCCAGCAGAGAGTTCCTGGGCTGAGAGAGGGGTGGGGAAATGGCTTTCCTTCTGGACTATCGTTTTAGCCATTTTACAGATTGCTTTTGTTCAGGACACATTTCCCAAACATTCCAGGGATGACTTCTTGAAACTGTAAAATAACAATTTGTACAGTTTTAGAGGCACTAAGGGGAATGCTTAATTGCTACCTTTAGTGGCAATTTGGCACCACTTTAAGGGGAAAAAAAAGTTTTTGGAGTCGAGTATGACTTCATTTCAAAAACACCCCTCCAAAACACAGGTAGCAAAGTCCCTCGGATGCCCTGCAGGGAAAATGTTTGCAGACTTGAGAAAGGTAACTCTCTTTCAAGCTTAAATCCTGAATTAGAGCTATTCTGTACAGTGTTGCATTTCCTAGAATATATCATCATGGAATCATTCTTTGGAGAAAAGCAGAGCTAGAGATCAAACTGAGGCCTCTTTTGGTTCTTCTGCCCTTTCTTTTCCGGGTTCTCCTTCAGTTTGTCTGATTCATGCCCCAGGGCTTTACTCATTTGTTTTTGATAAGTTTTGAAGGCTGGCTTTGAAAATGATACCAGAATGACAAAATCCTGCTGCCTTGGTTCATGGGACAGTGGGCGTCAGAACATCCCACTACGTGGAATTTGTGCTTACCTCTTGGAAGTTTTTCCACAGCCTCTTTTTGTAAAGGATTTAGTTGAGTTGCCGCCTTACATTATTAATTTTAAAAAGCCTTGTCAAATCTCATTTAGAAATCAAATGATTACAAATCTCTGTGGGGTGTCCTCTTTCTTCAGGGAGGAAAACAGAGCAGCTTGCAAACAGTGGAGCTTGAATCCTGAGAGGGAGTGTACAGGTATATAAAGCACCCATCCACAGCTGCCTGCCCTCCCCCAGAACAAAGGGGAAACGATTTCCTCTTGATCATGTCCTAAGTTTTGTCTTTACTGAGTTTTGCTAGAGTTGGGGGAATAAGGACTTGACCTAAATATAGACACACTTGGTCATCTTTTTCTTTGCCTGGATCTGTGAATTGGAATCTGGGTACCAGAGGCTGTCACATGTACAGAAGGGCCTTATATGTAGGGAATTGCTCGCCATTTTCAATTAGAGAAAATCTAGATTACTATCGATCTTCTACACCAACCTCAGCAGTTCAGTTACTATTTGATTTTTCAGACATTTAGTTTATAAGACTCAAGAACTGGGTTTGTGACGGGGATCCAGGAGTTGGCTGGCCTGACCTAGAGGAGGACTCCACCAATGGAGTTTGGCACTTTCTCTGCCATGTTAACCCTCGGTAATTGGGGGCACTCAGGGGAAATGAACTGCCCATGACCACATACCTAGTATGTGTCCAGTGTGGGATTGAACCCAATTCTTCCTGGGGCTAGATCCCCATACCATGAGGCATCTGCCAGAGGAGAAGATTTATTTACAGATGCCCAAAGACAAACAGAGCTCATATTAAAAATACACCTGCTAGTGAGCAGCCTTGTCATTCTAGTAGTCTCCTCTCCTATCCCCCATAACCACCATGGCTTTTCCTGCAACCCGGTGCATCTTCCAGAAGGGAACCCTTTGTGCAGATCAAAGGCTCTAGAAAGCTGGACCTAGTCACTAGAGGACAAAACATTCAGAGTTTTGGTATCTAGGTGAGAGACAAGGTTCTCCCTGAGTTACAACTTGATTAGTGCTTGGTGAGGGTATCTCCTATAACTGAAACTTGGTCTGACCTCTGAAAAATTTACTTGGAAATCAGGAAAATTTCTCTGATCCCATCTCCAGGACCTTCTCCATGGCACTTAGTAATTGCTTAATACGTGCTTGATGATTGATCTATCAGTTCCCACAAAGACTTTAGGTGGGGCTTCTTTCCTCTAACATTTGAGACTGGTTTCCTACTAGACAGAGCTTTCTTTCTCCAGATCAGTTGGTATTGTGGGAAGTAATTAAGTGTAACTTCTCCTCAGTTGCAATGGAGAAGAAGAGAACAATTGTTTCTGAAGTGCCTGTGAATTGGAATCTGGGTACCAGAGGCTGTCACATATACAGAAGGGCCTTATATGTAGGGAATTGCTCGCCATTTTCAATTAGAGAAAATCTAGATTACTATCGATCTTCTACACCAACCTCAGCAGTTCAGTTACTATTTGATTTTTCAGACATTTAGTTTATAAGACTCAAGAACTGGGTTTGTGACGGGGATCCAGGAGTTGGCTGGCCTGACCTAGAGGAGGACTCCACCAATGGAGTTTGGCACTTGCAAAGTGCTTTATGCTATTGAATTTATTTAAATTTTCCAGAATTCCCTAGGAATTTGTGTTCATTGAAAAAGTGGAAGGTTGAGGGAGAGGGAAGAGAAAAGGTCAGTCCCATTTCAAACAAAACATGCACAAATTCCTCCTGTCAAGTCTAGTTTGAGATCAGAGGGGTTTCCTATCTTTCCCTTTATACTGAATTTCCAAGTAAGAATTAAAACTGGGATGAATTTATTTAAACATTTTCTTTGGAAATAATAACAATCAGCATTTATATGCTACTTTAAAATGCTTTATGAATCTCACTTTATTCTCCTAATTATACTTTGAGGTAGGTACTATTATTATTTCCATTTTATGGATGAGGAAATGAAGACAAACAGAGTTTAAATGATTTGCCTAGAGTCTTGCACATATAAGAATCTGAGGATGGTCTTCCTGACTTCAAATCCAGAACTCTTTTTACTGTGCCTTATTTGCTGCTTATTAATTATATTTTAAAAATCCTAGAAAGTTGATCCTACTAAATGTCTTTAGGATAACTCCTGGCCTTTATAAGGCAAGGTATTTTTAAAGATGGCAATTCAGAGAATTGTTACCCATCAGGTATAGGGCTATTGTATTAAGAGTTCCAACCCCATTAATTTTACACAATTTAAAAATTACCTGGGATGGAATATTCTAAGTATGTGTATCTGAGCCATGTTGTGGCCAGTATTGGTACCTGTAACAGGAGTCTGATAGACATTAATTTTTATTTGATTTCCTATTAGTCCCTCTTCCCCCTCGTTTTCTTCCTCTTTAATTAGGTATTACTTTGGTCTGTCTTTGCCTCCTCCAGGCAAGAACATTGATTCTTCCCAGCTGCTAGAAGGTCATTTAGTTTATGGGTATCTCACAGCCTGACCCCAGCATGGCTTGAAAGGATTCTGTGCCTCCCTGGAGCATCAAAAGTTCTTACCAGAGAGTGCTTTGGATGCTGGGGAAGATAAAGCTCATTAAGCATCTATGCCAGTTGTTTCTGTACATGTCTCTGGGCTCTGAAAGCCAGAGGTTGAAAAATGGTTTTAACCTCTGTGAATTGGAAGTTTATACAACGAATTAAGAAATAAGTTTAGAAGATGAACCAGGCAATGCATCAATCTTCCTCCTTCTGTTCTTCATAGCACTAGAGGGATAGGGGCAGCTCTAAGCAATGAGAATTTAAACATAGGCTATGGCAGTATTGGTTAGGATCTAATGGATATGGATAGAATATGGCAGTGGAGGCAAGGGGGTTCTTACTAAATCTGTTTTTGTTCACTGTAGCAATCATCATAGGAGATGGAGCATAAATGGACCTTCAATATTATCTCTACAATTTTCATTTTAAAAACTGAAGAATTTCAAACCCTAAAAGGGGGAGCAACTTGCCACAGTATATAGTGAGGGAGAAAAATCACTAGATTTGGAGCCGAGGAAACTAGGCTCAAAATCCAGCTTTCCTGCCTACATGATCTTGGGCAAGGTTTTTTGAGAAGTTTTTGAGTTTCTTATGGACCATGACCTTTTTGGCTGTCTGCCCATCCTCAAAATTACATTTTAAAATTCATAAATAAAATATATAAGAAGAAACCCATTATATTGAAATACAGTGGTCAAAGAAAAAAGATATTCAGGTTATGAACCTTTCTCCTGGAGTTTTCCTGCAATGATTTGATGTAAATCCATGTGTTTCCTTGGTCAAAAAAAAAGTGCTAAGATAGGCTTACTAAACTATTAAGATGGATATAATGAAACTGGCTTGTGTTATGAGGGGAGAGCAGAAAGGAAAGGGATCAAGGATGGCTGGAATGGTGTGGGGGTAGTAGTAGTGGAACTTTTCCTATTAACTGGTGCCAGAAAAATGTGCTTTAGTAAGGACACAATAAATAAACAGACATTTTTACTTTGTTGTAAATGCAGGTATCCTGGAGTTCATCAGCGTGGCTGTAGGACTGGTCAGCATCAGAGGTGTGGACACAGGTCTCTACCTGGGAATGAATGACAAAGGAGAACTCTATGGATCAGTAAGTGTGGCTTAGCTCTTTGGAGCCCTGAATAGGATGTGTGGGTAGATATGTGGGTACATACCCTCAGTATACAATAGTACTGTAATATAGAGATGCTTGGATTCTCTAGTTGGTCAGCACCTGGAGAGGAGGCCTCTGATGTGATGGGTGAATTCTCTGCAGAGGTATCCAAGGAATGGGGAGGTTTGTGAGAGAGAGGGACATGGATAATTCCTACTTGGGAGCCACTGAAATAATGAGTTGGCTCTGAAGTTCAGTATCCTGAATTATATTTCCTGACTTTGCTAAGAGCTTCATGAGGTAATAACCCAGGGATGTGTATACTTATCACTCCCTGATACTCCCCTCAATCCTTGTCACTCCTCCTTGCCCTCCCCACCAACTCTACCCTCAGAGAAGTCTGAGGGAGGCTTTTCTTTTTGTTCTTTCACTTTATCTCACTTGAGGGATTCTCCCTTTCTTCAGTGAGTCCTGGGCTGTATATTTATTGAATTCTGATATATAATGAAGTGCAATGAATTTGAGTCCACATTTAACCCAGGTTAAAAAGAGCCCAGTAACAAAGTTGCTTGATTCCCAGGGATAGGCTAAAGTTCTCACCTAGTAATCCTAACAGAAGCCCTCTCAATAGCAAGATTCTAATGAACAATCTGACTCTTCTTCCTCTCTCCTTCCCTCCCTTTTTCCCTCCCTCCCTTCCTCTCTTTCTCCCTCCTTCCCTCCCTTCTTTCTTTCTTTTTGTTTAATATTTTATTTCTCCCTGATTACATGTAAAAACTTTTAACATTGGTTTTTAAGTTTCAAATTCTCTCCCTTCTTCCCTCTCATTCCCTCCCTTCCATCCCCCTCATTGTGAAGACTAGCTATTTCATACAGCTCACGCATGTCATGTAAAACATATTTCTCAATATCAGTCATGTTGTGAAAGAAAACAGACAAAAAAAGAAACTTCAAGAAAAACAAAGTAAAAAAAGTATACTTCAATCTGTATTCAGACACCATTAGTTCTTTCTCTGGGTATGTACAGCATTTTTCATCATAAGTCCTTTAGAATTTTCTTGCATCATTGTTATGTCTGAGAATAATTAAGTTATTCACAGCTGGTCATCTCACAATATTGCTATTATTTTGTACATGGTACATTTCACTTTGCATCAGCTTCTAAGTCTTTCCAGGTTTTTCTGAGGATGTATTACTCATCATTTCTTATAGCATAATTACATAACTCAATTTGTTCAGCCATTTTTCAATTGATGGATATCATCACAATATCCAGTTGTTTGCTACCATAAAAGAACAGCTATAAATGTTTTGTACATATAAGTCCTTTTTTAAAATTTCTTTTTGGACATAGATATAATAATGATATTATTAGTTTTATAGTCCTTTGAACTCCAAATTCTTCTATAGAATGGATTAATTGGGTCACAACTCCATCAATAATGCATTAAGAACAGTCTGATTTTTCAAAGAACAAAATCTCTCTTTTTTTCTTCAGTGGGGAAAATATAAGGCAAAAGAGAATCAATTTACCTGGGAAACGTTTGTTAAGTGCCTATAGTTCATTCCTTGAGTTATAAAGATGACAAGAGACACAGGCACAATTTAGCCTTGATAGGAGAAGACACAATTAGACAAAACACATGATAGATTATCCAAGTACATTAGAGAGAGCCAAAGCATTGGGAGACATGGTCTTGATAACATGTTTCAGATGAGGTTCTTAGCCAGACATCTGTGAACATTTAAAAAAATTAATAGTTTTTATTGATTTTATATTGGTTTTCCATTTTATGCATTTAAAAACATTCTAAAGAATTTACTGGATTCACCAGATTTTTAAAAGGGGTTCATGACACAAAACAGGTTAAGAACACTTTCCTTATGGTTTAAAAAAATCTCCTGGAAAGACTTACATGAACTGATACTGAGTGAAATAAGCAGAGCCAGGAAAACACTGTATATAGTAACAGCAACATTTTGTGGATGATTTAGCTCTTCTCAACAACAATCCAAGACAATTCCAAAGATTCATGATGGAGAATGCTATCCATATCCAGAGAAAGAACCATAGAACCTGAATGTAGGTTGAAGCATAATATTTTCACTTTTTTTGGTTGCTTTATTGTGGCTTTTCTCTCTTTTTGTTTTTTCTTTTACAGCATGACTAATGTAGAAGGACATTTACATTATTGCACATATATAACCTATATCAAATTGCTTGATGTCTTGGAGAAGGGGGGGAGAAGGAGGAAAAAAAATTGAAATGCAATCTTATAAAAATGAATGTTGAAAATTATCTTTACATGTAATTGGAAATAAATAAAATACTATTTACAAAAAGAATACTTCCCTTAGAGGATTGTTAGCACAAGAAGCAAAAATGAGAAGGGAAGACTGTCTAGTCATAAATTATACGATGAACAAAGGCTAGAGACTCCGTTCAAGGTGTGACCAGGGAACAGCTAGGAAAGATGATAAATGAATGAGAAAATAGTTATTAAATGTTTTACTTAATGCTAGGCACTGTGCTAAGCATTGGAAGTGAAACAATTTCTGCTCTCATGGACCTTCTTTTTCCCATTAGAATGGCTAGGGAAGGACTTTTTTTTGGGGGGGGGGGAGGATCACAAGGATGATGGATGGACCAATAAGGCAATCCAGTGAAATGCCCTTTGCAGAAATAATAGTACTTCTGAAATCAGTATTCTGAGCAAGAGGCAGAAAGGGCAAGTGAAGCAAGGTTCCAAGGAGAAAATAAAGACATATGGTCCCAGACATTGCAGAATTTAGTGGTTTTTCTCTTCTCCGGTAAAGTCTAATTTGAAGGGTGTAACAGCAGCTGTGTAAAAAATGGATGGGCCATGGTATGGACCCAGGGAATTCAGAGTAGACACTTAACACTCTCTAATTTCTCCAGAAGTCGATGAAAGCCAAATTGTGGACCAAGGGCCTCAAGAAAGATTTTTGACTTTTGTAGGAAATACAAAGCCATAAACAAGGTATTGTTAAGTAAGAAATCCTCCAAAAACTTCTCTCAGCTGATCCTTGCTTTTCTTCTTACAGGAGAAACTGACTTCTGAGTGTGTCTTTAGGGAGCAGTTTGAAGAGAATTGGTACAACACATATTCGTCCAACATACACAAACATGGGGACTCAGGCCGCAGATTCTTTGTGGCCCTCAACAAAGATGGCACTCCACGTGATGGATCCCGGTCAAGGCGCCACCAGAAATTTACACACTTTCTGCCCAGGCCGGTGGACCCAGAGCGGGTACCTGAGCTCTATAGGGATGTGCTGCTATATAGCTGAACATGGACTCTGTGACCTTATAGGATGAATTCTTCAGCATTGCTATTTCAGTGGCCTATAAGCTCCTTGATCACCCCAGCTTAGAGAGTGTGGATTGGGAAGGATGGGCAAGTGAAGATCTTTTGTTCTTTTGTTTTTATTTTTCCTTTGCCCAAATCTGGTTTCAGGAGGATGAAGCCTACTTTGTAGCTGTGGATTTAAGCTCCATTCTGAACTATTAAATGATAGTTGATTGACTCTTGACTAAGGTTGAAACCTGACTGACTCTGCTTGCCTGTGGGCACCTAATCTCCCTGGATCATGTTTACCTTGAGAGTGGGATGAGAAGTAATGACTTTAGATATAACAGAAGAGAGTATTGGAAAATTAGGTGGAAATGATTTGCCACAAATCTTATCCTTTGACCTCCAAGCATGGCATAGGACTTGGACCCATGAGAGTTGTAGATGGAACTGGATCTCCAATCAGGCCATCAGCCTGGAAAATGGTTTTGCTGTTCAATTTTGGATGGACTATTTATACATTTTCAAATTTCATATATTTATTTTATATATTTATTTATTAAAGAATTTATTTTTTACTGGGATATGAAGACAATGCAAAAAAAATGCAGAAACCAGATATCCATTGACTAGAACACTATGATGTGGAGTTGTGGACTCCAAGATTGTGGAGTCTTGGATTGTAATGTTGATGCCCTGTACGACCCATCAAGAAGAGCATCATGTCTTGGATTTCATTTTTGAAAAATAAAACTATAGATTAGGTTATATTTTTATGCACATGCAGTTGCCTTATTGCTGTATTGTTTTGAAAATTTTGGCTCTAGGGGGCCTAGAATGCCTTAACAACTTGTATTAAACTCGATGCACATTTGAAAGGGAATTAAAATATTTTCCTATTTTATCTCCTTTTTTTTTCAATATTTTTAAAGACTTAAAAGACTTGTGACTTTATTTTACATGTAGAGTGTTAATAAGAGCATGAAGCACTATGAATTCTGGAAACAGCTAATTTTTGAGCTTGTCAAATGTTTCAATTTAGGGAGTTCATGATAGTGGCCGTTCCTACATTTATATTATATATACTTTCCCTCTCACATTGCTGTGAATTAGACATTGCAACATCCCCATTTTCCATGAACAGAAATGAATCCAGAGAGTTGGGAGTGACTTGGCTGCCATCATCCAAATAACAATCTGGGGTGAATAGGACCTTTTGGATTCTAAAGCTAGTATTCTCTCTAATGGGCAGCTAGGTGGCACTAGACCCTAGCTGCCCTAAATGAATACTGTCTTTTTTTTTCCCCTTCTACTGGCTTACTTTCCTTTGAGGTCTCTTTGTGGCTGCATGACCCAAGGAAATTAAGATGTCTAGTGTGCATTTAGGAATTGAAAGATCTAAGTTTAAATCCTGATTTTGCCACCAAACACCTATGTGACCTTCTGAGGGGATGGTATAAGATGACTTTAGAAATCCCCTTCAAGTCTGGGTCCTTTCTAAATTGAGCATCTTACTTCCTAGTTCTGTGGTTTGCTAAGAAAATCCAGTCTCTAGAGTCAGTAGAATGTCCTCCTGTTTCTTTCCTTCACTTTTAAACAAATTAATTACAAATGACTCATTGAAACATGAATTAAGAAAATTAGCTTTGGATGGCTGGGATGTCACACTTCATCTTGGTCAATCAAATTAGGCACCCACTATGTGCCAGGAATTGTGCTAAGCACTGAAGCTACAAAAAGAGGTAAAAGAAGTTCCTGCCCTCAAAGAACCCACAAACTCAGAAGGAAGGGTTCACGAAAAGTCCCAAATGATATCCATAAAAACTTAAACTTAAGCAATATATCAGTTTTCCTTGATGCATGAATTGTACATTGATTTCTTCAAAGTTCAGCTCAGATGCTCCTTTTCATCTCTTCTGTCCTAACAGTGCCTCCAATAGTACCTTTTATTTTCTTTGTATATAATATCTATTGATGGACCTGTTTATGTACTGCTTCCTCCGATAGATTGTAAGCTCCTTGAGAGCAGAAAGAGAATGATTTCATTTCTGACTTTGAATCTCTAGCATTTAGCATAGTCCTTGACATGCTTAAATTGATAGGTTCTCCAGATAGTTACTGTCCTTATTTTGTGAGTGAGGAAAAAGCCCTCATCTGAAAGGGTGATCTATGATATAATAATGACTAACACTTGTATAGCACCTACTATGTGCTAGGCACTGTGCTAAATGTTTACATAATGTCATTGGACCAACACATCATCTCTTTGAGGTAGTTGCTGTTATAATGCCCATTTTACAGATGAAGAAATTGTAGGCAGAGGGGAAGCGATAAACAGCTAATGATTATGAGTGGCAGGATTTGACTCCTTATCTCTATTTCCAAATTCAGAATTTTTTTTTCTATTTCTCTGTGTTTCTGGAGGAAATTATTAGCAGATTTATTTGAGATATATAGGACCAGATAAAAAGGCTTTTCTATCACCGAATCCCAGTAGTTCTCAATATTTCTCACATCTATCTTTTCCTCTTTTCTCATCATTACTGTCTCAACCTAAGCCCTGATTATCTCATCTGACTATGGAGGTCTTTTTCTAACCTATCTCCAAACTCCAGTTCATCCTCTGGCCAGATTCATTTCTCTAAAGCATCACTTAGATTAGTCACACCTTGCTTACAGTCATTAATATAATATTTATACAAACTTCTTCCTGTCCTTTCTCTTTCCCTTCCTCCTTCACTTCTCCATCTACCTTCCTTTTCTTTTCCTTCCCTCTTCCTCTCCCTTGTCCTTCTACATGTATTCTGTATACTTTTAGTCTTGTTTTTATTTATGTAATTATAATCATAGTTCTTTTGGTTCTTTCTTCTCTGTGTCAGTTCACACAAGCCTTCCTTATTTTTCTGAATTCTTTGTATTTATCATATTTTCCTGTACATGACTTTGCTACCAGTGGGTTGGTCAGTGTTCTCCTGTTCAGTTGGGAGTGGTTGGGATTGGTTGCTCAGTGTTAGCAGCTGGACTGAATGTAAGAGCATATTCAGTCAGAGAAACAAATGAACAATTCTTTTAACCTAAGCACTTGGCTTCATTCAATAAGTTTAACTCCACCTTACCTGCCTACCTATTAATTTCAGTGGTCTTCTTTTGCTGTCATCCTTGACAACCTGAGAAAAAATGGTTGGAAAGTATCTCCAATATTGTTCCTTCATTCATTCAGCCTTCTTGACCTGCACTGTTAGACCCCCTCTCAGCATTGGGAAATCCCTAGCCAGACTGCTGTTTCATAAGGAACCCCAGCTATGCTCATTATATTGGACTTCTCTACTCCTTGACAGCTCCTTTTCCCCAAAGGGGATTGTATTCTCACTCTGCCTCTCCCTTCTGCTTTCCAGTTCCTCTTTAAATCTTGTCTTTACCCATTAGAATACAAGTAAGGTTCTTGAGGGCAGGAATAGTCTTAAATCCTTATATTTGTATAGTTCCTGGCACATAGTAAGCACTTAATAAATGCTCTAATGTGATTGTGTCAATTTCCTTTTGTTGAGCAATCCTTTAAAATATATGTCTGTAGTCTTTTGCAAGTATTTTAACATTTTGATTCAATATTTCTAAGGAGTGCTTAAGCATGGCTCCCCCAAACTGATCTGCATGCCCTGGCCACTAGTTACCTTTTTGAGTAAAAGGACATGAAGAATCAATTCTTTTTTCCTTTTTTTCTTTTCAAAATTTTCAATAGTATTCTATTTTTCCAAATATGTGTAAGGATAGCTTTCCACAATAATTTTTATAAAACTTTTGTGTTCCAAATTTTTCTCCCTTCCTCCCTCCCTTTCCTTCGACCTCCCCAAAACAGCAAGTAATGTGATATAGGTTAAATATGTGCAATTCTTTTTAAACATATAAGAATCAATTTTTTTTAAACAAGGATTCTTTATCTTTTGAAGAATCCTGGACTCTTTGGGTGACAATCTGGTGAAACTTATGGACCACTTCTGATAATGATGCTTTTAAAATGCATATGTTAAATGCATATCTTAAAATGCTAAGTGCAAAAATGCATAAAATGCAGAGGATTAAAAGGAAAATGAATTACATATATGAAAATATAGGTATACAAATATTTAAAAACATTTCACAGCTCCCAGATTAAAAATTGCTCTGGAGCATGTGATACTCAGGCAGTATTCATTTTTTGAGGTTCTTATTGACACTTCCAAGCTGCTAGGGACTAGTGGAGATGAAAGAATAAAAAGGGTCATAGTCCTTGTTACCATGTTTTGCCTCTCCCAGGTGAGGAAATTTGGTGAGAGATGGGGAGTAATGAACGCATCAAGGAAGAATTAGGAAACCAATAGAAAGGGGTGTGACTCCAGCATAATAATTCTAGGAATCAAAGAGAATATCAGGTTAGTCAGTGCATAGGCCAGAATCATGTACACATCAATACATAGGTACATACATAAACAATGTATTACATGTAAGTTATATGTAAATACATATACTTATGTTTTGTATATATGTAATTGGTAGTTCTTTGGTTGATTAGCATCTCTATTGAATAGGTGAAGAAATTTTTATCATATTTTTTTCCTTGAAAGTCACTAGAGTCAGTCAATTATAACGACAAGTAATATGTCTAAAAAAGATTTTTGCAATGGACCTGGTCCTGAACTCTGGTTATTTGCACCAGATTCCCCTCCCTACTCATATCTCCTCCTTGAATATTTTCTCTTTGTCTCCAATCCCAGATGTGGTATTGATTTCCTGGCCAACCTTTGATAAATTCCTGTGCTTCAGTGAGGGATGGCCATGGGCATTCTTGGCCATTTCCCTCTCCTAGCAGCTGTGACTGTTTGGTTCTGATCTTCCCTGTTACCAGTTCCACATTTTTTTAAAAATTAATTTTATAACATTTTTGACAGTACATATGCATAGGTAATTTTTTTTACAACATTATCCCTTGTACTCCCTTCTGTTCAGAATTTTTCCCCTCCTTCCCTGCACCCCCTCCCCTAGATGGCAGGCATTCCCATACATATTTAATATCTTATAGTATATGCTTGGTACAACATATATGTGCAGAACCGAATTTTGTTGTTGTTGCAAAGGAAGAATTGTATTCAGAAGGTAAAAATAATCTGGGAAGAAAAACAAAAAACAAACAAACAAAAATGCTCACAGTTTACACTCATTTTCCAGTGTTCCTTTTCTGGGTGTAGCTGATTCTGTCCATCATTGATCAATTGGAATTACCAATTCCACATTATAGAAAAGCGTGAGAGTGAAAGATGGTCCATGATCTCAGATAGCACCAGGTGATCCTAATGAGGCTCTAGGTGAATAGGGTCAGATCTTCTCTGATGCTCTTCAGATATACATGGATGGGTCCAATAAGACCAGTTGCCTACTTTAATAGACTAAGGGTATAGAATCATAGGATTTTAGATTACAGTTGGAAGGCTCCATAAATTCCCCCTTCCCCTTATTTTTTAGATGAGATAATTCAGCTAGAAAAGCAACATATGATTAGTCTAAGAGTAAACAGGTAGGAAACAACAGAAATGGAATTCAAATCCAGATCCTCTGACTTTCCTACTCTTACCCCTTTCTGTTGTGCCATACACAACTGGAAAGGACTTAAAGGTCATCTGGTCTGTATTTTTAATTTTACAGAAGGGGGAAACTGAGGCTCAGAGAGGAAAAAGGACCTTCCCAAAGCCATTAAACTAGTAAGTCAAGGATCATGGGCTTTCCAGGAGGAAAAGGATCTTAAAGGTTTTGTATTTGAAGGGTCTCCTTTTATGGAAGAGGAAACTGAGAGACACAGAGAGAGAAATCAAGCCTCTCTCAGGTCAAGAAGCTAGGAATATCAAAGATGGCATTCGATCCTAGTCGATCGGATGCCACAATTGGCACTTTTTCCAGAAAATCTTGCTTCTGAGAGGTAGGAGACATGAGGAAACAATATCAGATGTTTGCCTTTCTGAGACAGGAAATAGTAGAATGCTATCTCTCTGGCATTTCCATTTCCTGGAGAAAGACTGAGTTCAGACACTGGATTTCCAGGCATGTTGGCGTCAGCCCACTCTTGCCCCTTTGATTTCAGCACATTTTTTGAATTTTAATGAAAAATATGAAAATAAGGATAAGTATAAGAGGCTTCTATTGAAATCCTGGGAGAAGAAAAAGCAGTTATTTTTAACAGTTGGATTTAAACTCTTCTCTGGTTTAGAGCTGAAAGGCAGAGTATTCCCAGCTCACCTAGCCAACCCCCACCTGTCACAGATAGGGAAACCCTTTGATCTGTTTGACAGATTTCCAGCGGTCCATGAAACATTCTGTTGTTTGGATGAGATGGGTGAGTGCATCCATCTCCATGCTTTCATATGGCTCCCTGAGGATGCTGGCCAGCCACCATGAAATTAGCAGGGTTTGATCTTGGCACAAGGTGCTCATCTGAGACTTGAAAGAAGTAGTTAGGAAAATCCATGCGCTGAAACATTTAAGATATGCTTTGTGGTCTCCCTTTTGTGTGATTGTCAGCCAGGATGCATCCCAAGAAAGGGAGCCTGCCAATTCCCTGCCACAGGTAGAGAATTTATGGATACCAGGGGGATTTCCTATTTGAGATCTGAAGGGAAACATTTTTACCTGTTTTTCCCCCATCAAGCTTTCAGCAAAGGTCAGCTGATGAACATGGATGAAATCAGGGGAAAACACACAGCTTAGTCTCACAGTACAGATGTCAGTTGGATGAATGAATGAAAAAGCATTTATTAAGCATTTGTTATATGCAAAGCATTATGCTTACTTCTGGCAACATAAGCAGCAAAATGACAAAATCCTTGTGTTCTAATAAGGGACAGGCCATTTAGCAGGACTGATGGAAGATGTCCTGGTCTGGGGGTGTAGCAGGAAAGCACATGGTAATGCTTCCTTAATTCCATTTTTTATTGTTCAAATTATATCTTATTTTATTGAGATAATCTGAATGGATTGTAGTATCTTGATCTAAGATTAGGTTGAATATGCTTGAGAAGGATCTTAGGATTTGAACTATAAAGGATCTTGGAGGTCAGTTAGTCCAATTCTGATATTTTAGAGAGGACTCATGTCCCGAACGGAAGTTCTTGTCCAGTCTCACATAGGCAATAGATGATAGAGTTGAGTGTCCTGTCCTTCAAAGCCAGAGTGGTCTCTCTATAATATTATGAGTAAGTTTCTGTCCCTCTCCTATATGAACAGTTTGGCTTTTGAAAGGGGCATAAATGGGGTGCAGTAGATAGAGTTCCAGTCCTGAAGTCAGGAGGACCTGAGTTCAAATCTGACCTCAGACATTTAACACTTCCTGGCTGTGTGACCCTGGGCAAGTCACTTAACCCCAGTTGCCTCAGGAAAAAGGCATAAACTATGTATGCATGTTTATAAAACATAATACACTCAAATATAGGTATCTGCTATGCTTTTTATATGTAGACACACATACCCAGTGTTTTTTAAAAATTTATTTTCAGTTCCAAATTCTCTTCCTCCCCTAACCTTTCCCTATCTATTGAAAAAAAAAAGACACCTATTATACATATGAAGTCATGCAAAACATATTTTCACATTAGTCATGTTGCAAAAGAAAGAAAGAAAGAAAAGGAAGAAGGAAAGAAAAGAAAAAGAAAGTGAAAAAATGTTTCAGTTTGTACTCAGAGTTCATCAATTTCCTTTCTGGAGGCGGATAGCAGTTTTCAGTATGAGTCCTTTGGACTTGTCATGGTTCACTGTATTAATCAGAATAGCTAAGTTTTTCACAGCTGATCAATCTTACAACATTATTGCCATTGTGCATATTGTTCTCCTAGTTCTATTCACTTCACTTTGCATCAATTCATCTGGGTCTTCCCAGGTTTTTCTGAAATTGCCTCCCTTATAATTTCTTACAGTACAATAGTAGTCCACAATCA
This sequence comes from Sminthopsis crassicaudata, assembly GCF_048593235.1. Lineage (NCBI taxonomy): Eukaryota > Metazoa > Chordata > Mammalia > Dasyuromorphia > Dasyuridae > Sminthopsis > Sminthopsis crassicaudata. The sequence goes on along the minus strand of NC_133619.1, from coordinate 573,033,741 downwards.
TGTACTAGTTCAGATTTTCCCCAGTACCTCCTCAGTTTTTTTTTTTCCACCACAAAGAACTGCTGTAAGTATTTTTCTACATATGAGTCCATTTCCTCTTTTTTTTTTTTTTTTTTTTTTTTTAATCTCTTTGGGAGTATAAGCTTGGTAGTAGTATAGTTGCATCAAAAGATATGCCTCTTTTTATAGCCCTTGGGCATAGTTCCATTTTTTTTCTCCAGGGCCAGTTTACCCCTCCACTAACTGGCATTAGTGTAACTATTTTTCTAATCCCTTCTAGCATTTGTTATTTTTCTTTTCTGTCATCTTAGCCAATATTAGATGGTCTGAGATGATACCTCAGAATTACTTTGATTTGAATTTCTCTCATTAGTGAATTATAGCAATTTTTTCCATGATTATTGATAGCATTGTTTTATTCTTCTGAAAACTACCTATTCTTATCCTGTAACCATTTATCAGTTGGGAAATGGCTCTTATTTTTTAAAATATAAATTTGACTTACTTCCTTATATATTTGAGAAATGAGACCTTTATCAGAGAAACTTACTGTAAATTCCTCCCCCACCCCAGTTTTCTGCTTTCCTTCTAATTTTGGCTGCATTAGTTTTGTTTGTTTAATTCAAAGCAATCAAATTATCAATTTTAATCATCTGTGATCCTCTTTTTCTAAAACTCCTCACTTTTTCATAGATATGACAAGTAATTTTTTCCATCCCCCCCTAATTTGTTTATATTACCCTTTATGTCTAAACCATGTTTCCATTTTGAGCTCATTTTGGTATATGGTGTGAGATATTGATCTGTTACCTAGATTCTGTCAGATGACTTTCCAATTTTCTCAGAAGTACTTTTAAATAAAATCGTGAGTTCTTATTTCAATTTTTTTCTGGTTTATCAAGCACTAGATTACTGTGGTCCTTTACTTTTGTGTATTGTGTACCTAATACATTTCATTGGTCAATCATTCTATTTCTAATCCAGTACCAGATTCTTTTGAAGGTTAGCATTAGTAATATAGTTTAAGATCCGTACTGCTAGGCTACTTTCCTTCACTTAAAAAAAATTCCTATGATATTCTTGACTTTTTGTTCTTCAGAGTCATAGTTATGTATTAAGAAAACAGACAGGAAGGCACTGATGGTTATCAGAGAGGTATAGGTTTTGGTTTCACATGCAGGCCAGCAGATGACTGTCAGTGAATGGAGAATAATGAATTTCCACTACTCAGCTCTTCTTCCCCTTTCACTTGCTTGTGAATCAAAAGTACTTTATGATTTGTTCTCTGGTTGTGAGTTAAACTTCTTCTTTATACTAACATTTATATTTTCTTTTCATAAAAGTTTGTTGATTTTCATGTGTACCTTAACTGTGGAGAGTTGAGAAGGTCATGCTTGGTTGGGTAACTCATTAAATGTAATGGCTGAAAGTTCTTATTTCTTATTGGGAGTCAAATATACAACCCATGGAGGCTTATTGAGCTAGTATTTAAGGGAAGGGAATAAACATTTATTAAACACCAATTATGGATCAAGCACTGATAAGTGCTATACAAATATTATCTCACTTAATCTTTACAATAGAAGTAAGTGCTCTTATCTTCTGCATTTTATGATCAAGGAAACCGAGGTGATTTGCCTAGTTAGGGTCGAAGCTGGATTTGAACTCAGTTCTTCTTGACTCCAGGTCAGATAATTTATACACTGAGCCACCTAGCTATCTAAGTAACAAGAAACATAGGAAGGAAAAAAATAGTTGGAAGAAAACTTGAATTTGAACACACTTTGATTACCTCTAGAAGAATGACTGGTCTTAATTAAGAGTATCACTAAGAATGCCTTCTCATACTTGGGTCTATGACTAAATAAAGCTCTGCTTCTAAGCTGACCTAAGAGAAAGGCTCAGGTGAGACCAAGGGAGGACAAAAGCAAAGGCATTTGAAAGAATGTCACACCTTGAACTGAACTTAGTAGACAGAGATAAGACTGGTCTATGAGGATATTGATTTCTCCTCCTTTATAATTGGTAAGAGAGAAGAGAGCACAGACTGCTGGTGATCCACAATGACACCTAGTGCTGCAAATGGGAAGTTAGTCTGTGATGCTTTTTTTCTTTTTCATTTCTCTTGGGAGTTTTTAATCTTGGGAATTTTTTTTTTCATTATTGCTTAAGCATTTGTCATATTAGTACCAAAGGAAGGTTAATTCTATTCTTCCATTTCCCCCTGAATTTTATTATTTTTATTTAATATTTTTATTTCTTCTCTTTATTATTTAAGCTTAAAATTGAATTTAGCCCAGTATTGTCTACTTTGGAGGAACATTTCTGTATATTAATTTTAACTTTGTATTAGTGTTTAATACATTACGGTACAATACAAATATATTGTTTAATGTATTTGATTTTATTCTGTTTCATTTTATTCTTTGGTTATAGCTCTTTTAAAATTTCCTACATTTTAAGATGTAAATTATTTTCTCCTTTGATTATATTTTTATTTATTTCATTAAATATTTCCTAATTACATTACTATTGTAAACATTCATTTTGTAAAATGTTGTGCTTCAAAATCTCTCCTGCCCCTCTACTACCCATCGAGAAGGTAAGCAGTATGATATTAATTATGCATGTGAATTCATATAAAGCATGTCTTTATATAGGCCATAATTTAAAAAAAAATACCACACATACAAAAGAAAAGGTCAAATGAAAAGTAGCCTTCAATCTTTTCAGAGTTCTTCAGTTTTCTCTCTGGAAGTGGGTAGTATTTTGAAAGTCCTTTGGAATTATCTTGGATCATTGTCTTGATCAAAAATAAGTCTTTCATAGATTGATCATCATCATGATATTTCTGATACTGTACACAGTATTCTCCTGGTTCTGCTCATTTCACTTTTCATCAGTTTACATGTATTTTCCCAGATGTTTCTAAAACCATACTTATAGCACACTAATATTCCAGCACAATCACAGACAAGTTGTTTAGCCATTCCCCAACTGATAGACATCCCCTCAATGTTCAATTCTTTGCTACTATCAAAAAGCTTCTAGAACTAATTTTTTTGGGTACAAATTGGTCATTTACCTCTTTTCTTTGATCTCCTTGATTAGATCTAAATTTTTTTCCCCCCCTGAGGCTGGGGTTAAGTGACTTGCCCAGGGTCACACAGCTGGGAAGTGTTAAGTGTCTGAGATCAGATTTTGAACTCGGGTCCTCCTGAATTCAGGGCTGGTGCTCTATCCACTGCACCACCTAGCTGCCCCCCGATCTAAATTTTTAAAAAGGTTTTCATGTGAATTATTTCCATTCAACCAAACCTTGTGAACTGCTCAATAACATTAATTTAGTGCTGGCTATTTGATGCCATCTAAGAGAATACCAATTGTTTTATGATTGCCATTTTATTTTTTAAAATTATTTTTTACTGAGGCAATTGGGGTTAAGTGACTTGCTCAGGGTCACACAGCTAGGAAGTGTTAAGTGTCTGAGATAAAATTTGAACTCAGGTCCTTCTGACTTCAGGACTCTATCCACTTGCGCCACCTAGCTGCCCCTGTTGTTTGCCATTTTATTATAGCCATTTGTTCACGTTACTTTGCTGATATTGTTAATTATTAGTGTTGGAAATCAATCAAATTGTTTGGCTGATTGATATATTACTCTTTAGTGACTGGGCAAATATTATTTTTACAGATTAACTTTGTGAAAATGATTGTGATACTTAGAAAATACTGTCAATTCATGCAGTTTAATATTGATAAGGAATGACTGGTTAGTGGAATAGATCTTAAATACAGGAAGGGGAATCCATGAAGGATCTCTGTGAGATACTAAAATAATTTGACCATTTGAAAATACCTTGAAAAATTCCTGGATATTAGCCCTCAATCTTCAATTTGAGAAGGAATTATATAATGCATGATGGGAAATAATGAATAAATTCAGCAAATGCAGGTAAACTTTGAAAATTCCTTAGTTACCTACACAATATTAGGTTATAACCATTGGAAGATGGGTATTATTATTTCCATTTTATAGTTGAGGTGACTGAGGCAAAGACATTAAATCAATAAATGTTGAGTCATACAGCTAGAAGTTTATCTGAGACCAGATTTGAAGTTAGGCCTTCCTCATTTCAGATTCAGTGCTTTATCTATTCTATCACTAAGCTGCCTCTTCTAGGGCAGACTAAGACAAGAAGACTAATTGTATTTTTCCAGTTGGATTTTGCCATTTTGAACTCATGATTTAAGAACTTAGAGGGACTTTCCACTTTCCAAAAACTGAAGGAGAAAGTAGTTGGAGACATGAATTACCTGCATTATCCACAAATGTCGGAATATCTTGAAAAATGTTGGAAGAACATGAGAAAAGACTGATGAAAACATTAGATTGGCTAGGGGACAATGCTCTAAAATTTTCCATTGACAAGTACAAGCCTTGTAGATCTTTAGGCAAGTATATAGTATAACACAAGATGTGAGCAATGACCAAGAGAAGATAAAAATACTTCTTACTTAGTTTTATCCACACAAGACCCAAGAAAATCATAGAATTTGAGGGTTATTACTCTAAATTTGTTAACAAAAGAAAGAGAAGAAAAATAAAAAACCAGTATAAAAATGCTGATACTATTATTAAACCACCAAATGAGCTCACTGAAGCATATATGATTAGAGACACATAGAAAGACTAGAAACACAAAAGTTTTCTTGAAACAAGCAAAGTCCTTGGGAAACCAAATGGATGGACAGATGAGAACAAGCTTTCAAAGATCAGTCAACTGCTTCTCCCCACATGAACTGGTATTGGCTTATGCTGTCCCAAACAAGCTTTTTGTCCTGAATAGAGAGGCTAAGCTTGAGGTTTTACAGCCAGTCCTTGCTTAAAGAATTATGGTCACATGAAACCAATTGTATTTTCCAATAGTAACAATTGTTGTTCCAATTGAGCAACCATGAGATTAGCTAAACTATCCCCATGCTGGAATTCCTGGCATTGAGGCAGATTGTTAGGACTATGGTAATCTACCATTTCTGTAAGTGTGAATCTGGAACACAATCTGACATATTCTGAGCAGTACCAATTTATATAGTGTTTGCCAGAGATAGTTAGCAGCTCTGCTGATTATGAATTCAACATTTGCTGAGCCAGGGAAGGCTAATGTGGATGGGGGATGCCCTACACAGAAGTCTATACGACATTGAAGCTATGGATTTGCCTGCAGAAGATGTAAAATTACATGTGACACCCAAAATGGGATTAGAAATTAAGGGCATTCCATCAGATAGCATGTCGACAACATTCATGAAGCTCCTCTCATTGTTTTAAGCTTCTTGGCAGAGACACCAACTAGAAAATAAAGAAGGTCTTAATATATTAAGTCACAATGTGAGGCAGTGATGGCAAAGAACCTAGACTGCTTGCTTTTTGTGAGAATAAAATGCCCTCCATTTTCTTAGAATGAGATGCTTGCACCTAAAATCCACAAGGAGCTCACGTTTTTGCTACTACTCTGAGCAATTTGTCTTCTCTCCCTGATGAGTGATCACTTCTTCAACACCGTTGTTATTTTGCACCATATTCCCCTGCATCTGCTCACTTCATTTTGCATCAGTTCATTTATGTCTTCCCAGGTTTTGCTAAAACCATTCTGCTTGCCATTTTTTTTATAATAGCATTTAGTTTTCCCTTCAAATACATGACAAGAAAATTTCTAGCATTCATTTTTTCCCCCAGATTTTGAGTTCCAGAGTATTCTTCCCTCCCTCCCTTCCTCTCTTCCCCATTTCCAAAGAAGGTAGTCTGCTCATCATTTTTTTTGCACACTGTATTCCATGACAATCATATACAACTTGTTCCACCATTTGATGAGCATCCCTTTAATTCCAATTTTTTGCCACCAGAAAAGGGCTGCTACAAATATTTTTGTACATATGAGTTTTCTTTCCTTTTTTTTTTTTTTGATCTCTTTAGGATACATGCCTAGCAGTAGTATTGCTGGGTCAAAGGGTGTACATAGCTTTATAGCCCTTTGGGCATAGTTCCAAATTGTTTTCCAGAATGGTTGGACTAGTTCCTAATTCCAATAGTGCATTAGTGTCCCTGCTTTTCCCCATTCCCTCCAGCATTTGTCATTTTCCTTTTCTGTCATGTTAGCCGGTTCTTTCCTGTCTTTTCTTCTCCTTTCCCCCCTTGTCCTCTCCTTTCTCTTCTGATTCTCTTTTCTATACTGTCATACCCTCTCTTGTTCTATCCTTTCCTCCCTTCCCTGTGTGTATGTGTCTCTCTATCTCTGCTTTTCTATCTTTCTTTCCTTTTTAACCAGTTATCAGTCATGAATTTTTAGTTTTCCTCCAGATTTATTTGAAAAGCTGAAAAAATTTTCTTTTTCTCACTTTCATGGGCTTGGTGACTCTGAAGACTGGCTCTTTGGAGAAGAACATTCATTTAAGAGTTTTGGGTTAGGAAAAATCCTTAGGTATAATGACTTAGCTTTATAATAAAATAAATCCTAAGGAAGTAAAAAAAAGTGTGAAACTGAGATTTTCCTAATTATCTTGTTGTGCTTAAGCTCTCTTATTGTCCAGAAGATATTGACCTGGAAATCAGGACTCACCAATCAGGAGATGGCAGACCAGAGATCCTTTGTGATCTCTGTGCAAGCAGCTGAAGAACTAATCCTCAGTGGGCAGAATTCTTGCACAAACATCCTGGTCCAGGGCTCCTGGAGACTTTTCATCCTGACCTATACTTCCTTGTTCTGTGTTCCCCAAGGTGTTTCAGGATTTCTGTGAAATGACTCCTTTCTCTGGTAAATAGAAACTGAACCTAAAGAACTGTGGCAATCCCACAGGCATCCTCACCCAGTCTCATGGTTTTTGGCTTAATAATCCTAAATCCCTGATGAGTTCATTTGTGACTGCATATCTGCCTGAATGCTGCCAACTTGAGAGAAGTAAGGCATGCATAAAACCCAATACCATTTAGTCTTTTAGATTGAACTTTGCGGTTGACAATCTCCTTGTGCCTCAATTCCCTCATCTATAAAATGGGGATAAAAGTAGCACCACCTCTCAGTGTTGTGTCAAATATGACAATATTTATTAAATAATTTGTAAATCTTAATACATGCTAATTATGATGATGTAAATACATGCTAGTTATGATGATAATGATGATTTCCTGATTTAGCAAAAGAAATAGAAACCATAACTTCAAATTAAGACTAGAAGTCAGTCTCTTCAGTTGCACTTCACAGGCTCCTAGCATAATGTTAGGTACAACATGAATCTTTGTTGAGTGGTATAATAATACAGTTAATAAATAAGTAATAATAGTAAAGTAGGGGATAAGGGCTCTCCATCTGTAAGTTGAGGCAAGATTCTCTAATGTAACAAGGAGCCTAAATGCAAAATTATTCCCAAGATGCTCTTTGTCACATGAATCAGGCACTTAGGAGAAGAACGATAACGGGGGTTTGGCTCTATAGAGAGATCTGATGGGGGAATTGACCTAATGAGAGAATAATTTCTAGTTTTCAATATATGCCCCCAATTCTGCAGCCCTCTCTTTCTCTGTATGAAGCTAATTCTGTTCAACAATGATTTACCTTGTTACTTTCTTTGGTAGGTTACAATTCTCCCTCCTTTCCTTTCCTCCTTCCCTTCCTCCCTCCTTTCCTCTCCCCTCTCCTTTTATACTCTTTCTCTTTTTGTCTCAGTTTGACACTGTTTGTCTCCTTTAAGGAAGGGGAAAAACCTCCCACTCTTTTCCTCTCAAATCCTTCTGCCATCATCATGAATCTCTCTCTTTCTCCTCCCTTCTCTTTCTCTCCATCTCTTCCCTTCTCTTTCTTCCTTCCTCCTTCTCTTTCCCTTCCCCCCCTCTCTCTGTCTCTCTCTGTCTCTGTCTCTCTTTATCTCTCTCTGTCTCTCTCTCTCTCTCTCTTCCCCTTCCTCTCCCCTCCCTCTCTCCCTCACACATATTTATGTGAATTATTTGTAGTTGCTGTCTTTTTTTTTAATCTAGAAAAATGAGCCAGCATAGACATGGAAAGGGCTTATAGATAGGGAACGAGTGTGAGCCCAAGCTGTTCTTAGCCAGCAGCTCTTAAAGGAGAGATTGCTTCTCTCTGTTTTTCTCCCTCTGAATCAGGGAAGAAGGAAGATTGGTTTTGGAATCCACAAACCCTGTCTCTGGTGGCTCTATTTCTTCAGTTTTCAGCAAGAGGTCTGTTCTTCTAAAACTACCATGGACTAGATCAGGGAGGGGGAATATTATTTTTTTTTATGCAAGGGCAACTTGATATTTATAATATCATTCATGGGCCATACAAAATTATCAATTTATAGAACTTGAACAGTGGGATGTAATTATATCTAGCTTTCATCACCTTATCACCTGCAGTTGTATTAAGAAATGATTTTGTAAAATAGCAAAAAAGTTCATCTGGAAAAAAAATAAAGAATTTCAAGGGAATTAATGAAAAAATGCAAATGAAGGTGGCCTAATTGTACCAGACCTATATTATAAAGCAGCAGTCATCAAAACCATTTGGTACTGGCTAAGAAATAGAGTAGTCTATCAGTGGAATATTTCTAAACTATACAGAGAATTGACTCAAATTTATAAGAATTTAAGCCATTCTCCAATTGATAAATGGTCAAAGGATATGGACAGACAATTTTCAGATGAAGAAATGGAAACTATCTCCACCCATATGAAAGTGTTCCAAATCACTATTGATCAGAGAAATGCAAATTAAGACAACTCTGAGATACCACTACACACCTGTCAGATTGGCTAAGATGACAGGAACAAATAATAATGAATGTTGGAGGGGCTGTGGGAAAACTGGGACACTGATGCATTATTGGCAGAGTTGTGAACTGATGCAACCATTCAGGAGAGTAATTTGGAACTATGTCCAAAGGGCTATCAAGCTGTGCATACCCTTTGATCCAGCAGTGTTATTACTGAGCTTATATTCCAAAGAGATCTTAATGGAAGGAAAGGGACTCACATGTGCCAAAATGTTTGTGGCAGCCCTCTTTGTAGTGGCTAAAAACTGGAAACTGAATAGATGCCCATCAATTGGAGAATAGCTGAATAAGTTGTGGTATATGAATGTTATGAAATATTATTGTTCTGTAAGAAATGACGAGCAGGATGATTTCAGAAAGGCCTAGAGAGACTTACATGATCTGAGGCTGAGTGAAATGAGCAGAACCAGGAGATCACTGTATGTGGCAAAATAAAGATTATATGAAGATCAATTCTGATGAACTTAGCGCTTTTCAATAAGGAGATGATTGAGCCATTTCCAATGATCTTGTCATCACAAGATCCCAGAGAGTGGGAAGTGAGTGTGGAATCAACATAGCATTTTCACTTTTTGTTGTTGTTTGCTTGCATTTTGTTTTCTTTCTAATTTTTCCCCTTTTTGATGGATTTTTCTTGTGCAGCATGATAATTCTGTAAATATGTATATATATATTGGATTTAACACATTAAAAAACATGTTTAACATATATTGGATTACTTGACATCTAAGGGAAAGGTGGGGGAAAACAGGGGAAAATTGGAATATAAGCTTTTACAAGGGTTAATATTGAAAAATTATCCATACATGTTTTTTGAAAATAAAAATTTAATATAAATATTAAATAAATATATTATAAATATAATTTAAAATTATTTTATTTAAAATTATTTAAAATAAATATAATATAAATAAAAATATATTGAATAAAAAAATTAATAACTTGGCCTTATGTGGCCCATGGGCCAGACATTCTCAACTCCTAGTCTAAAGAGAAAAGCAAATCTCAAGGTACCAGACTCTGGTGGCATGGCACGCTGGGCCTAGAAGGTGGGTATATGAGAAGGCTTTCCTTGTAGCTTTTCCTTCCCAAAAATCTTTACCACAGCAGAGTCATTGTGAACCGAGGCACTATAGTCATAGGACTATGTTCAAACTTCAGTTTGTCATTTATTAGCTGTGTGACTCTGGGAAAATCAGCTAACCTTATTTTTCAGTTCCTTCCTCATAAAATCAGAAGTATGGACTAGATGGCATTTGAAGTCCTTTCCAGGCCTTGAGCTGCCATCCTGTCATCCTAAAGTTATAACCAGGCTGGGCCCTGTGGCCAAACAAAAAAGCTTGTCTCTGCTTTACCTCCATGGTCGCTCAGCCAATCAGAGTGGAGCCCATTGGGCAAAATCCTGAAGCCAACACATTTGTCTCACCCAGCTCTTTGACCCTGATGAGAATAAGGATGCAAACTGAGGAGATGAAGAGCGTCATTTTAGAGACACAGGAAGCAGCCACAGAAAATTCCCAGGAATCTCCCAGGCTGGGTCTTTCCTCAACCCCACAGTCATAAGACAAGTCAAGTTGTAATTCTGTAAAATAGACAACAGATGAGTTCCAAAGACCCAATATCACAAGTCACTTTTAATTTCCCGGAGGATTCAAATTTCTGGATGACTTCCTAGTTGAAAGGCTACTAAAGCCCTTCTTGGCATGTGTGGGCACCCTCTGGTGCCCCAGGATGTCAGCCTGTGCTCAGAGCTCCCAGCCGGGGCCCCTTCTCTGCCAGACACGGGCATATAACAATAAGCTCTTAGGGGAGGCAGGGGCAGCCCAAAGAGAAAACAGGAGTGAAAGATGAGAAGTCCAAAACAGGGAAGGAGAAGGTAATAAAGAAGAGGGAAGCCTTAACTTTCCAGCGAAGTCCTATTGTTTTAACCTTGGGAAGCCATAAATTCAGAGGCTCAGCCTGGTCACAGAAACAAAGGGTTAAGGAAATCTAAGTGTGCTGGGGGAGATCAGATCCTGTGGGGTCACCACAAAGCAGCAAGGAGCCTCCAAGGGACTGAAGATTGGACTGACCATCTTTTTACTTTAATAGGGCACTTAATGTCTCCTGTTGCAATCTTCGGACTCAGGATGGCAGTTAATTCCCCAGAGTGGAACCTAAGGAGGAGGAGGAGGAGGCAGGGTTGGAATTGGATACAAACAGCTTTACCTGCAATCCAAGGTAAGTTCATATCTATGTGTTTATTTTAAGTGATTTGGTGCATTAATCGTTCCATATTGAAATAAGATGAGCCATTACTGGCTCATTATCTTTTAATAAATCATCTAATCATTTACTGATTTAAATACCTCACTGAAGCAAAAAAGTTTATGTCATCTTTGTTGGGAACAGAATTCTTTAATTTTTTCCTCTCTAAGGTCCTTCTCCTATTAAGTTATGTTTTATTGTTATTTCTTTCCATATTGTAAGCTTTGATTAAATTGTGAGCTCAAGTAGTCTAGTATGTTGTGATGTCTATCCTTGCCACTATGTCTTAATGGGATCTCAGCACTGAAAGTGATCTTTGAGGCCATTGAGGTTAACCAAAACCTACCCAAGAATCCCCCCATGCAACCTGCCTGACAAGCGGTCATCCAGCCTTTGTATATACACTTCCAAGGAAGGAAAAGCCCTTCTTTTTGAAACAGCCCATTTCACTTTGGGGAAGCTTTAATTACTAGGAAACTCTCATGTGTATAAAATTCACCTTTGCTCCTTTGTAATTTTTCCACAGTTGTACCTTGTTCTGCCCATTGGGATTAAAAACAAGTATAAGACTTCTTCTATAGAAAGTTGTCATTTACCCAAAATTTTGTTTTATCCGCAAAGCATTCCTACTACCTTCAACTAATTCAGTACATAGAGACTACTACTTTTCTAACACTGAATTGAACTGGCAGGCTCAGTGCCCAGAAGTTGGTTCCTTAGCCCCGTAAAAGTTTGGGGGAAGTAATGAGGAAGCAAAATCTCCACAGGTGTGCTTCCTCATGATTATCAGGTAAGAATCAATTTGTCATATAGACTCAATTAGCTTTTAGTAAGCAAGTCATTACTAAAACCTCCTCTCCCAAAGTCTTTGATAAATTCTCTCATGAGTCCATAAAATGTCTGAGAGAAAATGGGCTCAAGCTTCAATAGTACATGTGGCAAAAAATAACTCATACCTCTGGTGAATCATTTGTGGGAGTCCTTCAGATGCATTGCTTAGGAGTCTATCATTTTGTTCCAGTTGTGAATCTGTGTCTAGGCTATTTTTGATTTCTGATGTACCCACTATCCCCACCTATTCAAGGGTTGCTGTTAAGATGCAGTTGGGAAAATAGGAAGTCCTCTGGATGGCTGAAGTTCACAAGTAAATGCTCTTCCTCTGCAGTATCACTTCTAATTCATCCAATGAGTCATCAAAGACATTTAGACAGATCAAACAAATGAAATGCTTTTGACTAATTAGATTTAATTGAGATGTATTCTTCCCTGGTGAAGATACGAGGGTGATGGACATTACCTTTCTGAGTTATGGTCCTGTTCCATTCAAGTCCAATTCACTCTCTCTGATGTCATGGATCTCTTCAGTTATGAAACACAAACGACACACCTGGGGGAAGAGTATTTCATCACTTTAGGTATGCTGACACAATTGGACTGATTTACTCTAATTCTAATTGTCTTAACTTTGCCTGATTCATCCTACGTAGTCTTCATGCAGCACAGATTTGAGATCTTTCACCATCTTGATTGTATTTCTCTTTCTTTCTTTCTTTCTTACTTACTTTCTTTCTTTCTTTCTTTCTTTCTTTCTTTCTTTCTTTCTTTCTTTCTTTCTTTCTTTCTTTCTTTCTTTCTTTCTTTCTTTCTTTCTTTCTTTCTTTCTTTCTTTCTTTCTTTCTTTCTTTCTTCCTTCCTTCCTTCCTTTCTTTCTTTCTTTCTTTCTTTCTTTCTTTCTTTCTTTCTTTCTTTCTTTCTTTCTTTCTTTCTTTCTTTCTTTCTTTCTTTCTTTCTTTCTTTCTTTCTTTCTTTCTTTCTTTCTTTCTTTCTTTCTTTCTTTCTTTCTTTCTTTCTTTCTTTCTTTCTTTCTTTCTTTCTTTCTTTCTTTCCTTCTCTCTCTCTCTCTCTCTCTCTCTCTCTCTCTCTCTCTCTCTCTCTCTCTCTCTCTCTCTCTCTCTCTCTCTCTCTCTCTCTCTCTGTATCCTAAGATGTGGCAACAGGAATTGACCACAATATTCCATATATGGTACAACCAAGACAAAAATGTAGTAGGACTATTACTTACATATCAGTGAATCAACAAACATTTGTGAATCATTTATAATGAGCTAGGTATTGGTGATGTCCTCAGGGTATACAAAGAAACGCAAAAGACAGGGATTTATAATCGAATGCAGGAGACAACACGTAAATAGCAACATAAAAGACATATAATGTAAATAGGAAGGAATCTCAGATGGCAGGTACTAGCACTGAGAAAATTGATAGGTGCGGAACTAGAAAAGGCCATTGCAGAAGGTGAGATTTGAACTCTCTTGAAGGAATCCAGGACAGCCAGAGGTGTGTGTGTATGTGTGTGTGTGTGTGTGTGTGTGTGTGTGTATCAAACTGTTATTTCATATTTTCCTTGTAATCCACCAAACCTTCCTAGATAGTGTATTTAGGAATCATTTCTACTGTGCACTTGCCAAAACTCCCTTTTAGCACCCCTTTGTGTGTTGCCTTCTTTTATTGAATGTAAGCTCTTTAAGGATAGGGATCATCATTCTTTTTGCTTGTATTTGTGTCTCCAGAACTTATCCTTAATATATAAGCTGAATACTTGAAACATATAGAAAGTTAGAAATTTGGCTGTATATCAGAAAAATATGCTCCCAGTTGGAAGCATAGAAAAAAATAACACTTCACTTGGAGTCTGAAGGCCTTAGTTCAATCTTGATTTTGTCATTTAGCAACTTTCTGCCTTTCTTAGGTTTATATTTCCTACCTCCAGAAAAGGAGGGATTTTGGAATGAGAAGCTAGAGTTCTGCTTCCCCTCTACATGCTAGGACTGTATTCAGTCGTGAATGCCACAGTGATTAGGTGGAGCCTGTCCAGAATGAAAAATCTAGGAAAGAGAGGCAATTGGAAACCATGCCATCTGTGGATTATCTGTACTAGAGAAGAAAGGATTCTGGGCAGACATGATGGTGATCAACAAGTATTTGAAAGACTGTCATAGAAAAAAGGCATTAGATTTGTTCTCTAGAAAAAATTTGTTAGGACAAATAACTGTCCTTAAATGTGTATGTGCTTTATTCTGATCTCCTTCCTCCATTAAAATGATAGGTTCCTGAGGGTAAGATTCCACCTGCCCTAACTTTTTGCCACTATATTTTCAGTACCCAGCACAGTGTCTTGCATTACACAAGTGACCAAAACACATTGTTGAGTTTGGATTCAGATTTGAGACAAATGGGGGAGAAAAGGATGAGAGATGAGATGGCAAAAGGCTTGGTGCTGAGATTAAGGTGATAGAGAGTTAAATGAGAACTGAATGAATAAAGATATTATCCAATAACAATGAGAGACTTTACTATATATTCCTACAAGGGCCAGATATGCAAGATGTGTAGAGAATTAACAAATATATAAATATATTGTATATCATTTCCCCCCTTGTATAAGTGGTCAGAGAATATAAAGCAATACCTTTCAAAAGAATTATAAACTATTGAAAATTTTATGAAAGACCACCCCAAATAATGAATAATAAGCAAAATGAATACCAGAACAACTCTGAAATTTCATCTCATACTCTGCAAAATTGGCAAAGATAACAAAAGATAGGAACAGTCGATACTGGATGGATTGTGGATAAATAGGCATGCTAATACACTGTTGGTGGAGGGCCAATAATTGAGGAATATAAAGAAAGAAATTTTTAAAATTCAATTTTATTTTATTTTTAGTTCTGAATTTTCTCTAATCTCCCTTTCCCCCTCATCCATGGAGAAGGTAGGGAAAAAAACCCATTAAATATATATATATAGTTATGCATAAACAAATTCACACATTCATCATGTCAGAAAGAGAAAGAAAAGAAAATGTGCTTCAGTTTTTTTGTATTCATCAGCTTTCTAACTTGAAGTTTCATCATGAGTCCTCAGAAATTCCTTGGTCAGAGTTCCTTGTGTTGGTCAGAGTTCCCAAATCTTTTAAAGTTTGTTTTTAATTTTTACAGTGTTGTTGTTATTATATAAATTGCTCTCTGTTTTGTTCACCTCACTTTATATTACTTGATAAAAGCCTTAAGAAAGAAATGTTTATGCCCTTTCTTTTCCTTGGAGCCCAATGCTTTCTGATAAGATACTTGAAGTATGTCAGAAGACTGTTGCAATGCTATAGATGAGAAATGAGGCTTGAACTAAGGTGTAGTAAATAAGCATTTATTAACTGTTTACTATGACCAGGTACTGTGCTACACATCAGGAATACAAGAAAAGCAGGTAACAGTCCCTTCCCTCATAATTCTAATGGAGAGTACCACACATAAACAACTATGGACAAACAAGCTATAGCTTGGATAAATTGGAAATAATCCACATAAGGCAGGCACTAGTATTGGGAGGTATTTGGAAAGGCTTCCTGTAAAAAATGGGAGTTTAGTTGGGACTTGAAGGAAATTAGGAAAACCAGAAGCAGAGATAGATTACATGGGGAGTAGTCATTGAAAATGATCAAATTAGGGAGATGGTATGTCTTTTTTGAGGAATAGCCAGAATATCTGATTGCAAAGCAGAGGGAAATAAGGTACAAGAAGATTGGAAAGGTAGGAAAGGCAGATTGGGAAGGAATTTAAATGCTAAACAGAGGATTTCCTATTTGATCCTGAAGGTATTAGGAAGTCACTGGAGTTTATTGAATAGGGGAGATAATGTAGTCAGAAGACTTTAGGAAGATCAATGTGACAGTTGAGTGGAGGATGAATCCCAGTGGAGAAGAGATTTGAGGCAGGGAGAACAAGCAGCAGTTATTGAAATAGTCCAAATATGAAATGAGCCAGGCTTGTACCAGGGTAGTAACAGTGTTAGAAGAGAAAGAGGATGTATAGAAAAATGTTATGAGTGTAGAATTAATAAAATTTGGCAACTGATTGGATAAAGAAGAGTAAGAAGACAAAGTTGAGGGCAACAAGTTTTCAAATTTGGATGAGTGGAAAAATAGTGGTATCCTTCACAGGAATAGAAAACTTAGGAAAAAATGTGATAGGTATGAAGGTAGAACGATTAGAGTATAAAGGGAATGGAAAAAGGTTTATGGATTAGGGCAGTTTTTTCATAGTGAAAGAAGGTGACAAAATTATAAATCAGAGACATACGATAAAATCAACTGTATTGACAATAGAGCAAGGATTCCAGAGGACAAAATAGAATATAAAAGCATAGAACAATGTGGACATGTCTGAGGTAGATAAGGATGAGACATGAGAAGGGGAGAAGATTTTTGTCTCAGTAAATGTTGACTCTGAAGCCTGGGCCACGGGGATTGGAGCATGAAACTTATCTACCACAGAGTGATATGACTAGTGCATAAGGACTCCAATGCTACAATGCTTGAACATGAACTTAACATGAGAGGTAATTGCCTCTAGTACTCAGAGATGAGAATCTTTTATTGTTCCATTACTCTGATGATTGAGGAAGAATTATGTAGTATTTGGTTTTTGGAGAGATACAGGAGGGCTTGGCTAGATTCCTGTTTTGTATTCAACTTGGAGCCTCAGGTTGTACTCAGTAGGATGTACTCTATATTTCAGACACTCTGCACATGTCTAGTACAAGTACTCAGAATCCAAACTCTGAGCACCCAGCAGCAAAATGCTCCATCACCTCCATGAGAGCTTTAAGTGTTCTTTAGTTCTGGCTCTGAGATGGCTGATGCAGCTAATAAGTAGAATTGGGATTTGAACTTCCAGTTCCACATTCAGTGCTTTTCCTACTCCATTGAATTGCTTTAACAAACATTTGTTAAACATCTGCTAAGTGCACATGAGTCATGACAGTTCATGAAGTGGCCTAAGTAACAATGTATGGTCAGAAAAGTATGTTGGCCACTCTTGCAAAGGATTTACAGAGCAAAGGCTAACAAATGGACAGCTCCAGTGCTGAAATGAGTTCTACAAAATATGACAAGAATCAGAATAGGACCTCCAGCATATGGAGGACTTCTGCTATAAAGGATTTATTAAAGACAATGATGAGATGATTCTGGAAGGGTTATGAACAGTCTTGCTGAAGGGGATTACATGCTGATGATATCACAGATCCCTTAGAGTATAAGACTGAAATATGTACAAGGCAACATGCTTTGTAGCTAGCTCTCAGGTCCTCCTCTCAAATAACTTACAGTGTAATGGAGGAAGAACAAGTGTATAACTGACTCTGATACAAAACAGAATGGGATAAGCACATAGGAGAAGTTCATATAACGTACTCTGAGTATTTTTAGGAGGAAATCATTTCTTTCAAATGGAGGGTCAGAGAAACCTTCAAGAAAGAGTGGTACTTGAATGAGGAAAGGAGAGATTTAAATTTTTTCCCCAATAACATGTAAATATAGTTTTCAACATCTACTATTATAAGATTTTGATCTCTATTTTTTTCCTCCTTTTCTTCCTCTTCTTCCCCTTCTCAAGATGGCAAGCAGTCTGATATAGATTATACACATACAATCATATAAAATATATTTCCACATTAGTCATGTTGTGAAATAAAAATAGAACAAAAGGAAAAAATTTGAGAAAAAAAGAAAAGAAAATTTGCATTCAGACTCCATATTTCTTACTCTGGATATGGCTAGAATTTTCCATCATGAATCTTTTGGAATTGTCTTATATGCAATTGTATTGCCAAGAAGAAAAACTCTATCAAAATTGATCCTCATATAATTTTTTCCCGGTTCTGCTCATTTCACTCAGCATCTGTTCAGATAAGTAGAAATGAAGACATTCAACATATAAAGATAGAAAATAATCTTCCTGGGAAGATTAGAAACAGATGGGGCCTTGGAACAGCATACTTTCAAATCTATTTCTCTATTAGATTGTAAACTCCATGAAAATAGGGACTATATCTTCTTTTCTTTTCTTTTTTTTCTTTCTTCTTCTTTTTTTTTTGCTTAGGCAATTGGTGTTAAGTGATTTGCCCAGGTTCACACAGCTAGGAAGTGTTAAGTATCTGAGCCCAAATTTGAACTCAGATTCTCCTGAATTCAGGCCTGGTGCTGTATCCATTGCACCACCTAGCTGCCCCTGGGGACTATGTCTTGCCTAAAATTTACATGTCTAACACAGAGCTCTATATGCAAGGTAAATTTATTTTAGTGGATATGAAGCAGAGGTGTGACATGGTAGCCACACAGATTAATTCATTCCTATGCTTCACTAAGGGGAGGTAGAATATTTCTGAAGCAGGGAAGTGATAACCACACTTTCTTCTGCTCTGGACAGATTTTAGGAAGGATATTGGCAAACTAGAGGGAATCTAGATGAGGATGACCATAATATTAAAGGGATTAGAGATCTTGCTATAAGAGGATCAGTTCAATTAATTTTAATTCATCAAGAACTTAGTTTAGGTGCCTGCTACACACCAGGTTCTATATTGTATAGGAAAAGGTGGCATGAATGGATGGCATTAACTTAAAAGGAAAAAAGGCTATGATGTATATCTTTTAATACTAGATTTGGTCTCAATTTGATTTCTGGGAAGGCATTGCTTCCTTCTGAATCCACTGGAAATGATTTTGAGAGATATGAGATCATAATGGGAAAACTATATTTCAATTAATGGGAAGGGTCAGAAGGAGGATAGTGATTTCTTTGGTAAGAATAAGAAAATTTGGAAAGTTTTTGGGGAAATATAACAAGTTTGGTTTTGGACATGTTGAGTTTGAGAGGCCTCCTGGACATCCAGTTCAGGATGCAATATTAGAGGTCAAGAGGAAGACTAGGGCTTAATCTATATGCACAAAATGCACTCATGGGAGCTGAAGAAGGCACCAAATGGGATTATATAAAATAAAAAAGGATCTAAGACACAGCATCGGGGGACATTTCTGAATCATGAAAATTGCATAGATGAAGAACTAGAAAAGGATAACGAAGAATGATAAGGTAAGTAGGAGTAGAACCAGGTCATTACAGCATCATCAAAACATAGAAATGAAGGAATATACAGGAGAAGAAGGAGATCAATCAGTGCTGTAAAGAATACAAGAATGTTGACAATTGAGAAAAGGCTTTGTGTTTGTCAGTGAAGAGATCTTAGGTGATTTTGGACAGAAAAATTTCAGTGAAATGATGAGATTGGAAATCAGATTGCAGAAGGTTTAGAAGAGAGTAAGAAAAGTGGGCTTTCTCAAGGAGTTTAGCCAAAGTAGGATTACACAAAGGAGAAAAACTAGTAGGGATAATGGTATCAAATGAGAAGCTTTTTTTTGTTGTTGTTGCATGGGTATGTTTGCAAGCAGCAAGGAAAGAATCACCAGATAGAGAAGGACTGAAGGTAAAAGGTAGAGTGGGGCTAATAGTGGGAGGAATTTTTAGGATAATATGGCAGGGAATAGGATCCACATTGTATGCAGAAGGATTGATTTTAGCAAAGAGAAAAAGTGCATTTTCATTTGAGCCAGTCAGTCAAGCATCTCCAGTGTCCCAGGAACTGTACTAAATGCTGGAGATAGAGAAAAAAGAGG
This sequence comes from Sminthopsis crassicaudata, assembly GCF_048593235.1. NCBI lineage: Eukaryota > Metazoa > Chordata > Mammalia > Dasyuromorphia > Dasyuridae > Sminthopsis > Sminthopsis crassicaudata. Next base: position 573,014,153 of record NC_133619.1, on the reverse strand, counting down.
CAAAAGTTAATTTTTGCCCTCAGGGAACTAGCAAGCCAATGAAGGAGCCAACAAACAAATGAATATGTATAAACAAGCTATGTACAGGATAAATTGAAAATAATTAATAGAAGAAAAGTCCTAGAATTAGGAGGGATTGGGAAAGCTTCTGATACAAGGTGAGATATTAGTTGGAACTTAATGAGCTTGGAACTGAGAGGTGGAATGTCTTCTTCATAGAAAAACTGGGAAGATGGCGTCACTGGATCAAAGAATGCATGTTAGGGAGTAAAGTGTAGGAAGACTGAAAAGATGTAGAGAATCAAGTTATAAAGATCTTTGAATGGAAAACAACGTGTTGCGTTTGATCATTTTTTTTCTTTTTTTAAATTAATTTTTATAATTATAACATTTTCTTTGACAGTACATATACATAGGTAATTTTTTTTACAACATTATCCCTTGTACTCCCTTCTGTTCCGAATTTTTCCCCTCCTTCCCTCCACCCCATCTCCTAGATGGTAGGCATTCCCATACATATTAAATATCTTATAGTATATCCTAGGTACAATATATATGTGCAGAACCGAATTTTGTTGTTATTGTTGTTGCAAAGGAAGGATTGTATTTGCAAGGTAAAAATAATCTGGGAAGAAAAACAAAACAAAACAAAACAAAACCAAAAAAAACCCCACAAAACAATGCTCACAATTTACACTCATTTCCCAGTGTTCCTTTTCTGGATGTAGCTGATTCTGTCCATCATTGATCAATTGGAATTCGATTAGCTCTTCTCTATGTTGAAGATATCCACTTCCATCAGAATACATCCTCATACAGTATCATTGTTGAAGTGTATAATGATCCCCTAGTTCTGCTCATTTCACTCAGCATCAGTTCATGTAAGTCTCTCCAGGCCTCTCTGTATTCCTCCTGTTGGTCATTTCTTACAGAACAATAATATTCCATAACATTCATATACCATAATTTACCCAACCATTCTCCAATTGATGGACATCCATTCATTTTCCAGTTTCTAGCCACTATGAAAAGGGCTGCCACAAACATTTTGGCACATACAGGTCCCTTTCCCTTCTTTAGTATTTCCTTGGGATATAAGCCCAGGAGTAGCACTGCTGGGTCAAAGGGTATGCACATTTTGATAACTTTTTGGGCATAATTCCGATTGTTCTCCAGAATGGTTGGATTCTTTCACAACTCCACCAACAATGCATCAGTGTCCCAGTTTTCCCACAGCCCCTCCAACATTCATCTTTATTTGTTCCTGTCATCTTAGCCAATCTGACAGGTATGTAATGATATCTCAGAGTTGTCTTAATTTGCATTTCTCTGATCAATAGTGATTTGGAACACTCTTTCATATGAGTGGAAATAGTTTCAATTTCATCATCTGAAAATTGTCTGTTCATATCCTTTGACCATTTATCAATTGGAGAATGGCTTGATTTCTTATAAATTAAAGTCAATTCTCTGTATTTTATAGATGAGGCCTTTTTCAGAATCTTTAACTGTAAAAATGTTTTCCCAATTTGTTACTTCCCTTCTAATCTTGTTTGCATTAGTTTTGTTTGTGCAGAAACTTTTTAATTTGGTGTAATCAAAATCTTCTATTTTGTGATCAATAATGGTCTCTAGTTCTCCCTTGGATACAAACTCCTTCCTCCTCCACAAGTCCGAGAGGTAAACTATCCTATGTTCCTCCAATTTATTTATTATTTCGTTCTTTATGCCTAAATCTTGAACCCATTTTGATCTTATCTTAGTATGTGGTGTTAGATGTGAGTCCATGCCTAGTTTCTGCCATACTAATTTCCAGTTTTCCCAGCAGTTTTTTGTCAAATAATGAATTCTTATCCCAAAAGTTGGGATCTTTGGGTTTGTCAAACACTAGATTGCTATTTTTATTCACTATCTTGCCCTGTGAACCAAACCTATTCCACTGATCATGTGTTTGATCTTGAAGAGAATAGGGTTTATTGAGTGGGGATGGATGGGTGACATAATTTGGATTGCATGTTAGGAAAATCACTTTAATGACTGAATGGAAGATAGATTGGAGCAGGAAGAGAGGGAGGCAGACCCGCCAGCAGGTCATAGCAATAATATGAACCTGCACCCAAATAGTAGTTATTGGACAGGAGTCATGGATGATAATTAGGTCATTAGGTAAGGGGTCAAGAAAGGAAAGAGTACAACTAGTGCCAGAGTGGTGGCCTAGGAAAGAAGGAAGAAATGGAAGGAAGGAAGGAAAGGAAGTTATAAGGATAAAGATCAGGGCTATAGAAACCTTATGATTTGGTATCTATTTCTTGTCTCATTTTGGAACAAATATATCTAGGATACTCCACAGTGCTGTTCACACTTAACTTTCACTCTTTGACTTTCTACTCTTGGGCCGTCCCTCTGGGATCAACCATCTTCTTTGCCCCTAGCCTCTGCCTCTGGTGGCAATAGGGGTGAGGGATTAGGAGGGGAGGAGAACAAGGAAAGTCCTCTTGGTGAAGGGGGCATTTGAGATAAGTCTTGAAGCAACCCAGGGAAGCCTGCAGATAGGAAAGAGAGTATTTCAGGGATGGGGCCCAGCTAGTGACAATTTGGGGTATCAGGAGGATGGAGGGCCCTGTGAAAGGAACATCACAAAGGCCTGTGCTACTGAACTGTGGAGGAGCCCGTGGACTGAGGCAAAGTGTAAGAAGAAAGGTGGAGAGTGAGTGGCTTCAGATACCAAAGAGAAGATTTTATATATAAGGGGGGGGGCATCTGACCCAGGTTTTAACTTTGATGCCTTAACTAGTTGGGAATATGTCTCACTCATAGCTTTCAGCAAACTGTTAAAAAGGACTTTGGATAATCTAAGTTGCTTTGGGAAGGAAGGAGAAACCTTAGCCTTTCCTCTCTCCCTTTGACTCAAGAAGGACTTTTCAAGCTTATGGATGGCCTTCCTTCCTTCCTTCCTTCCTTCCTTCCTTCCTTCCTTCCTTCCTTCCTTCCTTCCTTCCTTCCTTCCTTCCTTCCTTCCTTCCTTTCTTCCTTCCTTCCTTCCTTCCTTCCTTCCTTCCTTCCTTCCTTCCTTCCTTCCTTCCTTCCTTCCTTCCTTCCTTCCTTCCTTCCTTCCTTCCTTCCTTCCTTCCTTCCTTCCTTCCTTCCTTCCTTCCTTCCTTCTTTCCTTCCTTCCTTCCTCCCTCCCTCCCTTCCTTCCTTCCTTCCTTCCTTCCTTCCTTCCTTCCTTCCTTCCTTCCTTCCTTCCTTCCTTCCTTCCTTCCTTCCTTCCTTCCTTCCTCCCTCCCTTCCTTCCTTCCTTCCTTCCTTCCTTCCTTCCTTCCTTCCTTCCTTCCTTCCTTCCTTCCTTCCTCCCTCCCTCCCTCCCTCCCTTCCTTCCTTCCTTTCTTCCTTCCTTCCTTCCTTCCTTCCTTCCTTCCTTCCTTCCTTCCTTCCTTCCTTCCTTCCTTCCTTCCTTCCTTCCTTCCTTCCTTCCTTCCTTCCTTCCTTCCTTCCTTCCTTCCTTCCTTCCTTCCTTCCTTCCTTCCTTCCTTCCTTCCTTCCTTCCTTCCTTCCTTCCTTCCTTCCTCTCTCCCTCCCTCTCTTTTTTGAAATTTCTGGACAAAATAAAAAATGAGCCATTCATGGGTCACACTTCTATTCTCAAAATAAACCTTTCAGTTGACCTTGCACTGACCTGAGATATAGGAAGTTCCATCTCCAGATAACTAAGGCCTGGAGTGAAAATCTGCAATGGGCCTGGGCGTGCAGAGGCCTTGCTTTGTCTTAGTCATCAGTAGATCCACACCTGGGACTCCAAAGTGATTTACTGGGAGCTTTGAGCTGTTTACAAAAGGCTTTCACATCAGTGCTCTCTTTTCATCCTTAAAACCAGAAGGAGAGAGGGCTTTGGTTGGTGTCTATTTTATAGCAGAGGAAAGTGAGGTTGCAATTCAAGGGTCTCTTTCCTGCTCCCCCTCCCCTCCTCCATACCCCTCCTCTTCTTCCCTGTTGCCCCCCAGCCCCACCGGTGCAAACATTGCACAAATATTCTCCCAGTAATGCTGATTGGTGGCAAAAAAGGAGAACGCCACAATCTGAGGAATATGACTGGTGGGTGACCCAAAGCACCACAGAGACACCTGGATCAGAGACGTGTCCTCCATCTCTTCTGTTTCATTGCCAACAGTCTAGACTCTATGTCTGCACTTTGCTTTCAGGCACTCCTCAGGCCCTGACAATTCCGCTTCTGACTCAGGATTAAACTGAATTGACTTTCTCTAAATTTACTGATAATTTGTTTGCTAAATAGGGTGATCTCTTCTTGGGCCCCAGCATTCTTGACTTCTCTACACCCATTGGACAGTCTTGGCGAAGCTGGAGACTCCTTCCTCTGGATCTTTAACCCTGCTCTTTCCTGGTTCACCTTCTGTCTCACCACTCTTGTTTTTGGCTTTGTCATCATTCATATTCTATCCCCTTATATAGTACATGCTGATGTTTTTGGCCTCATTTTCCCTCCCTCTCTTTGTTCCTTTTTCGTTCTCTCCCCCTTCCTCCCTCCCTCTCTCCCTCTCTCCCCCCTCTCCTTTCCTCTCTTCTTCTCTCTCTCTTCTTCCACCCACCCCTCCTTTCTCTCTCTCTCCTTTCTTCTCCCTCTTTCTTTTGCACTCTCCTTTTCTCTTGCTCTCTTCTTCTTTTTCTTCTTCCCTTGAGCTCTCCCTCCCTTGTTCTCTCTTTTTCCCTGTCTTTCTTCGTTTCTTGCTCTCTCCTTTTTTCCCTCCTTCCATTTCTCTCTCTGTCTCTCCCTCTTTCTCCCTTTTCATACTCTCTATTCACATGACCACCATTCTAGCTCAAGCTTTCATCACATCTTGCTTGGAATATTGCAATAACTCCTAACTGGTCCCCATGACTTAAGTCATTACTCACCTTGTATCTCCATACAGCTGCCAAAGTGTTATAATTAAAATGCAAGTCTGACTATATTGCTTTTTTTTCTCAACAAACCTCCTTAACACCTCTAGGATCAAATGAATTTTTCTCAAATTTAAAACCCTTCTCAATTAGGTCACATATTTTCTTTCCACGTTTGTATTTTTTTTTCACTTTGCACATTCTAGCTAGCCTTCTTGCAGTTCTTAACACACAATATTTGATATGTCCTATCTCTGTTTTGCACAGACTAACTCCTATGCTTGGAATTTTATCTCACAGAATATCCTTTGCTTCCTTGAAACACAGCTTAAAGGTCACCCTCTACTTGGGCCTTCCCTGATCCCTTTATTTACTTGTTCTTACCTCCAAAAATTATATTGAATTTAAATTAGTATGTACTTATATGTGACTATTTTGTCTTACCTTATAGAATATAAGCAGGGCAGGGCAGGGGCTATTTTATTTTTGTCTCTGTAATCTAGGTATCTAGCATTTGGTGAGAGCTTCATAATGCTAGTGGATTGATTGATATCTGCTACAGAAAAAAAGAAAAAAAGAAAAAACACACCAGTAGAATATTTAGCAAATGACCACAGTAGTCAAGTGTTTGATTAATCCAAGAACACAGAGTTTTTTCTTAATACTTATATACTAATACTCATTAGACAGCTTCCTGGAAAACTAGAAAACAGTTGGGCAGAAAATAGATTCAGACTAACAACGTCTTATAGTTTACAGAATACATTTCAAAGGAATAATTAATCAAAATGTAAAAAAAAAAGCCACACTATAAGAAAATTAGAGGAATATTATTTCCCCCCCCATAATCATAGACATGTAACAATTTGTAATTAGACAATGGATAGAGGAGATTTAAAAAGATGAAATAGATTCTGTGAAATTCCAAGCTTTGAAAAAATTTATTTTCAAACATCTCTAATTAAAAATCCCATATGCAATATCTATAGGCAATTGGTATTGAACTCTAAGATTAAAATTTATTACCCAAAGATCATGTGATGAAAAGGTAAGAAAACATTTTTCAAAAGAAGTGATGTAAACTAATAACAACCAATAACACCATGTTAAAATCACTTCTAAACAAGAAAATTCAAGTTAAAATAGTTGTAAATTATCCTCATAGTCATCAAATTGAGAAAGATGGTAGGAATTCAATGTTGGAAGGGTTAAGGAAGGCCACTTCACTTCTGTGGAAGATATGGAATGGTCTAATCATTCTGGAAAACCATTTGGAATAATGAAATACTTGATTACTGGGATTATTCCTTAGGGAGGTCAAGAGAGCAGCAGAATGCTCAACAGTACAAAAATAGTTATTGCACCAGCAATTGTGATAAAAATCTTGGAAAAAAATATGTGCTTAACAATTGAGAAATAGTGATATCAACTGGTATACAAAACATATTTAAAGAATTTAGTGAAAATTGAGCAATTTAGAAGTGAACTGATGCTTTTTTTTTTAACTTGGAGAGTTTTATTTTTAAATTTTTAAAAATAAATATTGTATTTCCCCCCTGTTATATAGAAAAACAATTTTTTTACATTCCTTTAAAAAAGATTTTGAGTTTTAAATTCTCTCTCTTACTCCCCTCACTACTCTTTGAAGAGGCAAGCAATTTGATATAGGTTTTACATGTTCAGTCATGTAAAACATAATTCCATATTAGTCATGTTGTGAAAGAAAACAGACTAAAAACCCCAAGAAAAATAAAGTTTTAAAAAAGTATGTTATGATCTGCATTCAGATTTTATCAGTTCTTTTTCTGGATAATATTTTTCATGATAAGTCCTTTAGATCATTGTATTGTTGAGCATAGCTAAGTCACTTACAGTTGATCTTCATACAGTACTGCTATTACTGTGTATACTGTTCTTCTGGTTCTGCTCACTTCATTTTGGATCAGTTTATATTGTCTTTCCATATTTTTCCTGAAAGCACACCTGCTCATCATTTCATATAGAAGAAGTAAAAGTCATCACGATCATATACCACAACTTATTCAGTCATTCCCCAATTGATGGGTATCCCTTCAATTTCCAATTCTTTGGAAAAAGAGCTGCTATAAATATTTTTGTACATATTGATACTTTTCCTTTTTCTTTGATCTCTTTGGAGTACAGACCACCTGGTAATATTGTTGGGGGATATTTACAGTTTTATACCTCTTGGGTAAAGTTCTAAATTGCTCTCCAGAATGTTGGATCTGTTCACAATTCTACCAACAGTGCATTACTGTCCTTATTTTTCTACACCCCCTCCAAGATTTGCCATTTCCCTTTTCTGTCATATTAGTCAATCTGATAAGTGTGAAGTGGTACTTCAAAGTTGTTTTAATGTTCATTTCTTTAATTAACAGTGATTTAGAGAATTTTATATAATTATAGATAGCTTCAATTTCTTCATCTAAAAATTATCTGTCCATTTCCTTTGACCATTTATCAACTGGGGAATGACATGTACTTATAAATTTGACTCAGTTCTCTATATATTTGAGAAATGAGGCTTTTGTCAGAGAAACTTGCTTCTCTAAATTAACCACTCCTCCCCTCTGCCCAGTTTTCTAATCTTGCTTGGATTTTTTTTTTTTTTGTAGAAAATCTTTTAATACAATCTAATCATAATGACCCATTTTTACATGTCATAATGCTTTCTATTTCTTGACTGGTTATAGATTCTTCCCTTATCCATAAATCTGACAACTAAACTATTTCATGCTCTCCTAATTTGCTTATAGAATCAATCTTTATGTCTAAATCATGTAATCTACTCTGCTATCTGCATCTATTTTATGGATTTATTCCATTCACATTCACAGTTATGACTACTAATGACTACTACTATTTCCCTCCATCCTATTTTTTCTCTTTCTTTGTTTCTTGCTTTGTTTCTTTCTTGCTTTTTACCCTGTCCCTGACTTCACCCAATCTACATAAAATTCTAACAGCTCTCCTTTTCTCTTATTCATCTCTTCTCCTACTCCCTTTAGGGAAATATGGATTTTTATGACCACCTAGATGTATGCTATTTCTCTTTGAGCCAATTCTGATGCCAATATGTTTTAAGTGTTGCCCACCAACACCCCTTCCATATCTCCTCCAACATTTGGAAGTTACAAAATGGGCCATATTCTTTTTCATTGCAAAAGCTCTTTTGCACCTCTTTTATGTGAAGCAGTTTACTCCAATCTACTTCTCCCTTCCCCCATCTGCAACTACTGCAACTGTTTTTCCCTCACCCCTTACTTTTATTTGCTTAGATATTATCCCATCATAGTCAATTCACAACCTCTATCCTTTCTTATCCTTCCAGAATTCATTTTGAGGCATTAATTTTTTTTACACTTTGGAGGGGAATTTTGGATAGCTAAAATTGTTGTATTTTGAAGAAGGTGTAGCAAAAAGAAGTATCCATAATGTTGACAACACACTACTTGCCTTATCTTTTCCCTCATTTTGTATTATCTATAGTTATTTTAAATGGAATTTCTCTTTTTATCTCTTATTGCCAGACTTTGTTGGTAACATATAGAAATGCTGATGATTTATGTGGGTTTATTTCATCTACTACAACTTTGCTAAAGTTGTCATTTCTAATAATTTTTTAGTTGATTCACTGGGATTCTTTTAAGTATACCATCATATCATCTGCAAAGAGTGATAGTTTTGTTTTTTCATTATCTGTTCTAATTCTTTCAATTTCTTTTTCTTCTCTTATTTCTAAAGCTAACATTTCTAATACAGTATTGAGTAGTAATGGTGATAATGGGCACCTTTGATTCACCCTGATCTTTTTGATTTGCTTCTGCTTTATCTCCATTACATATTATACTTGATAATGATTTTAGGTAGATACTACTTATCATTTTAAGGAAAACTCCATTTATTCCTATGCTCTCTAGTGTTTTTTTTTATTAGGATTGGGTGTTGTATTTTGTCAAATGATTTTTCTTCATCTATTGATATAATCATATTTTTTTTTAGGTTGCTTATTGATGTTTTGACTCTTCTTGATTTAGGTATCAGCATCATATCTGTGTTCTAAAAGGAATTTGGTATGACTCCTTCTTCCCCTATTTTCCCAAATAGTTTGCATAATATTACTTTCCCTCTTTTTGGACAATTCTCATGGTTAAGAAGTTTGCTGTTCCTCCCTCAAGCCCAGTCTGGTCTTTTTTGCAACTTGTGACCCAGGCCAAGTCTAGTTGCTTCTTCCCCTGGGATCCTTGCAGATATGTGATGACAGGTACCATGTATCCCTTAAGGCTTCTTTTTTTTCAAGGACAAAAAAACCCTTCCCCCATTTCTTCAGATGATCTTCATGTGGCAAGGACTCAATGTTTTTCACCATACTGGGTACTTTCCTCTGTAAGATCTCTAGGATGTCAATGCTCATAAACAGTGGCTTCCAGAATGGAATATAGTCACCAATGAATCTTCTTTCCTGCCTTTTGACTTTTGAGCATCTTGATTTGTCCTCCTTCCAACACTGGTATATCTTGAATTGAATGTCTTCAGAATCGGATCCTTTCTTTTCCTATATGACCAACTATAGCATCATTGATTTTTGGTGTAGAAAAGGATCTCAGAGTACAATGAAAGTGTCCCATGCTCTCTTTTTAAAGACAAGTGGTGGGCACTGTACCAGTGCCTATTGGAGATGCAGAAGTCAAACTGAGATAGATCATCCTCATCTTTGGTTTCCCATAGCTAGTAAGTACTTAAAGCAGGATTTGAACTCAAGTTTTCCTGCCTCTTATCCACTAGGCAACACTGCCTTTCACACTATTTTAGAGGAACATTTTGACTACCAAACCAGGTGACCTAATGCCTCCTCCCAATGCAGCTCTGGAGAGTTCAGGCTCGAATTTCCCCCTTAACATCTCTAGGGCCTGTTCCTAGGGCTGCCTGGAGTCTTTGCTTTAGTCATAAATCTTGGGAGTGTGGTCAGGGCTCCTTCTGGGGTTGGGTGGAGGGGGCAGGGCCTTTCAGCACAGAGAGCCCCAACTCTTAACTAACACTCCAAAGTGTTAAAACCTTTCCTGTCAACAACTTGGGGATCTGGCCAGGAGTCACTGGGGCCATTTTGTAACCTTCACCCAGGAGATCAAAGGGACGCATTATGTTTCAATACATAACTTTACAGGACAGATGGAATCCACCCTCAAAGACCCATGACACTTAAAGCCAGATAATCAGAAGGCTCAGACACTAAAACCTATTAGCGGGTTCGAGCCTTGATCCCTTATCCCCTCCCCCCAACTGTCAGCACTCTTACTTAGCCTTTATTTCCAAGGAATGGACAGCCCAGTTTAAAAGCTATCTCTTGCCCAAGGTCAAACCTCGGTTAGAAGGATGCTCTCAGACAAAGGGGGATGGGAAGAGAGTTTGTCTTCATCCTCAGGAAGGATGCAGTTGCAAAATATAACATCTTTCTGCTCTGAAAAGCCCCTCACAACCCTTTGGAAGCATTCCAGTGACTGCAAAAAGCTCTTGGCTGGCTTAGTTCACTTTTCAGATGTGGATCGAACTGTTCTGCCTCTGATGAGAAGAGGAGCATGAAAGAGAGCTATTTTGTCTTTCATCTGCCAAAAACTCCAGTGTGTGTTTTTGCCTGCCCACATCTAACACACAAAGACCCCTGAAGCCTTGGAGGGGTTTCCTTCCCTTGAGCCTTTTGAAGCCCATGGAAACAAATGGTGTGGCTGAGGATGACTTAGAGGAGCAATGCCCCCCCCCAAAGGATGACCCTAATAAAAGATCTCTGTCTGTCCAAACCAGGTGTTACTTCCAGAGCTCAGAACTCACCTGGCTCTGACTTCATGCACCCAAACAGCAGTATCTAGTGTTTGAAAAAGTTGAAAAAAAGAATAACAACCCAAAATAGAAGAGCCAAGCTGAGAATCTCATCTGAGCCCCACAGCACTATGTAACTATTCAAAAAAAGATGGTGTCACCCAGTAACATGAGGAATACTATTCTGTGCTTTGAAACAGAAGCCCAAAGAAAAAAATCATGTCATTGACTAAAATAACTTCTCAGTTGTTTCCTGATCACAGCTCAATTAAATAAACATTTTAAAGCATTTACTGTGTCTGGGGTCATTTATGCAGCAACTGCTTTACATTTTGGGGGAGTTAGAGTGGGTCCTCAACCTTGTGCACTTAATCCATTCCAATGAAACTGGAAAATGAATGGATGTCCATCAATTGGAGAATGGTTGGGTAAATTATGGTACATGAACGTCCATTCCAATGACTAAATCAGCTGCAGAAGAGACATCTAAAATGCCAGCATCCAGTTATGGACTCTCATTGTAATTTTTTTGGGCATCCCTATCTTTATTATCATTCTGGCACTCTACCAGCCTATCTCATTATCCCATCATTCATGTCTTAGGTACCATTTTATAGGATTGCTTGGTGGTTACATATTATATTTTATTTAGTTCTGCCATGATAGTTGGTATCTCCTGGGATTCTGGGTTCCATGATTCATAGCTAGATTAGAATCAATAGAAGACTCTTGGTATTAAGAAATGTGGACAGTGCTTTCCATGATTCCAAAGATTCCTAGTATTCACATCATCTACCTTTTCCTTTCCTATAAACCATTTATAACATCTTACAGCGATAGAACATTATCTGTGACCCTGGGTAAGCCATTTCACTTCTAGCTAGCTCAGTTTCTTCATCTGTAAAATGGTAATAATAATAGCACCTAACTCACAGGGATATTGTGAGGATCAAATTCATTCATTTATTTATTTGTTTATTTATATATTTTGCTGAGGCAATTAGGGTTAAGTGACTTGCCCAGGTTCACAAAGAGGATCAAATTTATAAAGAACTTGACCCAGTGTCTTGCACATAGAAGACACTCAATAATTTCTTGTTTTCCACTTGAGAGTATAGGAATAAATGGACTATTCCTTAAAATAGTCAGGAGCATATATTTAAGACCGTCAGTAAGCATAATATGTAATGGAGATAAACTGGAACCTTTCCCAGTAAGATCAGGAGTAAAACAAGGTTGCCCACTATCACCATTACTATTCAATATTGTATTAGAAATGCTGGCCTCAGCAATAACAGTCAAGAAAGAGATTAAAGGAATAAGAGTAGGTAATGAGGAAATCAAACTATCACTCTTTGCCAATGATATGATGGTATACTTAGAGAACTCCAGAGATTCTAATAAAAAGTTATTAGAAATAATTCACAACTTTAGCAAAGTTGCTGGATACAAAATAAATCCACATAAATCCTCAGCATTTTTATACATCACCAACAAAATGCAACAGCAAGAGATACGAAGAGAAATTCCATTCAAAATAACTGTCGAGAGTATAAAATATTTGGGAATCCATCTACCAAAGAAAAGTCAGGAATTATATGAGTAAAATTACAAAACACTTGCCACAAAAA